>NW_024349225.1:10109502-10245923 GCF_902729225.1 Pteropus medius
ACACGGCTCCTCTGAGTCAAGTCCTGTTCTCCATCTTCCCACCCTCCTGATGCATTTTCCTTTCCACCGAATGCCGCATCAGCTCCGATATCAGAAAGATAATGCGAACGGTTAAAATAATTCGTCTTAAAAGTTCTCGAAACATGTCTTCTTACAGTCTTTGGACAAACGTTAATGACAGTGGCAGCGATGAAGCCTTACGATGCCCCAGAGAGGTGGGAAGTCAGGTGTTTGTCTTGGTTGGACATACAAGGAAACTAAAGTCGTTTGGGAGACTGGCTAGAGGCCACACAGCGAGTCGGAGGAAAATCCTCGGCTGGATCTCAGAGCCCTCGCTCTTTGGGGCCAGCCTGGACCACGAGGCCATCTCCCCGGGGATGCGGCTGCTCTCCTGATGCTTTCTTCTCGATTCAAAAGCTAGCAGCAGAGGCCGGGGTGAGCCAAGAAGCTCCTCAGCAGGGGAGTCGGGGGGGAGAAAGTATAAAATATGGAACAGTCCGTCTTCATTTCGAGCCGTTTTCTCTTCAACATAGCAAATCAAGTTGGCACTATTTGTCCAGTGGCCGCGGTCTGCAAGATGCCCTGCTCAGTAAGTGTGTTTCCCCTTTTGGCAAAAGCATCTCACCCTTCCACCCGTTTTTTCCAGATCTTTCTTCACACCTCATCATAGTGTGTTCTCAGGTAAAGATGTGATGAACCCAGTCCGATGTGATTCACAGGTATTTCCATTTTAACAGGAGACAAAGTTTTAAGCCAAAGGAATGAGTTTTTCATGATGGAATGTTAAGTCGGTGGGGCCTTAGAAATCACACTCTGTGGACAGCCACCTGCCTGCTTGGCTCTTTGTCTCCCCCCTTCTCCGGATAAGCTTCTGCTCTCTTTTCGTCCTCACTTGCCCAAGTCGTTATGTTTGAGGGTTTTAAAAAATGCTTTCAAGAGTCCCTGTTCCAGACGTATTTTAACGCTAGGCTGTCCTCCTCTCGTACATAGCCTGCTTGTGGTCGCTCAGGCACAATCCTAGCACCATCCTGCCACAATGACGTGTGTGTGTCCCCTCTGTTGTTGGGTCTGTAAGCGCCACGTGTACTTGGGAAAGCTCTGCTGGCACAGTTCCATCCAGGGGTGACCTTCATGTGTCATGAGCCAGGCTTTCTTAACACCAAAGTTGTACATTACACTCAGGAAATATTTTTTAAATATAGATACCCGGGCTTGGTCCCCTGGAGATTTTGATTCTGTAGGTGGGATCCCTGCATCTGTGATTTGTTTAAGTTGCGAAGTTTCTGATGCTCACCAGGAGTGAAGCCCGGCACCACAAAGGTCTGGATACGTGTAACCTGAATGATATGGCAGTCAATTCCATAGGCCATAAACTGGAAAATAACAAGGCCAATTCCAGGAGAAACCGGTCCCAATGCTTGATCATTGCGCTTTAATGTACGAGCACAAATTGTCACGTAGAAGCCACAAGACAGATCAAAGCACAAAACCTTTTCCCCCTGTTCTGAAGAAACTTTCAATATAGCCGAAGAGAAAAAAAAAAATAATTAAATCATGCGTTACTGATTATAAATTCATGGCTGCTTCGGAGAAAGTTGTATCAGTGGATATGACTTGACCTTGATGAATGAATAGACTTTGGAAAGGCGAAATAAGTGACCCGGACATTACCTCTGCTGCCACGTGGACAGAAGGCAGGGCAAGGTAGCACCTCAGAACCCAGATGAAGATCACCATAGATTCAGTATGTGTGGGTCTCTCGAATTCTGACTAACAAACTTAGAGAGCTGAGATTGAAAGAAGTCAACGTCCATATTTAAAGACAGACTAGAAGGGAAGCTCCCCGAGTTCTCCTCCGCCTCCCAGTGGTGGGTGAGGAACAGGGTCAGGCTGACACCAGAAAGCAGATGTTCTCCAAAGAGGGAGTAGACAGACCCGCCAGCAAACCTACTCTGAGCTGTCCCCCGGGGCATGCCAGGCCAGGCGCCTCTTTTTAGTATTCCGTTCCTTGTTGAGGCCACTGAGGGAAGTTGACACAGCTTCCAGCCAAGGCGCACGATTGGGTAACTGGGTATTTTCTGATGAATGGATGGAGTCCTGGCCATTCTGCCTCACGGCTTTGAGCCAAGGCTGTCGTAAGGGCCTGAGCCACCCCAGAGGGATTCAGGGGGCTATGACAACATTCCAGATTCAGTCAGAACCAATCAACCTGCTTCTCCTGTGTGAGGGTCGATGAGAGATATGGGCTAAGGCCCCATTTCTTGACCATAGCCGCTGGGGAGGTGGGGGAGGTGGCAGGCGGGGGAGGTGGCAGGCGGGAGACCTTTAACGGAGATCTTACAAGAAGCACCGAGATGGACCTTAAAGGTAATTCAACCCGAATCCTCCTTTTAGAGGAAACTGAGACCAAAGCAAATGAAGGGATATCCTAGAACTTTCTACCACACTAAGACTACAATATAACAACAAAGAAGCACTTTAATTAAACATGGGCTCGAACTCAAAATCAGGGTGACATCGGCTCATGAATTTTTCTAGTCAATATCCCACCGTCCTCAGGCAGCAAGAAAAGTCTGACCACATTTGACGTCTGGAATCTAGTCTAGTTCAGGAGACTCCGTTTGGCACGTGCAGCACGCTTTTTGAGAAACGGCGTGGTGCAGCCTCGGTTCAGATCTTGACTCGCCCCTGCTTATCTCTGCAACCTTGGATAAGTCTTCTAACCACTCTGGCCCTCTGACTGCAAATCCGTAAAACGGTGCGGTTGAACTAGGTTCTCTCAAGGGTCCCTTCCAGCTCTAACATGGTATTTAATTTCATAGATGAGGTGCTGGTGGTATTGGGGTGGGAGTACAGAAAACTCGGGGATGGGCAGGATGTGGTGCAAAACCCCAAAAAAAGAGTTTCACGCAACCTTTCTTGCCCAGTCTAAGTTTTTGCTTAATGCCCCGACTTCTCAGTTGTTTAGTTAAACACAATCTTGCAATTCATTTATCCAAGACCTGCCACCATTGACCAAAGAGCAAAGCCAGTGGTTTCTGTAGAAACAGCTCTTTTAAGGTTAAATAGTAAACGAGGATCAGATTTCTCTCCATTCCCCCACTGCGTTTTATTGATCCTTATTGAAATAAGAGGGTGTGGGCTACGAAGGAATGTATGCTCTGGATTTGGCGGCAGATGGAAGCAGAATGGACGGAATGTAGCGTGGACTGGAAGAGACGGAGTCCTCATTAATCTTCCCACCACCAACAGCAAAACCGAGTAATAATAACAGCATCCATCCTTAGAGAGCTTTGCTGTTTCTCCAAACCGGTACAAAAGAGATGGTCCCTGCCCTGGCTCCCCATTCTGCCTGCTCCTCACTCAGGCCCCATCTTCGTTCTACGGGACATGAATCGTCAGCCTTCGCGGGCAGAACGATGTTGGTACTGGGAGGAGTTGCACTGAAGGATCACACCAACCGGGAAGGGAAAATTAACTCAAGTCCTTCTCTGAAGATTCTCATCTGAGAGAAACAGCGGAATCCAAGTAGTAACTGATTCTTCCCCCACGTTGACTGAGAAATGATGAAATTTTGCACTCAGCAGACTTCTTCCTTTCCTGTACCCTGGGAAAGTAGAGGTTTTCCCTGCCCCTCTAATGAAGTCTTTATCCTGAAGTTGCCCCTCAAGATATCCCTGTTGGAAGATGTCCACTTCTTTCTAGACTGTGACCTATTTGTAAGTTCAAGACTGGACTCTGGTGGCCCAGTCCTGGGTCATTTGCTTCACTGATTTCTAATTCTGGGCGCTGTTTCTACCACGCCTGGCTGTGATACCAGAAGTCCCATCCAAATGCCCCCTGTCCTTCTAAAGAGAAACACATTTACATCATGCAGCCAAAAGCACTCCCTTTCAAAGGCCCTGTCTCACCAAGTTTCAGAATCCATGATTTCAATGTAGATTACAAAATGTGTGGGATACCAAAAAAAGAGTCAAAACAATGGCTGGCTAACCGGCAGAGAATGAGCTTCCAGCATTGCACCAAGGAAGCAGAATCATCAGAAACAACAATTAAAGATATATACGGCTTTTCCCTCCAGTTTGCAAAGGAAGTAGCCATCTCCACGTGGGACACTGCCTAAAGGAGTGATCACTGGAGCCCTCACACGGACGGACGGCACGGCCGATTCCCCGTCCCTCTCCCCCGCCCACCTACTACTCATCCCTGGGCACTGACTGAGCTATTAAGAGTGACATTTCCCAGCCACATTCATAGGCCAAGCCTGGGGAATTGTGAAACATGCAGAGTTAAGTGAGGGAACAACACAGTCCCATGAATAAAGTTTAATGGGCACGAGATTCCATCTGGGTCATTGCTAGAACAGCGCCTACAGGGCAAGAGGAAAGGGTAGGCGGCTTCTCTGTGGCTATGCATAAGCTATATAGGAATTGGGGTCTTGAGGATCTGCAAGCCAGCACCGTGAATGAGTCCCAAATTTACCTATAAAAGTAGAACCCTAAAATACGTGCTCGGCCCTGTGGGACTCTCCCTTTCCCCTTGGCTTCCTTTCCCTATAAAGTTGCTGGACTCCCCAGCGGAAGCTTCACATTGTTCCCATCATCTCGTAATTTCAGAACTTGTCAGTCCTCGGTTGACATCAGATTTGGAACATCGCTCCCTTCTGTCCTTCTGCTCTGCCTCACAGTCCAAGCCTTGCAACATCGATGGCTCATTTGCTTATGGAGAAATGAAGGTTCAGAGAAGGCAAAGGATTACCCTGCAATCCTGCGGCGAGACTAGATGACGTGGCCAAAGGCAAGACGCAGAGGTCTGGACTTGCTGCCACTCCAGTCACCACACTTCCTCCGTCGCCACAGTGATGGCTATGCAGAACCAGACACGGCCTGAGCGTCACTGCAGCCAGAATTTATGGTCAAATCCATCCACAGTATCTGTCTACTTGGCAGGCTGGCGAAATGACAGAACCCTGGAAAAATCGGTTTGCTTTTGTTTTCTGCGCTCTCTCCACCAGCTGCCATGAATGTACATCAGAAGAACAGGCCAGACCTGAGCAAAACTGGAAAGCGGGTGACATTCTAAACTCATCTCTTTTCAGCACTGCTTTCTCTGCTTCTCCTGCTCCCCGGAACTTTCTGAGGCCCTGGTCTGGTTTTGAGCAGTCAAGGTCCATAAGAGAATACTCTTGATATAAATAGTTGCTAACGACTTAAAACATCTCTACTCCTAATAAGTAGTTATTTACAATTTTAAAGAGACTTCTCGAGATTGTCAAAATTTGAAGGAAACAGTTTCTAACAGAATTCCAGAAGCCATTGGGAGCCATCGTTTGAGAGTCAGTGTTTTGAAACGACCTGTTCCTCCGAGGAAGACACCAACCCCACGTCTTCCTAAGCCATTTGTGCCTGTTCCTAGCTTTGGACCGAAAGCTGTCACTTAACTGGTGGTCAGAACATATCCCACTAAGAACCATCGCAGACAAAATCATATTTTGATAAAGGCTATTTCTAGAATAGTCTAGCCACACTCCAATAATCGCCTAAATGAGACGATGTCCATGACGTTTTCTTTTTTTTCCTCTATAATCCCATGACGGCAAACAGCTGAAAAGACTCGAACAGCTCACTGTCGGTCACCAGGCCATCCATCACTGGCCAGGACGCTCAGGATCCTGTTGAGTGGACTCCCCTGCTTCTCCCTTATTTTACGGACAAATCGTTCTGGGAAAAGGAAGTTGGGCAAGAAATCTAGGGAACAAAGGAGCAGCTGTAATTCTTTCTTTGCCTAAGAAACAAAAACAGATTCCGTGTTAATTTGCTAAACTGCTTTGGGAAAGAAGATAATCAAATGAGTAGAAATGCGACACATAGGTCATTTCTACAGTGCCTGTCCCGGCAGCGAGACAGGATACTTCCCATCGCCCCAGAGCATTACCAAAAACCCGCTCCTAAAAAGAAAAATAAAACCAGGAGCCAAAAAATAAGCAAATGCTTTAACATGTAGCCCCCAGCGAAAGGAAGGGAGGAGCCCTCCACTTTGTGAGGCCATAAAAAGGGCGGCGATCTGAACCTGCTGCATGGGACAAGCAGGAGGAGGAGAGGCCGGGCAGGGTTTAGGAGCCCCAGCCAGGCAGAGGAGGAAGGGGAAATGTTGGCATCTCAAATCTGAGCTCCAAAATAAGAACCGGTAAAGCAGCAGCAATGAGGCTTCCAGAGAACACCGAAGCTTGAAGCAGAATGCCCGATAATGGTGATAGAATGACCCTATCGCCAAGACCAGGCTCACAAACCGATTCCAGCAAGGAGGCACCAAGGCACTGAGCCTGCTCCGGCTGCAGGCCCCTGGACCGGGCTCAGACGCCTTATAATCTAGCTCCAACCCTACCTGTAAGCTACAGTATAACCAAGAAGAAACATTTTCACACCTGAGTCCTAACATCTCCCAAGTGGAAAACAAAGCCACCTCCACCCAGAAATTCTCTGGGATTACTAGCATCATAGAAGTGAAGTTTTATGGGAAAGCTGCTCTGCTTTCTACCACATGCTTCCACCCTCGATCAAAATCCCAAGTCAACAGTGAATTCTTAAAGGAGGGTGACCCAGAATCCCTCTGTATGTGACTTAGTGATGCAGGCTCTGTCTTCTTGGTCAGCAGATCCACCTTTGCGAGAATAGCTTTTTCAAGCTAGAGATAGCTTCTGTGTCACAGCACAGGTATGCCATTGAAAGAGAGCTCTGAAGAGGCGTGGCAGATGGGGCAAGTCAGCCTGCGATGACATTAACCCTTCATGTTGCCACAGGTCATAAACTGCAAACAGAAAGTTATGAGTTATTTGGTGATAGCTCATTGTTGGTTTTTCTCCCTGGGTTATTTATTTTTTTGCAGTCCTTGCTTCAGGAAACGGAACTTGAAAACAGAGACTACACAGAGAAAACCAAGGTGCCTAAACTAGTTCGCAGGTACATACATCTGTAGGTCCTTCAGCCTCGAACATTCCAGACCAACAGTCTACATTACGCTTCAATGTCTCATTTTTTAAATAACGTAATCCTCTGCTTTAAACAAGCATGGTTAAGAAAACATGGCAGGTGTGTTCATAATATATATGTGCATTTTTATGTTAAACACACAAGAGTCAGAGGCCGAAGTCCAATATCATTGTTATTGTGATATTCACAATAACAGCCTAAGAATGAAGGTTTTGAATGTGAAAGGTAAATTCTGTGTAATAGCTGTTGCCCTGAATGCAGAATCATACAGAGCATTCTGTGTGCGTTCATTATTTGTGCTTCGATCCGACTTTATGTGTTCATGTTTCGTTTGCTTTAAGTAAAAAGAAAAATGCAGATTTGTACAGAAAAAAAAGGACGGGAAGAGAAAAGGAGAAAATCTGGGGATGATACTGCCCTTAACGAAAACATTTGTTTTTTACTTAAATACCTTTTTGAATGGCACTATTGTTTAAAAAGTTAAATCATTTTAAAATTTATTTATATAAGTCAATGTACATCAACCTTTTCCAAAATACTGTCTTGCACATGAGTGACATACACACACACACAGATTGACACACTAAGCCAAAACTGCCAAAACAATTAACTCTCCATCATCCAACACTATGAAAAGTGTCAAAACACAGATCATTTGAACAATAACTTAGATTTTACATAATTTTCTGGTTTTCTAGGAAACAAACCAGGACATGAGACACAGGCAGTTAGATGCTTGTAACTCCAAAGCCTACGCACACATCTGGTCAGGCCAGGCCAGGCGTGGTGGACATGAGCCCTGCCTCCCAGAGTCCACACCCTCGTGTGAGTCCCTCAACCTGAGCGTGGGTGGGACCAGTGAGTTGCTCCTAACCAACTGAATATGGCAAAAGTGACAATGTCACTTCTGATTATGTCACCTAAGATTGAAAGGTATTCCTACTGAGAGACCCTCTCTCGTTGGCTTTGAAGAAACAAGCTGCCATGTGTGAGCCGCCCATGAGAGAGCTGTGTGGCAAGGAGCTGAGGGAAGCTTCTGTGTCACAACCAGAAGGAAACTGAGGCTCTCCGTCTGGCAGCCTTGTGGAACCAAAAGCCAATGACCATGGGACCGCTTGAGCCTTCAGATGAGAACCCGGTCCTGGCTGACACCTCATTGTAACTTCGCCCAGGTCCCAGGTAAGCCAGACCTATAATCTTGACCTCGGAAACTGAGTATAACTGCATGTTTGTTTAAGTTGACAAGGACATAGTAACAATCACACAGCAATAGAAAACACATATGTAGAAACCAGGACCTCAAAATCGCAGATCCCCTTCGGGCTTACCTGCACTTCTAATCTCCAAGAGAATGAAATATTTTTTTCTGTTTTTCTCTCCTCTGAGAAGTAAGAGTCTTTTTATTTGGGTTAGGACCCTATAGGAGCTGAGTCAAAACTTGTTTTTCTAATGATCCCAAATCCTCTGGATTCTGCTCATACAATTGCCCTAATCTAGATTATTTATTTCCCGAACTTCCCAAAGTCCAAACTATGTTTACACATCCATCCTTTTTCACCTACTGCAGCAAATATCATTAGCTCACCTGCATGACTTGGAGCCCACATCAACATTACATAAACGCATCTAAAATATAGGTGCGCTTCAATTATTCCGGGGTCAGTTAAGCTCTTGTTACCCCGATCCAAATAGAGTTTGAAGGAGGATGGCAGGATTTCTTGGACAGTAGTAGACACGGATATATTTCTGAAATCCTTTTCCATTCATTTAATAAAACTTTATTTAAAAAACAAATTACTTGGATTCTAGTATTAGTTGTGCTCATCTTAAATAAGGGGAATTTGTAGACTTTGAATGTCAGTTTTTCCCAGCTGAAAAATGGTTCATGGACACTGTGGGCACTTAATATTTCTGAATGATAAATAGTCTATCTATTCCTATACACAGATACATGTGCATACACACATATACACACATGCCACATAGAATAATTTTACACATCAATTTACATTAAAATTTTCAGAAGGCTTTCTTGCACTTGAAGTAAAATACAGTAATATATACACAATGTGTACACACACACAGAGACTCTCTCTCTCTCTCTTTCTCTCTCTCTGTCTGTCTCTCTCTTCTCCGTCTCTCTCACTCTCATCCTACCATCATTTTAGATGTAAATTGTTACATGAATCAACACTCAATTATCCACAGTGATAAAAAGGATCAAAGCGTGACTATATATAGTGAGCGAGAAAGAATGAGAGTGAGAACAAGGGAGAAGAAAGAACCCAGGTTTCCACACGGATTTGCACTTTAAAAGACTGATATCCCACTCTATTTTAAATTAGAATACTTGGCTTTGATGAGCTACAGTTTAAGGTAAACCTCAGAACCCACTACAGTTTTATATTTAAGAGTATCTATTACGTGTTTTCCATCTCAATCAGAATGTGTATTTATACTGAATAAGCTAATGAGGTATTTATACTTTATGTTTGCCTTGGACTTAAAATTAGTTCAAAACATTAAAAAAAGAAAATACGAATTTCCAGTGAAGTCAATCTATTTTGAAATTATATTGAAAAGTGGTCTTAGTATTAAAGCCAAGAACTTAAAGGAAATTTTGTCTCAGACATAAAAGGCAGAGAACAAAGGGGTTTCTTCGTGGCTGACAAGCCCCTTTCTCCCGGTTATCAACTTATTGCCTCTTGTTCCAAATCCACCCTTCATTGCCCTGCCTTGTGAGACCAGAGATATAAACGTGCTCTTTTGCCAGTGAGCATGACGTCATATTCTCCCAGTAGAGGCAACTGGGGAGACGTCACAGAACGGAGGGGCGTGTCTTCTTGACTCCTACGTGGTTCCCCCGCGCTGCGTCCGTGGCACTTGATGTCCAACAGAGCTTCAGTGCACCCTAATGAGTGTCCATGATGGCCTGCGCATGCTAGCAAGTCCCGCCGGCATGCCAGGTTGCTTTCCAGCAGGTCTCAAAGGTACCCCAGAAAATGACTTCCCAGAAAGTTTCATGAGCACCCCAACGGCAGCTTTCCAGCAAGTCCCAACAGCACCCCAGCAGGCAGCTTCCTAATGAGCTTTACTCAGCGCCCTAGTGGGTGCTTTCCTTATCAGCAGCCCCAGGTTGTGAGTCCTCAGCAAACTTCTCTGCCATCCAGTGTGCCGCCACCCTCTGTTCCCAATGAGACCCAATCGCAGCCGTAGGTAGGGGCCTCTTTTGCATTTGTTCCTTCCTCTGATATCTTCCCCTCATTCTTAAAAGGAATGGTTGCTCCCTTTATCCACCATTCCTCTAGCTGTTAGGCTCCTCCTTACCCCTTAGTAGTCAATCCTCTGCTACTAGTTAATGGTTCATTTATATTAAACTCTCCCTATTCTAATTTCTGAGCCCCTGGCTGGACCCCACCTGACACAGAATGAAACTGGGAGTGGTACTAGGAGGCAGATTCAGGAAGACAGAATGTAGGGGTCAGCTGGCTGTGCCTTTGGGCCTGAGGACGATGCTGAGCTCCCTGTCAGCAGGAAAGGGGGTGCGGGTGCTCCCTGACGTGCAGTGGGATCATAATTAACAAGCTGTCACCTGGGACTGATTGTGATGAAGAGCCACCTGAGAACAAGGCCACTGGGAACGCCCAGGGGCGGCGGGACCTGACCACAGATGCTCTGAGTGTGTCACAGCAGTGAGCGAAAAGAGACCACAGCGAAACCAGTCCTCCTGCGGTGTCTCTCCAGAACCCTCTGCTGACAAAACTGAACATTATGCCAGCTGGCAGAGGACAGATATTAATCAAATCCTGTTCTAATGTTGCAAATGAGGGTGATCAGAGTGGACTTTGAGGTGAGAAACAATAAGCTGATGGATAACTGGTGCGCTTCGTGAAGGGAGGATGGTAAATGGGAGAGGGGAACGGGCTCTGCTCCCGCCAGGTGTTCGGATGTGCGGCAAACTCCCTCACGTGTCATTCTCAGCTAAGCTCGCGAGAATGCCACGAGGTGATTTCTCCCTGCTTCCCACTTAAACGGCAACAATACAAAAAAAGCGGGGGGAGAGGAAAGCTCTTATCAATATCAAAAAACCAAGACTGACAGCTGAAGTCTCTGAGGATTTCCTCCTGATTTCAAAACGTATTGGAACTGAATTGAGAAACATCACTGGAAGCCAAAGCATGCGTTTGTTTGTTGTTGTTGTTGTTGCTGTTGTTGTTTCCTGAAAAAGAAATCAAGGAACAGAGCCACACTAACACAAGCGAGGGAAACGGGGCATTCCTTCCTCTATCCCTCGCCCCTGTAAGGGCCAGGACACTGGGCACTGCTCTTCAGGGGTCACTGATCAGTTCTCTGCCCATTGGTCCTCATTGATACCACCCTTTTTGGCCACTTTGAGCTTTCAGGTCAGGAAGTATAACGATCTTGGCAGAGGTGGGGGTGAAAGCAAGTGGAGAGGGGAGGGAACCACTGGCAAAGGTCACTGAATCCTGGCAGATCAATGACCCAAAGGTAAGAATGCTACAGAGTCCTAAAGGATGCTAGCAGCGTGAGGACCCTGAGATAAATTTCAGAATAAAAGCTCGGAGCATTTTTATACAGTGAAACCCCGCTGCCATTGTAAAGAGTGCAGCGAAGCAACGTGCCCTGGGCTCTCACGGCAGAGATCGATGGAGGCGAAACATAATTTTAAAAAGGCAAATATCTATCACGCAAATGCAAACCGAACAAAAGAAAAGCAGGGGTGGAAATTTTAATTCCAGTTGCAGTAGAGCACAAAGCCAAAAGCGTTTAAAGCGGCCAAGGGTTGGCAAGAGGCATGACCCTGATAAAGATGAAACAGCCACAGGAAGTCACGCACCTACTTGTTTAACATCAAACTATAAGAGGCCGGAACTGTTTGAAATACGAGGAAAAACTAGAAGCAGCACAACTGCTCGGAAGGTGACGCTGCATTCTCAACCTTTTGCAGAGCAGGTGGAAAGGAAAATCTATCGGCGGGAAAGTGCGAACGCTGAAAAGAGATGAGCAGACGGAAGTTCCAGCCACTGTCATCAGCCCCAGGAAAGGAAATAGTGTCCTTCTTCAGAAAGTTCGGCACTGGAGGACCTGATGGGGACATGTTAGGAGGGCTCAAGAGGTGTTACAGTCACTGTTTCTGCTGTGTCCGTGCGACCGGAAGGACAGAATTCCGGTGTAGGATGGACCACGTGCTCATCAGCAAGTCTTCCCTACCCGTGACTTCTTCTACTCTGGACCTTGTGAATTTTCCAAGTCGATAACAAGCGTCGTGATTACCTGCAAGCTAATCCACTCGGATAGGCAAATCCACCTGCTAGTGCCTCGGTTATATCTCAGACACGCTCCAAATCCCACTGCATTAATCACAAAGATCGTTCGCACTTCCCAAAGCCGTGGGCACAGTCCTGGGTTGGCTGGGGGTCGGCCTGACACACTAACACACGGAACGCCATGGCAGGTCATGCAGGACCTTTTCCTGAAGTGGCGAGAGCTGGGAACATCCAGAGAGTAGAAGTGAACTGAGCACTTACAGAGAGCACTGGGGACCAAAACCTGGAATGCTAAACTCGGTTTTCAAGACTAAGTGGTTCATGATCGGCATACGAAGCCCGAAGGGTCATAAACTGGGTAGTCATCGCAGCAGAATGGGAAACGAGATGAAGAAAGAGATCAAAGCCAAAGGGTCCAAGCCAAGGATCGCGGACGTCACTGGGGAGCTGGACTTAGGTTTGTTGGCCTTCGCTGAGGTTCTGTGGGCCAGTCAGGCTGTGTTAAAGACACGATGTTGTAGGGTAAACAGGCCAGTGGTCATTACTGGTTAAATACGGAATGGATAACACATCTCCTACCGCCAGACATCTGTCAACTCTCCCTTACCCGTTTTAGTATTAACGGAATTCAGGTCATAAGGGGTAAGAGGGAGGTAGCCAGGAATCCCTCTCACTATGCCCAGAATTTGAGGGTTTCTCATTATGGTCTATCTACATCTACAACTGCGATTGATACAAAGATGCAAAGAGACTTTGAGAGAGAGTACCTAGGGATTCAGATTTTAAATCTGTTCACAAAGGAAATATATGGGATCTACTAGATTCCCTGTGTATCAAAATTTACCATACTGCGCTGATTTGCTGGCAAGAAGGAAAAGCCAATTTGCATGGTTCCTGTCAGTCACATGTGGTTTGGAAATGCCAATGCATTCCAGATACACTCTGTGTAAACTGGAGAATCATATCCTATTTCTACTGGTTTGCATGCATGCATATGAAACTCATTTCTCCCACAATGCCACATGAAAATAGGTGAAGAATTAGCAGCAGTGATCACAGTTAATGAACTTCTTTGTCAAAACCTCGCAGCTGTGATGGTGAGGAGAATTCTCATCCCTCGGGTCTAGAGAGACTGTGACTTCTCCATTTTAAGCTTGCTTGTTCGGTTCTATTCTGTGGAGCACTGAGAAATAAAATCTGTAACTGTCACTCGGCACACAGTTTCTGATACCTACTATGTGCCGAGCCCTCTGCTAGGTACTGAGAGATACCGAGCAGAATTTCCAATGCGAGGAGCTCAGAGTTTGGTGGGAAAGAACAAGTAAATAAATAGCTACCACCAATGTGACTGCTGCTGTTGTAGAGTTGTAGGGTTGTGTACAATACCTTATGGAAACAGAGCGGGAGTCTGCCAAAACTCCACAGAAAAAAGGTGAATCCTGACGGGGAAGTATGAGTTGAAATGAAGAAGGACTGGAAGGCATTCAAGAAAGTGGGAACACTATGTGCAAAGACACGAAGCTCATCAAGAACACATGTTGCAGGGTCCTGAAAGAAATTCTGTACGGCTTGAGGCCAGAGGTAGAGCCAGTAGAGAAAATAATTTGAAAACACATGAGAAAGGCAATAATTCTAGTAAACAATGCTGTTTTAATAGTCCACGTTCTTGTGTTAGTGTTCGAAGATGCTTGCTCACGAAGAAGACTCCGAAGTTGCAGATGAACTACCTAATATTCCGACGTGCACCATCTCCACTCCATGCCTTGCTGTTTCTCCCATCCTGGCACTTACAACAATACCTGGCACATAGTTAGCACTTACTTCACATAAAATACTATTACCGCATGGGGTAGACAGCCTCTAAGATGGTCCCTAATGATTCACGCCCTGGTGCAAACCCCTGCCCTTGAGTATTGGCTGGACTTATTGACTCATTTCTAAGTAACAGCATATACGAGAAGTCAGGGGTTGTCACTTCCAACACTGCGTTATAAAAAGACTGTGGCTTCTCTTTTGGGCAAGTGTCTCTTGTACTCAAACTTTCTGGCTCTCTTTGTCTCTTGGGTCACTAGTTGCCATGTCATAAGAACACTCCGGCAGCGTAAGGAGAAGCCCACATGGCGAGGATCTGAGCCACGCCTAGGTGAGCATGCCCACTGTCGGCACCCATGGGAGTGAGCTTGGATGCAGAACTTCTGAGGCCTGCCAACGGCCACATGAGTGAGCCTGGAAGCGGGTTCTCCAGTTCCACTCAAGCCTTGAGGTTTCTGCAGCCCTGGCCAACAGCCTGATGGAAACCTCAAAAGAGATATCTAAGCCAAGAGACACCCAGATGATTTGCATCAACAGAAACTGTGATAAGCCACTCAATTTTGGTATAATTTGCCACAAAGAAAAGGAGAGTCCATATACTATACTAGTATGGTCTACTTCCATTCCCTAATCAAGGCTGGGTTTCTGGTATACCTAGGTCGAGTATGGCAGCAACAGAGCTTCTCCTTGGTGATGGGGCACTGCCTGGAAACCCAGCTTTGGTGACTAGGATCCCAATCGCCTGACACCCCACTCCTCAAGGGACTAACCCCTGTTACCTACTGCCCCACTCAACTGACTGACCATTCATAGAATGAGTCCAGCCCAGCTCCGGCACAGGTCATTGTCTGGTGTGCTCCCTTCCCCTCTGGGGCCCACCGTGGGTATAGCCAAAGTACAGTCCCTCTACTAACTATGGCTGAAAGTCCAGGAAACCTCTATCTAGATGACAATAGTCACAGATGTCCAGAAAGACGCGTGTAGCTAATGTATTCCTGATTCCCATCTGTAACTCTAATTGATTATATGACGTCTTAGAAACTAAATGTTTACACCGCTGAGGTGGGAACGAGTGGAAAAACATATTGCTTTGGGAACGCTGACATTTTGGCAGAGAATGTTTGGTAGTTGGAAATAACAATGCTAACTTAAAGGCAGTGGTTTTATATGTAACAAAGATTTTAAGACCTGGTAAAGATGTTGAATATTTACATAAAAAATTATGCTCCGCTAAGGAAAGAAGAACAAAATAATGCTTCTACCAATTGTTCTTTGCTTGTTTATGTCTTTTTAGGAGTTCTCAGACCCATTTTTTAGGTAGCGATTCAGCACCCATGATGCTATATATGGAAATGATAGCAGTTCATCACAGCCACAAGAAAAAGAAAGGAGAAAAGGAAGGGAGGGGACTTTGTACCTCTGTCCCTGATGATTCCGCCCCTCATACTCTGGGATGCAGTTATTGGGGGCTGAAGGACTTGTGTGGGAAGATGTCCTTAGAGCCACCGCTGAGATGCCCACCAGCGAGGATGAGAAGTTCAGCAGCACTGCGGTGGTATGGTGGGCGAGGACGTCCGGGCGATGGGTCACATTGATAACCAGTGGGTTCTGCTGGCATGACAGCTCATAGGTTCCTGAAGAGAAACAAGGACGTGAATAATATTCTGCACCATTTTTCCACATCTAGTATTCACTGTATCCTCTCAGCGACTCTGTGACGTAGGCGAGGTACCGACCAACATCAGAGACAGATGTGAAGCTAACTCTTGGGTCTAATGGATTGTCCTCCAGTGGCCCTAAATGGATAACTGTCGGACTCACCAAGAGAGTGGTTGTTTCCATTGACATCAGTCAGGTGGAGGGTCGCCGTTGGCCTTGGATGTTTCCCAGATGCCAGGCCATCAGATGCCAAGAAGACGAAAATTGCCACGGCCACTCCTGGTCTACTGAAACACACCTGGGCATAAGCACACGTATGTATGAGCCATTATTCCCACTGGGCTATCAAGGCGCGTAAAGTAAGAGCTCCCCTTTCCTTTACGAGTGAGAAAAATATGGAGTAGGCACAGAAAGATACTCAAGCTTACACCAAAAGTTAAAATTAGATAAAAAGAAGATAAATTTCAGCTATGAGATTTTTTACTGCAAGTGTTTCTTTTTTACTTGAACCTGTCTTTCTTTAAATTTCTCAAAGAAGATCAATCATTCAAAGAGACTATGGCTTGAGACAATTAGCCATCATATAACCAGCCAATACCTCCTCATCTCCAAAGTGAGAGGAATGGACAGGAGGACAGTCACCAAGCAAACATTTTGTTCTGAACTGCCACAGCTAATTACCCTTCCCCAACTCCCTGTCTTCCCCTAAAATCTTGATCAGACCCTTTCGCTTAGCATGCGGTCTATGATGTCGGGGAGAGGTTATCGCAGAGTCTGTTTTCTGAGATTAGAACCTGCCGAACTGTTTATTCTCATGCAGGTCTCCTGCTGCCCCAAATATTTACACCCTATCCATGACTGGAAAATAAGCCACCAGTGAAGCCCAGGAAACTCTGCTTATCTATAAGGAATATCCCTCGATGCTTAGGCTGATAACAATAAAACTGTTTTACCAAGTCAACCATGGATGCGTTGTCCCTGGAAATCCTTTAATATAAAAGAAAACATCTAGGAGACTGAAGGATGGCCCGGAGAGTTTATTTTCCACACTGAAAATATTTGATGCAGTCATTCTAGTTTTATTTCCTATAGCTCAACGTTATTCTTCATTTCTGTTGAGAATAGGTTCCAACCTTCCCTGGTGTGACAAGGGTGTTAGTTTATGAGAAACTGTATATACTCCCCTAGCTTTTTATCAGGTTCTGGGGGTGAAGAAGCCCCAAGAAAACTGTCCTCAGGGTAAAAGCAGGGTGCAACATCTGATGGCAGGGACCTCCTCTGAACACAGGGAGCAGGAGAGTAGAACATGCTTTCCATTTTAACGAGAATTCCTCCTTGTCCGCAGACTGACTTCTCCTAGTCTCGGCGGCATGTTTACAGTGTCCATTTGCACTGCTGGCTTAATGAGGGCGACTTTATGGTCAGTGCAGGACACCTCTCCCTTCTTCCTCTCCTCCTTTGAGGGAAGGACAAGCCACACTCTCTTTTTACGGTGTCTTTCCAACCCCTCCACCTTTTCATTTCCCCTCTTTGAAGTAATAAATATTCCCTTATAACCTAGGAAACACCCAGACCCATAGGTTATAGCTTGCAATACGAGGTCCTTTGTTCCCAGCTGGATGAGGGCTAGACATGAAACACACCATAAGGTAACCAACGGCCTAACGCAAAGCCCTCAACTCCGACGGCAAACGACATCAAAGTCCCCTGGGAACTCCCATGACCTCTTCCTTTTCATACGCCACAAAAGAGACCTGAGCACTGCAAGAAAGTTCTGGGTCATTTCCTGAGCCAGGAACAGGCAGAGTCCAAACAAGTACCTGGCGGCTTTACCCCAGGGGGCCTCGGGCTTGAAGAGTGGGGTAGCTTCAACGGGGCACGGTGGGGGCTCAGTCTTCCCATCTCCATTGGGGCCCCAGATAGAACCACCCGTGTGAAACTAATTAGCGGGTGTCAGTCTCATGGTGTGGGTCTCCCTAGGCCCCCAAATGTCCACCTCATCTGGCATCTTCTAGAAGTGCTGCTGCCTTGCTATACGGGTCCTTGAATCCCAATCGCTTGAACCCAAGCTGGCTCCTGGTGGCAGTGTCTCTGTGCCTTGATTTGGGGGAAGCCGCTATGCCAGGATTTCCAGACCGTGGCTTATATAGGAAAAGCACAGGCGAGACTTACAAAGGCGACACAGGCAGAGCGATGCTGGGCTACGTGAAGCAAGGCAAGACAAGGGTCCCATCGAGGTGCCAGATGCCCAGTCTCAGGCATCCCCTCTCACGGTGACACGGAAGACGCAACCAGACTTCATTCTCATCCAAACACCAAGCAGGCCCCACAACAGCAACTAGGTGCAGGGGAAGCATAAACTCTCTCACACAGCTGTGGGGGCCTCGACATCAGAGATGAGTCTGAATGTCCACATATGGGTATGAGCCACTTGGATGGGGGGAAGGGAACCAAGCGAGCTCACCATTCTGGAGAGAGTGTCAGCCAGGCAGAGCCCTGGGTTTGACCATCACCTCCATCCTTACTCACTAAGCAAGTCTGAGCAAACCAGCTCTCCTCTGAGCCAGGGCTTCCCTACCCGCGTCTGAGAAACAGACACATGACCCCTCTCACACGGCTACGACGAGGAGTAAATAAAACCACGTGAAAACACAGGATGGTGCCTGTCATCCCATAAGGACTCAGTGTTCAATAATCTTATTTCCAAAAATAATTTTTTTTTAAATTCTGTTTACACTTCAGGAAGACCAAGGTAAAAATAACATTTTAAAAAGTAACATAGAGCACTATGCTTTTCTGAAGTGGATGGATGAAAACATTGCATAGATGCTATTTTAAATTGGTACGTGTAGAAATGCAAACTGGTACTCTCAGTGAAAACTGGCAGAATCCGAGGCTCTTGGTTTGGACTGTATCTCTACAGTCCAAATGGAATGGAATCCATGAAAGATACATTTTACACACATAGAACTTTTAATAGACTTTTCAGGAAAGCCAGTTCAATATACAGTTATTAAAAACCTACTTTCGCTATAGACAAACTTCTAGGATTACCAGTGTAATTAGAATACTAAAGGTGTATTTCTTATTCAAACAAAGATGATATTTTTAAAAGTTACTCTTTCCACAGCCCAGCCACAGCTATTTTAATATGTAGAATTTATTATTTAATGTAAGTAATAAATTTTATGTATCTATATGTGAAAGAGAGGCAGCAGCTGGAGCAGAAAATCTGGCCACACAAAGCTTTACTTATCCCATGCCATCTTTGGCACTACAAGTGACACCCCTCTAATCACCACACCGAATGCGTTCTACGAACAGCTGCCCCCTCCTTCCGGACTGAGCACCCACGTGCACCTCCTGGGGGACCACCCAGACCTGCAGGAGGCACCCCACAAGAGAAAACGCCATGACGCTAAGATGTCAGGAGGATTCTGGGCTTTGTGACGCTTCATTGTTATGTGTTAACGAGGAGACTGCATTCATGTGTGGCGTGGGCAAAATAAAATTAATTCGAACATGGCTCTGATGAACAAGAAAGCCTGCAGCCAGACATCAGAAAGGAGGCAAGATCTTTCAGAAAAACAAGTAATTTTCAGGGCCGAGCAATGGTCTCGAGATAGGGAGGGACTGACTGCCGGTGAAATCCGCTCAGCGAATCCATCGCAAAATTCTTTGGCACAGAGAAAACACACATTGGATAGATGGACGGACGGACGCACAGACAGACAGAGACTGACGGACAGGCAGGCCAAGGAGAACCGGCCCCACAAACTCAGTTGCTTTTTCATCCAAAGCCCGCACGCTAACTAAGAAGAGTAAGAGTGTGAGGATGTTTTCCTCGTGCGGAATTGTCAGGGCTTAAGAAATCTCTCTTCGATCTGCCTGCTGGGTACAGACACATTTAACGTGCACCCAAGCCAAGAGTTTCGACTTCCAGGTCGTCCTTTGTGGTGGTCGCTGGCAAGCAGACCCTGAAAATATACCACAAACTTGAAAAGAATCTTCTCTGAGGTTTTAGAATGCTTTCGGTTAGTTACTGGGTTGTTATTTTTTCTGTGCCTTTCCATTTTCACTCCTCTGTGGCTCTCCCTGATTCCAAGGAGAAAGGGAAGGCTGCTGGACAGGAGAAACTGGGCGGATACTACATTCTGTTTGTGCGGCGCTTTACAGTTTGCCAAGCGTGACCACGTGCTGTGCTGGAGCCTCCACCAGGCTCATGGGGTTTTATTTGAGATTTTTGTACTGTATTATCCCTAGGATACAAAGGTTATATTGTAGAAGCAGGATTCTACAGAGCTTAAGTGACTTCCTCTAGCTAAATGCTAGGGGAATTTCCAACTTTAGGTTCTGTACTCTTTTTTTAATTTTTTTAATATTTTCTAACTTAAAAAAATGATTTTATTATTAGTTTCAAGTAGACAGTACATTGGTTAGACATTTACATAGTTTATAAACCGATCCCTCTAATTGCTCTTTCCTCTGGCTCTCCGCTGACTGCATGCCCTATGCCACGCTCCCCATCCCCATGGCCATCTATCAACTACTAATTTGTACTTCTTTACTTTTGACTGCACAATGGTTCTTAATTTGGGGTGAGCAGGAAATCACAGATTCCTTAGAAAATGTGTTGACACTTGTTCCCTCTCAAAACATGAAGTCACACAAACACTTAGGCATAAAAGCTTCATATAATTTCAAGGAGCTAAGAGAACACTTTAAAAACTAGTAGGAGTACATTTGTATTGCTACTACTGGTTTTTAAAAATGTTTTCTTATCTCCCTGAAATTGTAGGAAGCTTTTATAATAGAAGGAAAATAGTAATGTTGTGATAAGTATGTAAGGGGGAAAAGGGGTACTAGATAGATTTAGTGGAGTGATCACTTTGTGAGTTATAAGATCTCTTATAACTCATTATGCCGTACAATCGAAACTAATATATTATTGTATGCCAACTATAATTGAAAAAACTCATTGAATTATACACTGTAAATATGAGCAAATAATTGTCTATTATATTTCAATAAAACTAAAAAAAAAGAAACCATTCTCAAAGGAAAGAATAGTAGTCCCATTAAGGAATCAACGGAAATCAGATTAAGAATACGTGCATTATTTGTTGACCCATATGCCTTTTTTGTAGGTGAAAAATTATCGAATATTAGAAATTTTATATGGACCATCTACCTATATGGATAATCCCGTCTATGTAGACTTCAGAAATTTGACAAGAGATCAACTCTCAAAGTTTCAGGGGGTTTTACCCGAAGTCCAAATCTAAGAGATAAAGGAAGAGTACGAGGCAACTAGCCTCTCGCCACTGACAACCATGTCTTGGTGGTCCCCAGACTTGAAGTCAAAATGGAAGGGAGTTTGGAACCTGGTTTGGCTTCTTTCCCATGTCTGAGCCCCTGTCTCTCTTGGTATTGGTCAAAACCCAGGTCATTTCCTGTGTCATTCCTTCACAGTACAAGTGAGGCTACAGACACCATGAGCTTACGTGGTTCTTGTTCCAGAAGAGTGAGGTCATTTTGTGACACGAAGAGGGAACCACCATTATGATCCGCACTGTCTCTGGTGAGACATTTCAAAATGTATGACTTGGCGAGTCAGTGGGAAGGTTCAGACCAGAATCAACTCACTGGCTCAGGTCCTACTAAGAGAATTTGCATACCTGTGATTTTAGACACCAGGACAAAGTGTGCAGAGACTCCATGTTAGAAGAGCTTGGGGGGCGCAGAAGGGGGATCAGAAAGAGACAAAACCCAATTTGCAGTGAATACTGTGGTGCGCCGCCCAGATCCCCTCCCCACTGGCTCAGCTCAGCTCACGGCCATCTCTTTTCGGAATTGTCCTGGGAGGAAGAAAGCCACCACAAGGGTCATGCCACTTCCATGGAACCAGAGGAGAGGGGAGAAACCCATGTCCAACGGCTTTTAGACAGGAGTGTGCGGTATACAGGTGGGACAGCTCGGAAGGGCCATCTCAGCTCCCTGTGGGATGCCGACACTTTCCTGTGGCTATTCCTCCCTCTGTCTACTCCTAGTTCTCTCATTCCCCCACAGGTGTTAATCCCAAGGCAAGTTCTTGATAAACTTTTGCATGCAAATCTTCATCTCAGAGTCTGGATCCTGAGGAAACTCCACTTAAGACAAAGTCTGAGAATGAGAACATTTATTATGGATGGAGAAGGTTCTCTGGGGAACAAGAATATGTAAGTGAACGGATGGAGGAGTGCAGTGCAGAGCCAGGCAAGCTTCCCTCCTGGCTGAAAAAAAAAAAAATTGCTATCTCAATTATTCATGAAAATTAGAGTCTGCTCAGTTGTCACATCTGGGGCCTGTCAAAGCTTCTATGTTAAATCAGTGAAAAGTTAGATTAGTAGTACTCACATAAGAAAGTGGAAAATGAGTGCTCTGCCCTCTGGGGATGATGTGTTTAAGCCACTGGGAGAAGAAGTTCCTCTTTCGATGCACTAGGCTAGGTTTTGATGGAAATGAAAATCATACACACACAATGATCTTTGCTTCTGCAGGATTCCCAGGAGATACAGGGACCCACAGAGGTTAATTTTCCAAACAGAAGATTTCCTTTTGAAAGGCAAGAACTTTTTAGAAATTTCAGTCATGTGTATAGAAATAATTCAGGGTATATTAGAAATGTTCTGCCCTCTTAAACAGAGGATCCTGTAGGTAACAGAATTTTCACTTGACAAATTGGAGGCATCATCCTGAACATCCATTATTTTCCTGAATGCTGAGGTCAACAACCCTCTTACTGTGCATATGAATCACCTGAGGATCCTGTTACAATGCAGATTCTAATTTAGTAGGGTTGAGATTCTGCACTTTCACCTGCTCTCAGGCGAGGCTGATGCTTTTGGATGCCAACCATATTTTGAGTAGCAAGGCTCTAAAGGCATCAATGGATATAATTATCTTTGCCTTTAGCTTTGATAGCCTAACGCTGTTTCTCTTATTAATAATATTTTTTATTATCTCTGCCTTTTAAAATTTCACCATTAAGCTTAAAATAAAATGCAGAGCTAGAAGGAATCATCTAAACCAAACACCTTATTTTAAAGCTAAGAAAACTGATGCCCAAGGAGGTTATATGATTTATATGAGGTCACTTGACTGGTAAATGGTAAAAACAAGGTTTACAATACTTTTTCTTTGAGTACATGTTTTCACCAAGTTTCTAAACTCCTTACTAATTTGTTGCTCCTTTTCTATAGCAGACTGAAAATTCAGAGAACTAATATTGTTAGAATTCTATGTAAAGGAAATAGCTCTAACAAAGGGTCCAGTCAACTTTCCTATGAACAAAGTCTAAGAACTCAAAGTAGTGATGGGTCTTGGTGCTTTCTATGTGTGAGCTATTTCCTTTTTTTCCTAAATTATGAAATTTAGACAGTTTTCTGGGTGGTTGAAGTCATCTCTGAACAGAGAATTAGCACCTGACTGATTAAATTAAAAAGAATTAGAAGGGTTGCCAGATTTAGCAAAAACAAACAAAAACAGACAGGACACCACTTAAATTGGAATGTCAAAGAAACAACAAATAATTTGTTAGTGTAAGTATGCCTTGAATATAGCAATAATAGTACAAATTATTCATTGTTTATCTGAAATGCTTTTTTCTGCAATCCAAAGTTGGAAAGATATAAAGATGCGCAATAAGAAAAACAAAAAATGAACAAATGAAAGAAAGAAGACCAGAGAACACAAATTAAAAAAAAAAAAAAAGAATGCAGAAAAGGATTTTGTAGCTGTTTTTGTATAGAAATAAAATAGAGAGAGAAAAATGTGAAGCATGGTAGACACTTTTAGACCAGCTAAAGGACAGTACACATTTCTAATACAAACTAGTCCTTAATTTCTGAATGAACAAAGGCTTACTACTGAAGTGCTTCCTAATGCAATGAAGGCCATGAAGTGGAGGGAAAAAACACCTCTCAAAATGACACACAGTTGGCATAATAATAGAGTTGTTATGCTTTGAAAAATCAGTGCTAGGAACAAACAAAATGAATGATTTTAAAAAGAAAATATAAATTATCGTAAAATACTTAGGGCTGATTGACAATGAAAGTACTATATGTCAACATTTATGGGCTACAGGAAAGTAGTACTTACAGGAGACTATGGAACGATGAAAACAAATCATTCAAGGATTCAACACAATAAGCCAACAAAGAACATTGGTGTAGACCCAGAGAAACGGGAAGAGAAGAAATAATAAAGATAAGAATAGTAACCAGTGAGTTAGAGAACAACTAGAACGAGAAAATAAATAAAACTCAAAATTGTTCTTTGAAGAAATCCCAGACACAACAATCAAGAAGAGAAAAAGAAAGTTCAAAACATACACTATAAAGAGAGTGATAACTATAGCTAAAGTAGAGATGAGATGTAATAAAAATACTTTATGAACAATTATCGGCACTAAGTTTGAATATGGGGAAGAAATTAATACATTTATGGAAATATCCAATAGTCCAAAATTGAACATAAAAAAGGAATATATTAATAAAAATAAATGATAAAAGATTAACCAATAAAACCTAAGAGTATATTTAAAATATCATATATAGTAAACAAGTGGGTATACTCCACAAAGGCAAAAATGATATCTAAAAATTAAAAAAAAATCTATCAATATTATTCAACATAATGATGGATCAAAGGAGGAAAATCACATAATTATATCAATTGATACAAATCAAGTGTTCAAGTTGAGCTCGTATATACCAGTACATTTTCCAAGAGGCAGAATAAACGACCTAAGGCTTATTCTAAAATTTACATGGAAAATAAGTGTTTATAAATAATAAATATCTAATTCGATTTTAAAACAGATATGCAGAAAAGTAAAAGGGGAGACATGCTCTACAAGATACGTTTACATAGTAAAATTTATAAAAATAAAAACAGTGTTTTGCTGGTGTAAAGAAAAAGAATACAGATCGATGGAATGCAACAATGTTAAAAAAAAAAAAACAAGCTCATGTATATTCTAGAAATAGTATATAATTATCATGGTACCACAAATCATTAGGGCAAGAATGAATGTTTTAACAGATGGGGTTAGAAAAATTAGCTTATCATATTTAGAAAACAAAAATGGAACCCTACCTTATTCTATATACAAAAACAAATTTAAAATATGTTAAAGACTAAACTTTAAAAGGCAAAGCTATAAAACATATTAAAAAATTTTTTAAATCTTTGCAATCGTAGAAGAAAACTAATAAATTTGTCTATATTATAATTAAATAGAAGAGAAACACTAAATGCCTGATAATTATTTTTGTAAAGGGATGTTCTACTCCACTAATAATCATAAAAATTCAAAATACAACAAGATATCACTTTATTCCCATCAGATTAATTAATTTTAGTAATTGGAAAATATTAGGTTCAGACTAGGATATGTAATGAATATACTATTGTCGATGTCTTGAAATTCTTAAGTTTAAGTCCATGTGTCTATATGTATGTCTATATGTTGGGTATATTTATGGGCTGTCTTGTTCCATTAATCTGTCTATTCATCTACCAGGATCCTTGATATTTTAACCACTATAATTTTATGATATATGCTGATATTTGACAGGTCGAGGCCTCCTTCATTACTCATCTTTTTCAGAATTTCCATAAAAACATTAAAATCAACTTGATAATTCTCTTTAAAATCTTGTTAGAATTTACTAAAATTATGTGAACCGTAGTATTCAGGGAGAATTGACCTTTATATGATATTGAATCTTTCTATACAGGACCAGTTTGTGCCTCTTCATTTTTTTAAGCCATCATTATACCTTCATATAGATATTTCAAAATTTTTTTTACATTTATTCGTAGATATTTTACCATTTTAATTGCTACTATAAATCAAGTATTTTCTTTCATGATATTTTCTCATTGATTATTGTTTAAAATTGGAGAGCATATTTACTTTCATTTAATTTTATACTGAACTAAGTGAAATAATTTTCAGGTTGCTTTCTCTTTTCAGATGTTCAGTCAAATTATAAGAAAAATAATTCAAATTTTACTTCTCACGTTTTGTCTCATTTGTTTAATAACTTATCGAGTATAAAATTAAACACCTAACTGATTTGGCTGCTACTTTCAGAGAAAGTAAAATAACTGATGATAAAGGAGTTTTTTCTATTTCACTGATTTCTGCTTTCTGTTATTTCCTGTTTAATTTTACTTTGTTTATTAATTTGATTTTTTCCTACTTAAGGTGGAAATGTTAATTATTGATTTTATAATTTCCCCCCTAAATACAGACATTCAAAGCTTATCATTTCCCTGTAAGTACTGTTTTAATCACATCCCATAAATTTTACCATGTTACTTCATTACCATTCTGCTCGAAATATTTTCTAATTTCCCCCATGAAATCTTCTGTGGCCTATGGATTGCTTAAGACTGTACTGCTTGAATATCAAAAAATCGAAGATTTCCTAGATATCTAGTTATCATTTCTAATTTAGTACTGTTGGGATCAGAGCATGCACTCTTCATAATTTCAATCATACACGTTCGTGAGGCTTGTTTCAGAGTCTAGTACATGGCCTACCTTGGTGAATGTACCATAAGCATTCTGCAGCTGTTAGTGTTTCTACAAATGTCAGTTAGGTCAAGATATTTGATAATGATCTTCAGATGTTAAATACTTGTCCTGATTTTTTTGTCTACTTGTTATATCAATTACACAGAGATGATGATAAATCTCCAATTATGACTATGGATTTGGCTGTTCATCGATTAGTTCTATCCATTTTTTAATTCATTTCCTTTGATGCTCTTTTCTTAGGTACTTCAATTTTATAACAATTAAGATGACTGTATTTTTGATAAGTTGACCCATTTATTGTTATAAAATGTCCCTCTATCTCACGTAATAAATACTCTGCTTTGAAGTCTATTTTGTCAGATATCAACATAGAACATGAATTTTCTTATGCTTAGAGTTTACATGGCATATAATTTCTACCCTCTTATTTTCAATCTGCATGTTTTTATGTTTAATGTGATTTTTATAAATAGTATAAAATCGGCTCTTTCCATTTTATGTGACTGACGATCTCTGTCTTTCATGTGGCATTTTAGACAATTTGAACTTAATGTAACTAATAATACAGTTGGATTTAAGTCTATCATCTTGATATTTGTTTCCTCTTAATTATTTGTTTCTTTCACCTTAAAGGTGAAGATGGTGAGTCACTGATCTTTGAATCCCTCTACAGTGCAATATTTTGTTCATTTTAGGCAGCGTTTATTGAGTTGAATTAAAAGTGAATGTTCTTATGGAATGGAAATAAGACAGATGACAATAAGTACCTTTAGTATTAACTAAAAACATGATACAGAGCTGAAGTCAGCACACGACAGTCTGTGGCCCAAATACGACCCCTTGCCTATTTTTGTATGATCTGTGATCTTAGAATGGTTTTTGCATTTTAAAATTATTGAAAACACTCAGAAGAAAAATAACGTGAAAATCATATGAAATTGACATTTCAGTGCTCATAAACATAACTTTATTAGGACACAGCCATGCCCACTCATTTACATATGGTCTACGGTTGCTTTCATTCTACCATGGCAGTGGTAACTGTGACAGAGACCATACGGCTCAAACTCCGAACTGTTTCTTATCTGGCTCTTTACAGGAAATGTTCCCCAAACATTTCTGGAAGAAGGACCATGGCTTTGGGATAAGCTGGATTTGAATTTGAATCTTATTTGTATCTCTACTAGCTATGTTATCTAAAATGCTTAACGCTTCTGAGTTTCCAGATCATTGTTTTTGGAATAAGAAAAATCATATCTCTACTAGAGAATTTGTTTAAGAATTAACAATAAGATGCCTGGAACAGAGTAAATGTCAGTAAAAATGGTCCTCTCCCTCCCCAACTCCCACCCCACAGTGCCTGGTGTTAGAAATTCTCATCTTTGAAATCCGATCAATTAAATATGCATTGCATTTTCAGTTGAAGATTCATATGCAGTGTTTGGCTAATTAAACCCAAACAAAGAAAGGGAGGAAATTATGGTTAACAGGCCTTAGGCTTTATGTAGCAAGGGTTTCCAGGCAGTGGTCTGTAATTTATAACTGATGTGGAGGACCCTGGTATTTAAAATACTATGAGCATGTGATGTTTTCTGTTAGGGTTGCTAAACAGTCTAGTCTGAGTGAGACCGTTCCAAATTGTAAACATTTCAGAACAGTAATGAAAATAAACATAAGCGTATGATTTTGCCTACGGTGATGGGCAAAACCAAGCAAGTACTGTGAAACCAAGCAAGTACTTATTCGCTGTCAGCTTCTCAAATTGCTTCACTTGTTCTCTGTATTGCTTAGATTCAAAGTGCCTTCTGAGAGGGATCGTGCCTTCTGTTTCTTTCTCTATCCCCCGATGGCACCCAGAGTTTACAACATGTGCTTAATAAATCCTATGGACCAGATCCATAGATACATCGTCTTTGAAGAATTTAGAAAATCCAACAAAAGAAGCGAGGAAGCCTCTCCTTCCAATTTCACATATGGTTTAATTTGTTTTCTTGCTCACGTCAGGCTCCCCTGTTTAGCCCAGTGCTTAGTTCTGGGTTTGGCATCTCCCAGGTGCATAATAAATGCTAACTGAATGCGGCAACGTAGAGAAATAAAGATGGAAATGGAGTCGACAGGCCTGATCTTCAGGTTGGTCTTCAGGTTTACCAGTTTATTCCCGAGTACAGTAGAAACAGCACTGTGAGTCTTTAATTCTTATTTTACACATATATAAAATAGGAAAACAAGAAGTTTGCCAAATTCACAGGGCGAGTGTGGAAATCAAATAATAAAGTGCATGAGAATGTACTTTATAAACTATAAATGACTTTAAAATGTGCTTATTATTATAAATAACAAAAATATTCTACATTTTGTGCTATGTAAAGGAAAGTTCTTATACGTTGGTCTATCGGGCCAAGAATAGGTAAAAAAAAAATGGTAAACTATGAGATATAAGGTGCCTCAGTAAATGTGGACTGAAATGATGAGAATTTATTTGGGCAAGTAGCATTTCAAGGAAAAATAAGGATTTTTGGAAAGATCTTTTCAAGGCTAATGTTTTCCAGTACAACTGTTTCTCACTTGTGCCAATAAATTTGTCTCTGATCCATTGCATACAAATCATATTTGTATATCAAATCAAGATTAAAGTATACTAAAAGGAATCATAGAATCAGAAACCATGTAGTTCTCAGAAAACTTTGAAAAAACCTAACCAGTTTACTTTTCAATATCATTTCCTAATTTATTTGGTTTATGTATATTTGTGAAGAATAAACTTTCTTAATAGGTGCTGTACATTAATGTTCAATGACAAATTTCAGTGATTTGTTTTCTTATACAAGGTCTTTACTTCTAGATCACTTACAGTAAGAACAGGGTACTAAAACTGAAATATATATGGTAGCAAACTGATATACTTTAAAAGAATTCCAGTTGGACATTTATGCTTCCAGCTATATGAAATAGCTTATAGTAAAACAAACACTCCTGACAATGACAAGAAAATTTATAAAATAAAACAAATTAAAAATGTTTGAAAGTTTTGAGAGCAACCAGGGTAATAAGGACTGATGAGACTCAAACAGAAAGATACCACATTAAGGGGAAACGAACGTTCTCTGTCATTTTTGCCAGAGGTGTTTTTCCATCCCTAAGTTAGGCAGAACAAGAATATAAGAAACTAGGCAGAAATTGGTAGGTGAGAGGCCAAAAACCTAAGCACAGCTTTTAGCAGACACATACTACTGAGGATAAAGAACTTAGACTTCAGGTACTATCAAAGCGAACAGCCCAATCTAAGCTTTTAGTTGAGACCCCTGAAGGATTAGGCCTTAGGAGAAAGGAAAGATGAAACATACCAGTGTTATCAATATAGAAATACAAGCCTCAGTCATCTTAATTACTGATTGGATTAAGGTTTTCTTTCCTAAATCTTACTATGTTTAAACATGAACTAAATCATCTTGAAAGGAAGATATCATTAGCCAGAGACTCTACAATCTATTCAATGTCTGATATTCAGTTAAAATATTATTCAGCACGATGGTAGATATGCTTAAGTGAATAAAAGTAAAAAGAAAAAATAGTCAACATAAATAGACCTCAGTTCATGAGGCTGTCAGTTTTATCAGACACAGACTTTAATATGATTGTGTTTCGCATAGTTTTTAAAATAGACTATAAGATGATGAATTTCAAAGAAAATTATAATCTACTTAAATTAACTAGGTAATCTAGAATTAAAATTACAATAACTGAAAAGTTAATAATTTAATAAGCAGTTTAACAGCCAAATACATGGAGTAAAAGTTGGGATTAGTAAAGCAGAAAATATCTCAGTATAATCAGACCAAAGCATGGAGAAGAAAGGGAACTAAAAATAGAAGAAAGAGAAAAGAGACAAAAGATAAACAACGAAAAGGTCTAATGCATGCACATTTAGTGTCCAAGAAAAAGAAGGAAGTGTAAATGGGCAAGTAAAGACGTGTAAGAAGCTCGACAAACCGTTAGCCAGACGTATGCAAAGAAAAACAGGATTAGGAACATCACAGTTGTTCCTAACTATTGAAGACAAAAGAGAAAAGGAATATATAAAAAATGCCAGATAATAAAAGGCATTTCCTTCAAAGTAATACAAATCAGATGTATAGCTGACTCTCCATAGTATGAAACTTTAAAGACAAAGGAATAACATCATCAAATGGATGAAAGATAACAACTAGCTACCTAGAATTCTTACCAAGCAAAGACACCCTTCAAAAATGAATGTCAAATAAAGATAATTTTGGCTATACAAAAACTGAAAGAATTCATTGCCAGCAGACTCATATTAAGAGAAATAAATTATTTTTATTTAAAAGGAACATGGAAATGTAGAAAGAATTTCTACATTCTGGAATGGGTAAATACTAAGTAATTTTAAATTACATAAACTTAAAAAAGCCCAGAAGCAGTAAATGGAGGTAAAACTCTCTAAAGTATTCATTTCTTATAAAACTGTGAGAGTACTCACTCATAAGACCCTAACCAGTTAAGGATGCATGCTATAACCTCTAAGATAACAGCTTAGAGAAAAAAAAGTATAAATAACAAACTAAAAGAATAGGAAATAAATAAAACTATTTGTTTAATCTAAAAAAGGTAAGAAGTAGAAAAAAACAAAGAATCTAGGAAACAAGTACATAACAAAAACATGTTCATAGATTTAAAATTAAACATCATTAATTACATTAATATAATTGGACTAAATACACCAATTGGAAAGTAGAAAATTTTAGATCGAATATATACATTAAATATTATTATATTATTAAATATATTTACATGAAAAGATCAAAAGTAATGGGATGGAATAAGACATAATATGCAAACATAAACAAATAGGTATAGCTACACTAATATCAGACAAAGTTTACAGATAAGCAAGAAGTATTCTTAGAGATCAAGAGAGACATTTCTTAATGTTAAAAGAGAAAATCCACCAGGAAGATTTAGAAATTCTAAAATTATTCAAATTTCAGTTGGCACAATATAATTATCACTGCAGAAAATATAAACTTCACTATTAGTCCTTTAATCCATAAATCACCATGTCGATAACAAATGTGAATCATGATCAGTGACCAATCACGTCATTTCTTTATGTCAAATAAAGATAATTTTGTGTGTCATTGATTGGTCACTGTGTCTCTGCTTTTCAGTTCACTCAGAGACAGAAAAGTATGTAGCCGTGTTGCTTTCGCATCTCTCAGTGATAAACCCGCGTGGCATTTGACAAAAAAGGATAATCAAAAGAGAGAATTTACAAAGGAACGAAAAACGATAATGATGGAGGTGAAATCTGAATTAAAGGTCAATAGAGTTATAGAAGAAATTGCTGACTGTGAATGCTGAGGCTGCTGCCATTCGAGAGACTCTAAATATGCAGCCAGAAGAACTTAGTGCAAGAGAAACTATTAACATAATTGACAAAAGTGATTGTGACAAAAAAGATGAAGATGTCCCAGAGGAAGTAAGTCCAAGAAAAAAGTCATGTTAAAAGAACTCGCAGAAATATTTTATAACATTGAAAGCGCAAAGGATAAAATACTGGAAGCTGATCCAAATGGAAATGTGACAATTCATGAAGGCGTAGAAAAACCATTTTGTAATGTAAGTCATGTGATGAAAAAAAAAAAAGGCCAAAGCACTGTTCAAACTACTCTTTGGTAACTTTTTTTTTTTTTACAATAAAATAAAACACTTGAATTCTCTGATGTTTTATATTATAGTGAACTAAATAAATACCAGTTTTACTACTTTTTACAATTTCCCTTCACATGTATTGCTAAAAGTGAGAGTTTTTAATACTGTGACAAAAGCTTTAAGAAGTCATAACAATTGTTATTCTCCCCACTGATTATTAAGCTTGTTTTGCATAGTTTTAGCTTACATGGTCATTTTGGGTTTCCACACCACCATACAAAGTGAGAATTGTCTGTATACTTAACAATACATCTTCAACGTATATAAATCAAAAAAGTGACCACAAAAAGGAGAAACAGACAAATCTAAGATTACGGTGGGAGATTCTAACATCTCAGTATCTCTCAGTAGCTGATGGAAAACAATACACAAACTATCAGGCAAAATATGTATTATATACAATATATACTCGATAAACAGAAAATTTTAACAACACGATAGATGAATTTGATCTATCATTAAAATGTAGTATGCTGTATGCAACAATTTCAGACTACATATTCTTTTCAAAGTACATGTAATATTTGCCATGATTGACTATCTCCTGGTCCATAATTCAAGTCTCAATAAATTACAAAGGATTGAAACTAAACAGAATATACCCTTCGACCACAGAAGACTCTAGCTATGAATCAAAAAAAAAAAAAAAAAGTATCCAGAAAATCCACAACTGTTTGGAAATTAAACAGCAAAAACAGTTATATATGACTCAGGGGTCAAAAAGATAAATCAAATGAAAGCCAGGAGATATGTTTGAACTAAATGATAACAAATATGAGATGTGTGAAATTTGTAGGGTGTTGCTAAAGTCACACTTAGAAGGAAACCGATGGCCTTAATGCATATATAAAAAGAGAAATGAAGCTAAACATTATCCAAGCATCATCTCGAGTTACTAGAAAAAGAGCAAATTAAATACAGACATAAAGGAAGTGAATAATGCATAAAAGAGCACATACGTATGTTCTTGTTCTTATTTTCTTCTTTTTATGTCTGCACGTACATATCCCTTTTATATACACATACAGATATATACACATATATGTGCATATATACATATATATGCATATATGTATTTATTTAGTTGATTCTATAAAAAAGATACACAAAAGACTCATAAAATCAATAAACATTTGGCAAGCCTGAGCAAATAAATAAATAAATAAAAGAAGCCCCAAATTAACGATAGCACAAGTGGAAAAAAGTCCTAGAGAGCATGGAAACATTGCAAAGAAAATAAGAGAACGTTATAAAAAACAATGCCAATAAATTCAAAATTTTAGAAATAAAATGAACAAATTACTCGAAAAACTCAACTTACCAAAATTGACCTAAGAAAAAAGAGAAAACCCAAATTCTTCTATATTTGTTTTAAAATTTTAACACATAATTTAGATTTTTTCCTCAAAGAAAACTCCAAACTGAAATAGCTTCACTGATGCATACTTCCAAAATTAATACCAACCTTAAATAAAATATTCCAGAGAACTAGAGAAAAAATAAACTTATTTTAGGAGTCAAATCTAACCTTCATCGAAAAGCCTGACAAGACAGTAAAATATAATAAAATTAGTAGCTAAGCTCTAATGAACACAGATGAAAAAACACTTAAAATATTCTCTAAAAGATTCCAAAATTATTGACAAAGGATTATGCAATACCTTCAATTTGTAATTTTTTCAAGTATACAGGGTAGTTCATATTTAAAAGTTCGTCAAAGTAAGTCAAGACATTGTCAGAGCAAAGGGGAAAATTCAATGAACATCTCGGAGGCAGAAAAGCATTTGATAAAATTCAACTCCCTTTTGTCAGAAAATTATAAAACATTAAGAGAAATGAAAGAAGATTTAAAGTAACTGAAGAATATATTAGAAGACTAGTATGTTAAAGAGTAATCTCTCTTCAAATTGACTTATAGATTCAATGAAATCCCAAACAAAATTGCATCAGATTTTTTACTTCCATGTGTGGAAATTGCAGCTGATTCTAAAATTTATGTGGAAGTTCAAAGGACCAAGACTAGCCAACACATTCTGGAAAAAAGGAACCAAAGTTTTAGACTTACATTATCAGATGTTAAGATTCATCAAAAATGTACAGGGAGAGTTTAATACTGATGCAAAAATATATAGACGAATGGAACAAAATATGGAATCAATAAACAGACCTCCACATAAAGATTTCCAGATGACTTATGACTAAAGTGACACAGAGAAGCACTGTGGGAGAAAAAAATTTAACTTGACTAAAAGTGCTTCTCGATCTATTATATATCCACAGGGGAAAAGTTCTTGATCCCTACCTCACACAATACACGAAAATTCCTGATGGACTGTAGATGTACATATGAAAGATAAAGCAATAAAATTCTGAGAAGATAACACAGAAAAGTATATACTGTGGTAGGTGAAAATTTCTTAATACAATACACGAAAAGCTCTAACCACAAAGAAAAGAAGGATAAATTGCACTTCAGTAGAATTTAGAACTTCTGTTCAGCTAAAGATACCATCAAGAACGACAAAAAAGTAAGCTGAAGAGCATTGGAAAATATTTAAAAAATACAGAGTGAAGAAAGATTTACATTCAAAAAATCATAAAGAAATCATATAAATTGAAAAGAAAATGACAGATAACCCAAGAGAAAAATTAGACAAAAGATGTGAATATGCTTTTCAGGAAAAATAAAGGGGGATATATCAATGGCCAATGTCTCTCAATCTCATTAGTCGACATGTAAATGCAAATTGAAACCACAGGGAGATACCTTCATATACCTGACAGAATGGCTAAAATTAAGACATAAAATACCAAGTGCTAGTGAAAATGTGAAGAAACGGGAATAGTTATAAGCCTCTGGTGGGAGTAGAAATGAATGCAATTACTGTGGAAAATTATTTGGGATCATCTACCAAAGCTGGTCATCTGCCTACTTATGATCTAGTAGCTCCAAATAAGCCCAACTGTTTCTATACATTCACCAAAAGGAAGAGACAGAAATGTTTATGGCAGAACAACCTGTAATTTGATAACAGAAAAAAAACTGGAAATCATCCACATGTTCATCTATGTGGATAAGTAAATCGCGGTGTACCATGTAGGGGAATGCTACGTGGCAATGAAAATGAGGACTTCTGCTCGGCAGAGCAGTAGGAATGCTGAGTGAGAAAGGATCCGACCCAAGAAGTACATACTGTGAAATTTTTCACAGAGTTCAAAACCAGACGAAAGTAATCTACGGAGCTAGAAAGAAAAATAGTAAACACCTCTGTGGTGTAACAACTGAGAAGAACGAGAGCCTTTTGGGGGCCGATGCCCTATTTCTTGATCTGGGTGGTGGTTAGAGAATGTTCCCCTTTGCAAAAATTCGTTCATCTGTGCATTTCTGACATTGGCACTGTCCTGTGTGTTACACTTTGATAAACTGATTACTTATAAAGCAGTACAAATTTCAAAAAGAGGTGTAGATTCAAAATGTAAAACCTTCAAGATAACAAAAGGAAATTCCCCGACAAACCAGTCCAGCGCATGGTTTGTGAGCTCAAACGCACACACATTCACACGCACACACGCACGTACGCACGGACACAGACACCTGCACCATCTATCCACAGCCTTTCCAAAAGCCATTTGGGCCACTTACTTTGAGCCAAACCTCATCGTCTCTCTCCAGGCTACCTTCTCGCTGCTCACTCCCTTCATCCCGAGGTCCATTTCCACTGGTGACACAGGGAAACCAGCCAGCAAGGGGACGCTGCTCTGGTAAATCTGGATGGTATGATGTGCAAATCTGAAATGCAATTTCAACTAAAAATTAAATGTGGTGGGTGAGAGATAAGGACCAGAAATGAAACTCTGCAGCTCAAGACCAAAGTTTCCCTCTCTTTCTGAGCACCCGCTGATTACATTATCGGCAGGAAATTGGGTGTAGGTCTCGATGATCTCTGTCAGCCTCCAGGTATAATTGCCTGGGTAGAAAACCACACATGGCAGAGCTCAGCCCGCCGGCGACCAAGGGATCTTGCCCAAAGACTAGTCCTGGCACATTTCAGGCAATTCCCCCTAGGACGCCACGGAAGTCTGCCCAGGACAGTGGCCAGAGCCTTGCCTCGCAGGGCCCACTGGCCCCAGGAGGGAGGCTACTGAGTCAGCGGGCCACTGAGCATTCAGATGGGTAAAGGAGCCAGGGAAGCAAAACTCTTGAAATTTCTCCCACTTCACTTCAGGAAGACAGACAGGCTAGACTAAGAACCACTCTGGGGAGCCGTCGCTAACGCAGGATCTCCCGACTTTCCTGGCTCCCTGCCATTGGGCACCAGAACCCCTGTGAAAAATGCCAGAACTCGGCTGAAGGAGTGTCGCAGACATGGCTAGTTGCCTATCCATGCCCATTTTCCCATTGCATTCTTATTAACAAACTCCAGCTTTGTTCACAGAGACAGCATATCCAGCTATACATGCTCATCTCTTCGGGGTCCCTTACAACTGAGGGCGATGAAGTAACCTGGATCTGACCAATGAGATATCGGTGGAAGTCTACAGTGCTGACCTCCAGAAAAGATACCATTTTCCCCATAAAATGAGGAAGACTCAACTAGCACACCCCCTATATCCCTTTGACCTTCCCCCTTCTTCCTGCTTGAAACCCTGACGCCATGCCCAAAGGAGCAGCGGTCACGTTCACGTGCAGGAGGAAGAAAGTCACAAGCCAAGGGTGTAAAGAACTGGAATCTGGAAGACACCTAGGTCCTTGATGAGTTCCTGGACTATGGCACCAACCTGGGCCAGTCCCTCAACCCTGGAATGTGTCCTCTAGGCTAAAATCCAGTGACAAAATACCTAGACAGCCAAATCTCACTTCTGTTGAAAGGACTGTATTGCCTATTGTCATGATGAATGGGAGAGTTTTTTGGGCAGTAGCCATAGCTGGAATAGCACCCAGCAGCCAAAGCAATCTGCTTTTCAGTATTCAACTACAATTCATAGATGTCGGTCCTCAGGGGATCTCTTATTTAGACAGATATCCTAGGAAATTTATGTACCTAAGGATTTGTTTTTAGTACTTACTCTAGGATTTTTTCAGTAATTAGAATTCTTTAAATCAAATTATACTTCGATCTTCTTATATTTTAAATTTCATTTGCTCTGTGTAGTAAACCAGTGAGTTTAATATAAAAGGCATGACTATACCCATTTTACATATGAGAAAATTGGGGCCCACAGAGGGTAAGTGACTTGTCAAACCTCACTCAGTAATAATAATAGTAATACTGGTGAATCCAATAGTATATACCCCAAGCATTCTGACTCTTTACTGCTTCTGCTTCTTCTTTTAGAATAAATTATCTCAAATACAAATCCGAACTGTAATTTCTGATATGTGTACTTCTTAGGTTAATTTTCAGATGCCTTTATATACCTTGAAGTGAGCTATTGCATAGGCAAAGGGTCCTAGATGAAAACCGGAGAGTTATGTGGACAGAGGGTGGAGGATGAGATTTAATTGCTAGTCTAGAAGCTTTTCTCTTAACATTATCTTATTCTGAGTTCAGGACTACATTTGATGTCAGGCAGGAGAAAAGTGTAAATTCCCATTAAGCATCTGGGGGAGTCAATTCACAATTTTGCTCAGACTTGACTCTATTCTGGCCTAACTTACCATGGAATGAGGTTCTCCTGTTACCACGGAAACGGGACACTTGTTTTTGTCTTCATGGGAGGAGGAAGCGTGGGTGGCCCACTGATCCAGGTATCCATCAGGAGTATAGAGACCGCAGTCTATAAGGCTGGCTTCCTTCTCAAAAGGCTCACATATCCCGTCTCCCTCATATATATAACACAGGCTTGGCTCCCCTGCCAAGAAATATCGTATAACATTTGAAAGAGTTTTTATATATGTCATATAAAAATAATTACATTTTCCTCCAGCCCACGAAAGAGAATCTTATGATTGACAGTCGAACGCCCACACGAACATGCAGACAACACGCACACACACACACACGTGCATACACACACATACACACCCCTAAAGAATAATTTTTTTCTATTGGAAAAGTGGTAGAATCCACCTATACAATAGAAGTATAGAAAGGGGTGGGATTGGAGGTTGGAAAGACAGGGAGGAAAAATGTGGCTGTGGGCTGGATGTAGAAAGGAACTTTAAGGAATAGCTGAGCAAGATCCTTTGGGGAAGCCGGGGATGTAAGAAAAGCAGATAAAAGAAGAAAAGGAATTTAAATAAATGGTGCGATGTGTTAGGTACTTGGATCCCCTTCACGGTTTGTGAAATGTCCCATGTGGGGGGTCGGCCTGCAATCGCTTTTTGCTGCTGGATTGTCTCTTCCACTAGCCTGCCTCTGCTCGCACGTGGACAACGGGGGCTCGGGTTTCTGAGGATCACGGCGTATGATTTAGTCTTGCAGCAACCATGGGAGGTACGTATTTTTTGTTTGTTTCATAAATAGGAAACCTGAGTCTCAGTGATTCTAAGGGACTTGTCAAAGATCCCCGTGATTCATGAGTCACAGAGCTTGGATTTGAGCCAGGCTCCTGGAGCGTGGGTGCGGGGGGCTCTCCACTGCTCACACTGCCTCAGGCTGAGGCAGGACCTTCTTCAAGAGCAAATAGGTGAGAAATAAAGGCTTATGACAAAGTATCGTGTTACAAATCAAGCTTTTAATCTCTGAACAAGCTCCATCCTTGTGCATAAGATAACCCTAAGTGAGGAGTACTTAGCTAGAGATGTGCAAACTACTTCCAATGTAGAAAGCCGTGATGCAGTTATTAGGCCATTTATTAAGTTCTACTGAATTTTCTACTAAAATGTGGGACAGATTAATATTAGCAGCACAATTCCTTCCCATTTCTACTTAAAATAATTGGACATGAAAATAAGATCAAGATTCAAAATAAATCACATAGGTACACATTCAATAACATCATTGCTAAAACGTCCCATTACTATCTCAATCTTGCTGTTTTCAACTCTTCATAGCAATGGCACAGGGCTATTCCAATAATTTTCAGCTGCTCATCAACAGGGATTTACTAATTATCTTCCTCAATAATTTATTCAAGTCTAAGACCTTACTGTGGTAAATTAATCTCACTTGCCAGGAATAAGCCGCTGTTCTGAAGACTTGGTTCTATTCTAAATCTATCTGGGGCTTTAAATGCCTACATTTCATCAAACCTATGGCCTACCCAACCCACTTCCAACCCACTCCCTCCCACACCCCAGCCCACTCCCCAACCCACTCCCCAAAGCCAATACATGTATATTTGGAATGACTTCCCCATAATGATTCTTCTCTCTCTCTCTCTCTCTCCTTCTCCTCCCTCCCTCAGTCTCTAGGAGAGAGACATGTAATGTGTATTTATATACATAAATATAATGTATATATTATGTATACATTTTATATGTACATATACATATATGTATATCTGAATACACATATATATTTTACAACATGTAATTTATAACATGCATATTATTTATAACATATATATTTGTTTCATTTTTCTATTTATTACCCAATAACTGTTTCTTCTTGCTCTTTCTCTATTTCTTTTTTACTAAGTACTTAAAATTTTGCCTCTGTTTTTTCAAATCCATCTAAATCATAACTGGCACTTTTAAAACACATTTCACAGTGGTTCCTTCAAACCTAATCTTTGGAGAAATAATGAAATAGAACTTTATGCTTAGTATACCATAAATGTATTACTCACTGAAACAGATGTCTAACTGTGGAATAGATCATTTTTAACTTTGCTTTATAAAATTTAGGTCTAGTCTTACTAGAGCTAGAGGCTAAGAAAATATGAGCTAAACTGAATGAGATCAGATGTGATAGAAACCAAGTGAGGTCTGCTCTCAAGTTAAATGAGATGTGACTTGCGCTGGAGAAGGCACGGTGTTTGGAGAATGTGTGCGTGTGTGCATGTGTGCGCACGCGCACGTGTGTGTGTATGTGTGTGTGTGTTCAATATGAGTCCCCACTGTGTGCTATAAACAGAAATGATGCAAACAGAGGTGAGATTAAGAAATAGTTGGTAGAGAAGAGGGGAGGTCCTCGGGTCAGCGTATTCTGCACATCCAGGCCACATGTGGAGTATTGAATTCCTTTCTGGGCACCGACCACGTGAAGCATGCAAGCTTAAGGTAAATAGGAAAGGGTCTGGAAACCTAATCACATGCGAGGATGTTTGGTTTGGAAAGCAGAATAATGAGGAGGCATTTCAAGTATCTGAATGGTAGTCAAATAAAACAGGGGAAAAAAATATCCTCTGTAGATTCAGAGCAAGGAAAAAACACTCGATTAAGCATCAGGACAGCTGAGTTCCAGGACCGGCTCGGCAGAGACCTCAGTGTATGCCTGCGGATGAGTCGCTAAGATTCTCTGAGCCTCAGTTTCCAAACCAGAAGGGAGAGATGAGTTTTATAACAGATAAAGCCATTTTTAAACAGAATCATCTGTTTCAAGGTGCACTCTTCACTGCTAGAAGTATGTGAGCAGAAGCCAGGGGCCCATCTCTCGGGAAGTGGAGGAAGGGATTTCTATAATGGAGGGAAGCTGGACTTCAGTCACCACAACGCTGTATGCGGGAAGGGATCGGGGTGTCTGTTAGACTTGTGGTCCATGGTGGGCAGTGAATATTTTTTGTTGGAGAGATAGGTGGGTGGATGGATGGATGGATGGATGGATGGATGGATGGAAGGAAGGAAGATCACTAAGAGTTTATGGTGTTATGATTCTGCTCTAGAGAACAGGGATTCTAGTGTGTTCTGCACAGTATTTAACACCTTAATAAATCTGCATAAATACACTGTACCCCGCTTTATCTTGAGATTTAGAGACATTAAAATATTTTTAAATGCACTGCTGTTTAAAATAATTTTGATGAGTGGTTACGTTCTAGAAAATTATTTCAATGTATGCAGATGGGAATAGAAAAATAATCGACATCCGAGAAGCCTGCTGATGGCTTTAACCAGAATTAGGAGAAGTGTTCAGACAGCCTCCTTGAGCGGCAAGAGTCTAGAGTCAATGCCACCTAGCTCTAATTTCCAGTGATTCCACAAGATTAAGAAGTGTTATGACCTTCTGTCACCCTTCATGATTTTATCTATCAAACACAGTACTCCTTTTGGCTTAGAATGATCCCTTACCCTAACTTTTACATAGAGTCTGTATGATTGTGTTACTTAGTTGATATTTTGATATTAGACATGAAGACCCAGGAGAAACCCTTGGCAAAATTAATCTAGGTGTCAGTCTAGCCCAGTGGTTTAACCTGCAGATTCTACAGCTGTACTTCCTTGGTTCAAATCCTGACATTACCACTTCTAGCTGTGTAAGAGAAAGCAAGATATCTTAGGTCTTCGTGCCTCAGTTTAGTCTCCTCATATTTACAGTAGGGATCAAATGAGATAATATATGTGAAGCAATTAGTATGTGGCACACAAGAGACACATCAAATGTTACTGTTATTATTATTATTATCACCAAGCTATGTTACAGAATATCAAGAACTCACAAAATTAAGATCTGAAGCCACCTCCAAAACCAGGATGTAAGCCTCGGCAAGTGCTCCTAGACTCACCTACACACTTGAAGCCTTCCTCCAGTTCACACGCCCTTGAGCAGCCATCTCCGCTCAACAGATCACCGTCATCACACTCTTCGCCCAAGCTCCTGGAAGGTAAAAATATACATGCTTATAACACACACATAAAATGATTTTTCTTTTTTAGTGACCATCATTTTAAATTCTTTAAATTTCCTACGATATATTAAAAAGTGCAAGCTGCAGAAAAGTAGTAGATGTTTTCACAGGGAAAAAATTAGGTATATAGACATTTAAAGAAGATACAAATTAAGCAATGATTTTCGATTGGCGTTTCCGGTAGGTTGAGGGAATTACCAAAATTCAAATAGCTCATGGCTCAGAAATGTCGAGAAGATTCACGAGGGTCCTGACAGTGTTTCTGGTAAGTGGTCTTCAACTAGAAAAGGCCCTGTCGGCTCTATTATGAATGAAATCTGAGATGTAGTGAATTAGGTGAAGAGAAACAAAACCTGCTTATCTGTGTGTGGTTTTGTCTTCTGTTCATTTTTATCTGACATTTCTTTGTGTTCACTGTTTTGATCAATCTAGATGCAGTTGTCATCGAGGTCAAGATTCTGTAGAACGGAAATCTGTCTGGATACTAAGACCGGGCAGTCAGCCAACTGCTGTCTTCTCTCAGTCCAAGGCAAGGCTGAGGCTCAGGTCCCTGTCCTTACTCCCCACCACTACTACCACCTGGTGGCTGATAACATGTATTGCAGGGGAGAAACATACCGGGAGAAGAAAAGTTTCATGTTTGTTTTGAACTTCAAATGCTGATAAAACCAATGACTAAATTTGGATTGGGGAGCAGGGGAGAGGGAGAGTTAGTTTAGAGGAGGAGTACACAAAGCATATTATGGGAACAAAATAAGAAAGCTGGACTTTGAAAGAACCAAGATTTGGCCATTGTAAAATGGCTTGAGATTTACCATTTTTTCTCCTTGACTTTTCACTATGTCCAAATGGGCACACATTTAACTCAGCAGCTGAAGGGCTTTGGAATGCTAAAGTGTTTTCAGCCTCCGGGCATCATCAACAGCTCTAACCATTGTTTAAAGTATACCTCCTCAAGGGGATGGAGTAAAGATCAAAGAATTAAATATGGGAATGCTTTAAAATGAATTAAAAGCATCCTATAGGAGAAAGAATAAGAGATATAAAAATAACATAACCGAAGAAATTATGAAAACTTCAGATTCATTTTCATCTTGAAGATAATCTAAACAATTAATATAAGCATATTGGGTATCATCTCAGGCACTGTTACCCAATAGAAATATGAGACCCATATTACATATAATTTTTAATTTTCTAAATCACATTAAAAAGCAAAAAGAAACAGGTGAAATTAATTTTAACAATATATTTCATTTAACTCAATATATCCAAGATATCATTTCAATATGTAATCAGTACAGAAAAATTATTAACGACGTTATTCTTTCTTTGAATGCTGTCTTTAAAACCTGATGTGCATTTCTCACAAAAAATTTTGATTCAAACATGATCTGTATTTAGATTTCTTAGAATCCATGGTTAGAAAAGTAGATTCTACCTACCCAAATTATTTCAGATACACTTAAAGGTTTTCCGGTAACTGGATCAAGTTTTGGTTTTGAAATTAAACTTAAATTACTGAAAATAAAATAAAATTCAGTTTCTTAGTCGCCACATTCCGAAGGCTCAACAGGCACCACGCGGAGTCGGTGGCTCCCCGCTGGGCAGCAGAGACTGAGATAATGAACTTGTACCCCAACACCGCTCACAATTTCAGGGCCCTCCGTGGTTTTCGTTTTGATATTTTATTGATAAGTGGTACCCAAAGTGACCACCTTTAGCTTTTAATAAAAAATTCTTAAAACTAGAGTCTGAGGATGACTTCTTTGGGGATCTGTGATGCCCTTAGAAGGAATCAACACATTGCTCAAGTTTTAAACAGTGGATTAAATCATTTGGATGGCTCCTTCTTGTTTTGTGTGTAATGGGGAGCCTCCGGCTGAGGGAAAGCTGCAATTCAGAGAAATCTTCCCTTTGGATGGCAGAACTAACTGTGACTCTTTACAGAGAGGGAATACAGGCAGATGCTTAAAGGAATATTTTGATAAGAAACTTTGTAAGGCCCAGTAGCCAAGCTGCTTCAGGTGAAGCTGTTTCACGGCACAGGAGAGAATGTGCAATACCAAGTTACAGAGAGGGCCCTTCACTGCTTTGGCCCAGACTTCCAGGCATATGTGGCATCCTGGGACCTCAAGTGTTTACCATCAGAGAACAGCTGTAGGAGATGCCATGACATAGGGAAAAGTTCTATTTAAGGAGGATTCTGCCTGGGTTGCAGTGGGGACCAAACCCCCCATACGCCTTACCTGGTAAGTAGCAGACTTAAAAAGAGGGGCCAGAACAGAGAAAATAACAACAGCCAGTCTTAGTCTGTGCACACAGGAGGCTTCCCCAGGGAAAAATCTGACTGAGATGGAAGAAGGAAGGTAGCAGGCTGAGACCGAATGAGACAGAAGTTGGCAGCAAACTGGCCAGGTCTGGGTATTCGAGTAACCCCGTCCTCTCCATATATTATCAAAGCCTGGGAACGTTTGGTGTTTACACCTCTGTGAAAAGGAGAAGGCTTACACCGAAGCTCAAGGATCTGAGAAGATTGAGAAGATGAACAGTGTCGAGTGATTGCTCGATGATGGGACGGGATGCTAAGAAAGGCTATAGACGTGCTTCCTATCGGGACTTCAAGATACAATATATTTTCACCTGGTCTAGGAAATTAAAAAGAGGCCGCCATCTCAGCATGCAGAATCTAAGACAAATCACAGCGAGTGGCCTTCTAGGCTCCTACACCCAGGGAGCTTTATGTAGATGACAAGTTAAAGGAGCATTCAGGACAGGTTAACGCAGGGTGACTGCTGGGACACAGGAGTTTTCTGCGCCAAATGTGGAAGAGTCCCAGGCAAATCAGAAGGAATTAGTCCCCTAGGCTGATATCGCAAATGGGCAATAGAACGAGGAACACGCCTGTTGAGAAGCCAGGGGAAGGATTCCATCTTTACCTCGGTGATTTTATAGAACAGTTGGAAATTACATTGCCATTGGTCTTCCAGGGTCCAACGAGCAAGTGAAGCTCAGAAAGCTGACCTTCGTCAGTTAGCAGCGTAGGACAGGCCACTGACCCAAAAGATATCCTCACCTCCTCCCGTAGCATTATTCGACGAGTAACTTTCTCCCCTGTGAATTCCTTCACTGAACCGCAGCTGTTCTCTGAAAGCTTAATAGGGCCCCCCAAAGAATCAGCCCCGATATCTCAGCTCTGGGGTGAGATCTCAACAAAAGTGGGTCCCTCCTTCACTATGAAGGGATGTGAGTGACATCTCAAGACCACGACCAGGTAGACCCCAGATTTTGTTACTAGTAGAATCGCGGTGCCCTGCGCCCTACATCTCCAAACAAGTCGAACTGAAACTTGAGGCTGGCCCGCCTGGTCAGAGCAGGGCAGGGGGCCTGGCTCCCGCCTCCCCACGCACACGGTACTCACCTTGCCACCTTCCCATCTCCACAGTAAGGAGCTCCGTGGACGTGGCTCAGAGGAGGCGACGCTTCTCCCAGTTCTGCTCCCGCTACAGCTTGAACTTGGTACTGATACATCTGCCCAGGCCTGACCTCCCTGTGGAAACCAGAGGGCCGTGACCACCACATCCAGGAAGTGAGGCACGCCCCAGGTCCTTTGCACATGGTGTGCAGGAGTTTAAAAGTAATATTGCGGGGAACGTAAATGTTAAACAGGTACCACCACGTTATCTGACACCAAGTTTGGGGCACGCGGTCCTACTGCAGAATGTTTGAAACCATACTCGTTTCTGTATTCCCCATAGTGAACGTGTGATAAATGTTCGCCAAAGCCACACTGAGCTAACTAACAGTCCTTCACAATCTAGGAGGGCAGCATTTCAAGTGCATCTCAACCACATTAAAAAAAATCACCAACTATTGAAAAACTAGTGTATTTCGAAAATAAAGAAACGGAAGACGAAGCTTCAGAGTTTGAGCTCGTCAAGGCCCTTCCTGAGTCTGTGGATCAGTTTCTTTGTCTCTCAAGAGAATTTGTGTCTGGAGGAGAATTTGTGTCAGGAGGGGTGGGGGGAAGCAACTCTCATCTAGAAGCGGGTGAGAACACCCTGCATCACCATCTTGGAGATGCAAGAAATTCCACAATTAGAAATGTCTTAAATTACTGCCTGCCTCTAAACCTGTCAAAACACACGTCTATAAGGACTGTAGTTTCATGAGAACACCGGAAAAGGAAGGAGCCTACCAGACTCTCTGGGGTCCCAGTGCACCAATCAGCTGGGGAGTGTGAAAGACAGAACATTTCAGAGGGGAGGAGGCTGATGGGTTCAAAGACAAATTCTGCCGTCGTCTGCATTTTGTCCAACGTCTGTCCTAAGTGGAAAAGCACCGCCCAAGTCAAGGTGGAATGGGAGTGACTGAGGAGGACAGGCTCTCACAGGGCTGTTGAGACTGCCGCGAATGGCCACCACACGTCTCCCGCCAAGACCCCCTCTTCTCTACCAGGTTCTTCAACTCGACCGCAAAGCCACGTGCCCTTGCTTAACGCTGCCACCATCGAGCAGGAAATGCCATGGGGTTTCAAACACTCCCTTCTGAACTCCTGTGCTGGCTTTTAGTTATTTTAATAGGAAAGACACCCAAATAGTAAAGGCTTTTCCATTTCTAAATTAGCTTTCTTTAGAGAAGCAATCTCCTCATGAGAGTGCCAGATATTTCAAAAGCAAAACCGATTTCCTCTCGTAATCGATTCGGACGGCTTCCCTTCACAGGGTGGCTTCTGTCGGGACTGCTCACCCAGGCATGCATAAAAGCGTGACACCTTTCCACACGGGCTGGAAGAAAGGATGGGAAGGGAACGTGGGCATGTGTTTGCACTTCTTGGGGACACACTCGGCAGCAGGCAGGCCAAGCTTCAACGACCTGAGTTTGTAAAAGGCAGTCTGCTGGCAAGGAAAGGAAACCTAAATAGACTCAGTCAAAACATTGGATTTTAATCCCGAGACAGCCACTAACTAGCTCTGTTCAACCAAAGTAAAGTGAAGCTTAGTTTCTCATCGATAGAATGGGATGTTATTGACCTTAAAGATTGTGTGTGTGTGTGCGGATGTCAAGTTCGATAATGGATATCATTTTAATGGCTTTATTAGAGAAGCTCAAAAATAATACTAGTTGAAACCACTAGTCTATAGTCCGTGTCCGTGAGTCTCCGTTTGTTTGTCCTGTTCATTTGTTGCTTTTAGGTTTATATGTAGGGGGTGGGGAGGGGAGGTAGATGGGGTAAAGGGGGTCAAATATGGTGACAGAAAGAAATCTAACTATGGGAGGTGAATACACGGTGTAAATATATATGTGCCTTACTGTTAAAATAAATAAGTAAATAAATAAAGTAAGTAAGCCAACTGTGCCTAGTAAAAAAAATAATAATTAAAAAATATTAAAAGATAATACTCTTTTCAGAGTCATCCCGTGATCGACCTTCTCATCTGCATTAGCTTTTTGACCATTTCGCTGTCCTCTAGTTCTAATTCAGAGAGCGATATGGGAAGAAACCTGTAGCAAAGCTCAAGGAGAACACTATCTTACTTTTCTGGAGCTGTGGGAGACTGCAGAAGGACCACGATGCTTCCCATCCTGAATGCACACCCCTCGGCCGTGTGACTTCACTGCTCCTCTCATCGAGAGATAAGAGTCTGCCCTGCCACCCCTGGACTCTGGAATTGGCTGTGTGACTTGCTCTGGCTGGTGGAACGTTGTCATGAGTAACAAGCAGAGGCTTGAAAAATGCGAGCGTTTGGGGGCGTGCCCTCCCTGCTGCTGGAAACCCTTTCACTGCCACCAGGACAAGCCCGGGCAAAGCCCACTAGAAAATGAGATATCGTGTGGGAAGAGGCCTTGTCTCCCCAGATGTCGGAGCTGAGCCTCCAGCGTGCGCGTGAGGTCGGCCCAGGCCACCCGGCCCTGGCCGAGCCAGTCCGGATGAGAACACCCAGCCAACCCCTAGAATCATAAGCAACAGTGTTTGTTGTTTTAACTCACTATGTTGAGTGACTATTTCTCATGCAACAGAAACTAACCAATACAGCACCTCTGATAAAACTTCTGTTCTACCCCACGTTTTGCCCGCGGGGCAGTCTCTGAGGAAGATCACGAGGTAGGGAGAATTTGTCTTTGGCGATACCAGTCTCCGGCTCCAGACACTGAACTCCTTTAAGCCGATGACCTTATCTGAGTCCGTGTCCCCAGCACGGAGCACACAGTGCCAGGAACACAGCTAATTGTAGAAAGAACAGAAGGAAGAGGAGAGTTGGAAGAGAAAGAGAGGGAGGGAGGGACGAGAAAGCGAGGAAAACATGAAGCACACAGCGCGAGTGAGTCATGAAACGGAGTTCGCCGTCTCGGGACCCCCGGCCTCCTCGCCTTGCTGTGGGCGAGCTGCCTGGGACCTCCCAGGGTCGCAGGAACCGTGGCGGATGATCTGAAAGTTACGGCGAGGGATCAGACACGAAACCGTGTCACCAGCGAGGAGTAGCTGACTCTGATCCACTGAGCTGAGGCAACTACTTCCAGTCGAACCGAAATGCCTCGCGTACCATCGTCTGGCAGTGTCAGTCAGGTTACCTGCTGGCCCTTTGTAGGGAATGTTTTCTGTTTTTCATCTCGGATATGCCACTTTAGAATAAAATCCGCCTCTAAGATTCTGAACATTACACCGTGAACATGTCACGGTGTAAAAAACTGGGCGGGTGGGGGGTGGGGGAAGGAAGCAAAGCCCACTCCCAAACCTCAAGAAGCCCCATGGTTTAGAAAAGCCCAACTCACACGTCCGTGAACTTCCTGTGAGGATGTGTCACCGTGGCGGGCGAGCCGCTGGCGAATGGGGGCTCGCGGAGAACCTGGTACGTCACAGGCCTGCAGCCAGAGCACAGGGGACTGCGGGGCCGCGAAGCCAGGAGAGCAGCGTCGATCTCCATCCGCTCATCGAAGGTGTACACTTTCACGCCCGACACCTCCCCGTCGACATGCAGTTTGACGGTGAGCGGGGTGTCACAGGATGTGTCTAAGGGGCCCAGGTGCACAGACTCCCGGTGTTCCAACAAGATCTCCACATCGAAGAGGGCCTGGGGGGAGTCCATGGACAGGTAGGTGACCCACAGGGTGAGGGTGTCGGCCCGGACAGGGTGCCGGAAGAGCAGCTCCAGGCTACAGCCTTCCGCGGGGCAGGGGACTGTCATGTTCATGTGGTACAGGTGGAGTTCGGGACTCCAGGCCTGCAGGCTGGGCTCACAGGGCTGATCCACGTCCGGAGGGCCTGAGGGAGATGAGCAGAAAGACAGACACGTCAGGATCCAGCATTGTAAATCTGAAAACAAGCGGCCGCATCAGCAGCCAGAAAGAAGCATGAAGAAGAGAACTTTGAGGTCCTGCAGAAGCTGGTCAGCTCAGCAGGTTGGATCATAAGTACTACGGAGGACAAGGTGTGACAATTCAGAAGTGTGGCGGCTTGTCCCACACCACCTCTACTTGGCAGCCTTGACCGAGACAGCTGCCACAGGGCGCTGGGAATGGAGCAGCCCAGATCTTAGCTGGAACGCGAGGCCGATGCAGAGAAGGTAAGTCATGGCCTTCACGAATCCTTGAGCAGAGGAGAATTCTTTGCGCTTGGTTTATTAATAATTTATGATAAATCAATGCTTCCAAAGCTGTTTTATGTTTGTTTCAGCCTGACGCTACATCTGGCTAACTAGGTAGGTGCTTCACAAACTTCTTTCATTCCCTAAGATTGCCCCTGAGCGGCCCTGCCAAATCACTGTCACCAAATCGTAAAACCATACGCTGAAATCTTTTCGGCTCACGTGTGTGTGAGCATAGGTCAGTCGCTACATGGAGAGAACAGTAGGCAGGAAATAGAAACACTAATTCTTGAGTGGGGAAAAAATGGGGACTCAGTAGCCAAGCAAAAATGTAATCGCGAAAACTCAAATATCGCCAACATATTAAGGGTAGCTCTGTGGAAAAACAATGCAAACGAGATGCTTTTCTTTTATATCACGTGAGGGGAATTGAAAGAGAATGCTAAATTAGGAATCCATCGAGTCCGGCTGTAATAGGCGCTGTGGCTGGTCTTTTTAAGCCCTGATTTCCTCATTTATAAGTACTATTCAACCCCTGCCTTACTAAGTTAGTGTAGAGCTATACAATATTCCATAGAAACATGTGCAAACTGCATTTGCAAAAATAGTATTATTAGCCCTGCAGGATTTGGAAAATAAAGAATGTCCCAAAACCCAGAAGAAACAAGCTCAAGTATACGTGTGTGTGTGTGTGTGTGTGTGTGTGTGTGTTACAAGTTATGGTCCTAATTGTTTTTTACCTATACTGTGGATCCATTCATTCATTCGTTCATTCAACAAAATTTGACTGTGTATCTGTTTATATTTGGCACTAACCTAGGTGAACAAGAGAGATAAAAGGTCTTGCCCTTATATATCTTACAGGCGGTGCAGCCACAGATGAAGAGGTGTAAGTGTAATTCCAAGTGATAACGGCATCGTTGAGGAAAAATGAGAACTGGAGAATGATGGGGTGGGGGCTGTTTTGGGTTGTGCAGCCAAGGATGTCCCCCCCACTCCCCAGAAGATGACATTAATGCAGGGACTGTGCCTGGCGCGGTTTGCCATCCCCGACAGCATTTAGACAGTGCTGGCTCTCAACAGGTGTTCATGAAGGGCCGTCAAATACGCTTTGATCGTATCTGTGAATACGTGCGCTTGCGCATGCTCTGCTGGGGGGTTCGCTTACTTTCACTGTGTATATTTCGAACGTGACTTGGTCCTTCACCTTCTCAAAGCAGAAGAAGACCAGTATTTCTTAGCATTTTCTGACAATCATCTGAAAATGCTAGCAGAGTAAAGGCCTTTGAAAGCCGATGTGAGAGCAGCATTGTCCGTCGGAAAGTTTTTATTACGATCTCAGATTAAAATATGTGAGAGCCCTGAAAGCTGACTGGCTCGGATGGCCTCGAGACACAACACAACGAGACTCGGAACCCAGGACTTCTAAGTCTTTTCACCTCTACCAAATAATTTGAACAATTTCCAAGAAGTATGCAGAAAAAAGTACAAAGCCAAGGAGTCAAATGGGCATTGAAACACTAGCACAGGACAAACTGTCTGCCACAGAAACAGTCTTTTACGAAATGCCCATCTCCAAACGAGTCCGATGCAGGGCTGATGTAAATTTCACAGCCACTTTCCACTCTTTCCCCAAAACTTTCAGTTGAAAAGAGTCCTATGAGATCAATCTAGTGAACCGTCTCCCTCCAGATGTCTCCTCGAGGGTCCTGTCGTTCCGGTAACTGGGAGCCCAAGGAGATTTCTTGGAGACAGTGTGGACTCTTAGACCAATGTTCCTTTTTTCTTGTCAGAGTCAAGAGTGCAGGCTCACTCAAATAGGATCATGTCCAACACATCTCGCTGAGTAGCTTTTAGGATCTTAAAAAATAGCAAAAGAGAACGATGATAACCAGGCAAACACCGAATGGAGATGGTGGATCAACTCAAGCCTGAAGAAGGCGCTGACACTCACACCAACGGCGTTTCCTGCACTTGGGTTTGGATAACGTTCAGGCTCTAATTAGAGGCACTGATGTATATATGTGACTGAATGTGTGACTGAGAAGTGGGGTTGAGGAACAGAAAAAGGGAGTTAAAACATTTCCCCCTCCCAAAGCCTAGCGTAGATCACGTCCAAAGCACAACCAGTACCAGTGAATAAGAGACTCATAAAAACAGCCGAAATGAGAATGATCAGTTTGGAACACCTAGTCCACCCCCGCCCCGCACAGACGGGCTCTGCCAGCGCAGGAGTGTTCCCTGTGCTGTTACTCTCCTGAGAGGAGTGACGGGTCAGCTTATGCTGTCATGTGGCAAGGCTGCTCCATGAGCCAGGATGCTCTAGATGGCCTGAGCTATCTCATCCTGGGGTCACCCCCGGGTCAGCTGACTTACCCATCCCTCCGTCCTCCGCGCTGACCTCTACTTCACCACAACCAACGAGTGTCCACGGTAAGCACACGTGGGATGTCTGGCACACAGAGGTGCCGGGCAGAGGCTTTCCCAACAAATCTCTCTCTCACACACGCACACACACACACACACGCTTAGCACACACACACAGGCACATGGGGTTGCCTCTCCCTCCTTTACCTCCACCCCCATTCTCAGCGGTCACCAAAGTATAGATGAAAAAGCCATGGTCCTTTACCCACTGCCTCCTCTGGAGTCCAGTAACCCGAGGAGTCGCACACACGCCTAGAGGAAGCCGAGTGTACATACTGACGGAACGTCCCATCTTCGGCGCAGGCGTCACACACGCTGCCCAGGCTCCTGGGAAGATGGAGGGGGAGATGGGGGGACTCCGTCAGATAAACTTGATAACGAAATTCAGAACTTTGGGGAATGGGGGAACGGTGACAGGTAGCGAGACTCTAGGGGGAATACGACTCTCCCTCAACTCAATTCCTTCTTGTGTAGACCTCGTCTTGGCGGAATTCACAGCGACACGGAAAATCTCCAGGCTGTGGAGCAGAAGTTGTTAGCGAAGTCGTAAAGGAGGCCAGCGGACATGAAAGTGGGCAGGTTCTGTCCTCGAGCGTTCAACACAAAATCATTGCAATCCGAATCTTTCGACAAGAAACTCCCTTCTATGCTGACACTCGATGAGCCCTCCAAAGCCCCCTGCTTTCTCCCACCTAAATCAGACAAGTTTTGAGTGAAATTATTAGCTATACGTGGCCTCGTGTTTTAAACTCCCTACTTTTAATCCCATACATAAAATAAAAGTCGTGTGAAATGTAACACTCCCGGGCTCTCCATCGTCTGTGGGGACACGGCCGAGCTCCTTATCATGACCCTGGGCCCTTCGCAAGACAGCTCCGCCACAAGCCTCACCAACGTCAGTTCAGTTCTGTCGTGAACTTTACGTTCCCACCGCCATGAACTGAACATCATTCCACAAATACTTCAGGCCCTTCACACGGCTCTGTGAAACCTGCTGTTCTCTCTCCTGCCCAATAGCCTTTCCAAGACCCTCTGCTTGGCAAACTCCTACGCCCCCTTCGAGGCCCGTCCAAATGTGACCTCTGTCGTGGCATTCGGTCTGACCTCTGAGCGGCCGGCACTCTCTCCCTGGGGCACCCACTGCACCTTCGGGCTCCCATCTGAGGGCATCGCTCTGTGGAACGGAGAATCCCGGTCCCCATTCCCTCCCCTCTGCCTGTGAGCAGGTCCAGGGAGAGCCCAAGTCTCTCCACGCCCCGCAGCGGGCATGGGGACCGGCCCCGCAGTCCCTCTGGGGAGCGTGTCATATGGGCGCCTCTGAAACTATTCCTACGCCGATGGAGAGCTCTTCGAACACCACGTCTGGGGTAACTGGAGCTAGAAGAGGTGACCACAGCTAAATAACAAAGGAAGTCACTGGATGAGGCTTGTCTCTGATGCTGTGGCCCTTTTCAGAAGCCCAACTGTGAACGATGCATCTGAAAATGGAGGCATCGAATCGAGGTCTCTCACCAGGAAGGGGAGAAAAGTAGAATCTTGTAAGATATTCTAGAAAAACAGTATTGGTGAGGAGGGGTCACAGTTAGGCTGCCAGCGCCTCCTATACCGGGCACGGTGCCACCAGGCGCTTTTCATAAGTTATTTCTAATCCCCGTAAGAACCCTATGTTTACAGACGAAGACGCTCAGGCTCAGAGAGATTAAGTAAATTGCCCAAGCTCACAACGAGCTGCTCGATTCCTTTGAGCAAGTTCCCAAACACCAGCAAGTGTCCAGAACTTTGGCGACGACCAGGCGGCGTTCGGTCCAGCCTCTGCCTGCGGTGGGCACTCACTGCTGTGTGGCCTCGGCTCCAAACCACGCGTCCCGGATGCACCAGTCCCCCTGGGGCCGCTGCCGCGGCCGAGCATGTGGTTGGGCTCCTTCCCGTCTGACATAAGCATCCCAAATACGCACGGGGGGGAGGAATAAACAGAGCTCCCCGCCTGACACAAATCGCTGGGCGTGTGACGTGAGTGCCCCCGGCACGCGTGTGGGGAGGCCTCCGCGCGGTGGCCCACCTAGCGGAGGAAAGCAGGCACGTGGCAGCCTCTTCTGCCAGCAGACTCCCGGCGAGCCAGCACTGGTGTCTGCTCTAGCGTAACGCTTGCACCAGAGGGAGGACCGAGAGAGTAAACTGTTTACATGTGCTGCAGAAACGGATGTAACGCTCTCGGTTTGCGCATGAGCACGGAGGACTCGCTCGTGTGACCGGAGCTGCACGAGGTCACGCTTGCTGCAGGAGGGTCTGACACACGTCACACAGACACGTGCCGACTCACAAGGGGAGCCCACGAGAGCCTGGGCGCTGATGACAATCGAAAGTGCTTGACGGGATTGCGGGCTCCAAGTGATGTCATCAGGGTTTCAAGGACAGGTGCCAAGATGTCAAAAGGCCGGGAACACCACTTGGAAAAATGATTCACTTGCTCCCCCCCCCGCCGGTTGCTCCCTGTCTGTCGTCTGTCTCAGCTTTCGGCGAAACTGGAGTACGTGGAAATATGCTCCAGGGACAGCCAGCTCCTTAGCTTTCCCCTGACACACAGAGGGGAAGCGTGACACACAGATGAGGGGTATCTGCCTGATAAATGGGAAAGCTCTAAATGAAAAGAACTAATATGTTCCATGTTCCCCATTTCTGAAGTTCCAGTGGGTGCCCTGAATTCACCCCTATTTATTGTGGTATCTTGGGTCAGCACCGTGTGCTTCTCTATGCCTCCAATTTCTCACTCATATAGCAGGAGTCGTGCTTACTGCAATGACTGAAGAAGACATTTGCAGGTAAGAGATCTAGCACGATGCTTCACGCACGGAGTGACCAAAGAGACAACAGCGACCCCTGTGATTTAGAGTGTGGAGGCAGGTTCTGAGAGCCAAGAGCCGAGAGCCTGCACGGGTCACAGATGGGGTCCTAGACCTTCTCGGTTAAACCATACGCCTCCATCCGCCCATCAACTGTCAGGTGTCATCTTTATACTAACTTCTCTCCTTTTTACAAAAATTTCCCTGGTGTTCATTTACATCAATATGCAAAGGATGAAAAAAAAACTAATTTTCGATATGATTCTCTTCCATAAGCATGTGGTAGGTGTCTCTTGTGGCAGGCTAAGAGACAAGGAAACGAAAAATAGACCTGTCCCCAAGGAGCTGCTATTTGAGTAGGGCAGATAGAAAAAGGCACGGATAATAGTAATTCCACAAGACAGCAGCCATACGTGGGGTAGGCACTAGGTCCAACAGGAGGCAGGGAAAGTACTAGAAGTGCCCACATAACCCAGTGAACCCCTGATGAATAGCTTGAGGAAGAGGGTAGCCTGCCAGCCACCCACCCCCAGAACTGCCTGAAGGAACACGTCCCTCCCCTCCAACTCCCTGTGCAAGTAGCAAGCCTCCGTCCCACCCTTACACCAAGGAGGAATAGCTGGGCTGGACAGGTGGCAAATGCCATCTCAGTTTTGTCAGTTCATCTTTATCATATCTGTCGACCTTTACACAGCTCCCGGAAGCCTGCCAAATGTGACATTCCGAAGGAAACATCTGATAGGCCCCTCGCCATGGAGCGAGCACACGCGACGGGCCTCTCACCATGGAAGGTGAGGACTGAGCAGGACGGAGGAGGCAGCCCTCAGCAGCGGCACACCTGTCCAGAGTTCCAACCCTGGGCTGTGAGAACACATCCTTCCCTTTGTGCATAAGAAATGCCACAGAGGAAGTACAGCAGCTCGGCCATGGCCAGTGCCTTTCTCACCTGTCATACACGACTCCACTGATTGGAGGCAGCCAGTGGATCGTAAGGGACTTGCTGGTCTGCCCGACGACCATGGGGGGGATGGGAATGGGGGTGGGCTTCTGGCTTTGACTCCACTGTTGGTATACAAGGTCCAAATAGCAATGCATTCGGGCCACCTGGTTAGGAGTGAAGCTGTCAGTGCAGTCATCATCTGTGGAGAGAGAAAAGGGAACAGGAGAGATGGAGATTTTAAGCTGCAAAATCCACCAAGGCAGGGATAAAGTCTGCCTGTTCACACCCGAGTCACCAGCACCTAACACCACACCCCACACCTGTTAGGCTCCGTAAACGCCTGTTGAACGAACAAATGTATTCTGTTTCAGAAGGTGTCTAAGCTGGGAGTGGGAAAGAGAAGGCAGAGAGTGGCACCTGTTTCTTTCTAAAGCAGGGTCCTTGGCTGGACTGGCCCAGGGTGAGCCCAGGGGTACAACGCTGCTCTGAGCTGATGGCTGCTGACTCAGGAAACCACAAGATGGCAGTGTTTCAGCACACGGCCTTTTTATTTGGGAACATTTGTGGAGTTGCAGACACCTGCTTTATGCCCAGTAAATTTGGCCAGGATTAGTGAGTACTCAGCGGGGACGCTCAAGGGAGACAGCGCCAAAATGTCAAGGAGGCCACAGGACTGGGCATGGTGGTCTCGACATGACTTTTGGAGCTTGCAAAATCTCCCTAGTAGTGTTAAAAAGGGAGTTAGCTTAGTTTTAGGGCCTTTTTCAATGAAAGCACACCACACACGGCCCCCTGCTTGTTAAAAGTTCCCTCTTCCCACTTCAAAGGCCTTACCTAAACAGCTCTGCCCCGCACTGTCTGGTCTCTCTACCCTGGCAAGGGCTGCTGGGTCCTTGTTAGGGAGGAAGGGATGCTGGTCCTTGATTCAGCTAAATTGTACATCAAAATGAGACTTTGATAGGAATATATTGATTGATAGTTTGCAGCTGGGACCAAGTCACTACTCTTTCTTCCCTTCAAAGGCATGACCAAGGTCTTAGTTTGTGTGTGTGTGTGTGTGTGTGTGTGTGTGTGTGTGTGTGTGTGTATAATATATTTATATATGTTTAGATAGTGCTAGAATTTATCACCAAACAAGCCCCTAAATCTTATAGAAAAATTACCCCGTTCCTCTGCCACTGGAATAAGTCATGAAATCAAATCAGTTCTTTTCAGGGATAAATGATAAATTTGAGTCCAGTATATATTACTTTTTTGCCAGAAACAAGGAAGATGTGAGGGGACAAGGAAGAAGCATAATCCAGGACGACAAGGACAGAAAATATAGTTGTTCCCAAGGCCAAGAAAGTGTCATTTTTTTTAATGAGATGACACCATGTGGGGAAGCTCAGAATCAACGCTTGGCTACTGTTGAAAGAAGAGAATCTGATACTTTAAAATAACGTAAAATGAAAAGAAATCCTGAGCTTAAAATTAACCAAGGCCATTTTCTTGACCAACTCTAAAAATAGTACAAAGACCCAAAAACCTCTTTTCCCATCACTATTACACTTTCTTTCAGAATAAATGCCTAAGGATGTGGGCAAGAACAAGAATAATCAAGTCCTAGAGGTCAAAGGGGTCTCAGGAGAGCTTTTGGCTTTGTTCCCTTTTCAACCATCCAAGACAGACGCGTGTTTTTCTTTTAATCTCTAGCGGAGGAGAATCTAGTCAAGAAGACCCTTTAATACTTCGATATTTCTTTAAGGTCTTCAAAGACGTGACAAAAAAGAATACGCCATGATAAACATACTTCAACTCCCTGGCACAAATGGCTGCTTGATAATCCTCTCCAGCTCCCACACCTCCACCCTCCCAGCCCCCAAAGTCACCATGTCATCTTAATAGAAGACAAACACGTCGAGACCGTCGCGATACCTGTATAGCTCATATAGTTGCTGAACGGAGCTCCTGGGAAGTGGGTGACGCCACAGGTGTCATTGGTAGGCTCTGGGTCCTGGCACAGCTTACTCTTGGGAGTAGGGGCAGTGTCGGCACAGAGGTCTCCCGTCTCCATGGATGGCACTGTCTCCCTACAGGGATCATCACAGGATTCTCTCTCACTGACCCCTTTGAAGACGTGGTAGAGTCCCAGGACATGTCCCACTTCATGGATCATGATATTGGTATGGCCAGGCATGCCGTAATACGCTGGGTTGAGGACCACGCCACCTGCAATAGAAGGTTCGGGAAACTTCTCTCAGCGTGTAATGAAAAGCAGCCCTCTGATCCTTAAGTCTTCTGATAAACATCAAATGTTCAATTTCAGCCTCTAAGGCGACACTTTATAACTTCCAGTGGCATCAGCTCCTGCTCTTCCCTCCAGCCACAAACACCCTCTGAACTAACCCATAAACATGTCTAACCTCTCTCATGGTGAGTGCTGAACTGGATGCCAGGGGCGAAAACACAGACCAGACGACATGACAAGGCCGGGGTCCTCAGCCCTGTCTGCGGTGGTTAAAATGTACAGATGTCCGAATGCCGGCCTACGTGAAATGCAGCCCGATATTTGAGGATGAGGTATATGCCCCAGGTTGAGAGCCGCCAGTCTAGGTGACAGCACGTGGGGTGTGGAGCCAGGCAGATCTGGGTCTGACTCCTGGCCCCTCCACGCACCAGCTCCGAGGACCTGAACAGCTACCTGACCTAGAACTCCAGTCCAGTGGTCTGTAAAGTGGAGATGACAGCACCACATTCTGGTTTGGTTTCAGCATTTGGCACATGGTAAGCGCTGAGTAAATGACAGCTGTGTTTGCTGCTTCTGATTTCACGACCACTATTCTGAAGGAGCTAACAACCACTGAGACGAAAGACAAGCCCAAGTGAACTATCGTGCAATTCAGAATGTTGCAAGCGCTCAGGACTCTCCTCCACCCTCAGTCCTCAAAAATCTGCCTGAGAACATCAAGGGAGGTGTTTCGGAGAAGAGGTCATTGCCCCCAGTCTGGGTTCAGAGGAAAGATCTAGCGGCATCGTCATAACCTAGTAAGAGAAAAGGCTAAAGACAGCTGAGTGCCCCACTCCTGGCTTCCAGTCCCTGCTTCCCTTCTCCCGGCATGGCTGGGACCTCTGGACTCTCCTCCTTCAGCTCCCAAACTGTCAGGATTAAGCCCATCCTCAACTCCAGGATCTGAAATGGGAAATGTCAACAGCTTGGAACCAATCCTCTGAGGTCCAGAGTCCCCCTTGGCTGTGTTTCTAGCTGACCCCACCCACCTGTCCCAGATCTGCCCCGCTTGCCAGGACTTGCTTCATCCACCCACCCGAGCCCTCGCTATCTCAACAGCCCGCTGCGGGCAGCTGGGCCTCCAGAAGGAGAGCCCCGCCTCCCTTTGCCGGATCAAACTCAGGGATCAAGACTCACTTCTGAATTCTCTACGATGCCCCACAGACAACTATGCATGTGGTTTTACAGGCAGGACACAATCACAGGGTCTGTGGTGCCACGCCCACTGGGGTCTCTAATGGGAAGCTCAGTCTGCCTTGGAGTGACTACCTTAAGGCAAAGAGCGGTTCCTAAACCCAAGTTCTAGTTTCTCCCAGTCCACTCACGCAGGCTGACATTAACCAAGCCCAGCCCAGACCTGTCCGAAGATACACTGTCCACTCCCCACCTAAAGCAGCGCTAGCCCTCAACTCCCTTTCTTTGACTCCCAGCAAAAGTTCTCATCCGCCAACGTTATCTTTTCTCTTTTTATGCAGTTATTTCTTACACATTTCTTTCATCTGAGCATCACGTCAACAGAAAGTTAATTTGAAAACAGACTTACTTCAGTAACACTCAGGGCGTGTAATAACACTCGGACAGACGTGGCATCCCACTTTGCAGGGAGCTGGGCCCGCGTCTGCACACCCCCGGGGCAGGAGAAACCGCCACGCGAGGCCACACGCCCGCTACGCTCTGCTCACTTCTCCGGCACGGCCTCCACCCTCACGTCATTCACCTTCTTCAGCCTCGTGCCCTCAGCACGCACCCCCTCTCCTCTCCCCGGCAAGCACTTAATCCCTTTCCCGCCTCCTCCTCTCCCTTCCCCCCACCTCCAAATGAGCTTCGGATTCAAAAATATATATAAAAATCTGCCCCAGAGAGGACTTTGAAAGGCTATAAAGTTCACCTATAAGGTTTCTATAAGGTTTAACTATTCACACTGAGTAGCTTTCCCCAAATCGTGTTCTTAAACTCTGGTCCTGGGTGATACTTTGCAAATAAACAACAACAACAACAACAACAACAGTGTATCAGTGGTTAAATATGCTCTGGGAAAAACATCCTCCTCCTGAAGATTTGCAGTGACACGAGAATTGTTATGTTAAAGGCCCTGAAAAGTCCTGCGGGCGATGAGCGGAACCTCTGTCTTCCAGATTTTTTTGAACACAGAACCTGTTTGGGGTAGGCTGCCTTCTGACACCTGTGGAATACTGGATTCCTTGAAGCCCAATTCATGACACACTACCAAACACAAAGAAAACTCCCAATCAATAGTCCTATTCTATCCATAAGTCCTAGCGCTGAGCAAACATCAAATATCCGTTCATTCTAAAGTCTATTATTTTTATACCTTAAACATGGCATAACGTGGTTTATTTGTTTTTACCTTTTTTTTTTTTTGACTCCTTTTGGTGAGACAATCTTGTGACTTGTCGAGGCATGAAACAATCTATGGCAGTGTGAAAATTCAAAATTCCTGATTTTAAGAAATTTTGGGGTTCCGTCAGTTAAAAAAAATCCACACACTTTCTCCTCTGAACCTGCCGCGGATTTTCAAGCAATTCGGACCCACTGCCTAGTAATCCTCATACTCTTTCTTTCCAGCACAGGGTGCTCTCCTCGTACCCTGTCACGTGCACAGGGTCCCCCACTGTCCTTCTCAAGCACTCTCCATTCCAACTAAGATGCGCGCGCGCGCACGCACACACACACACACAGTCATATACCCATGTAGGTAAGAGAAGACTGACTATTTCATGGTTTAGATCATAAAAGTTCTTCCACATTCTGATAAAAAAACACACACACACACACATGCACTTATGCAGAGGCTGAATGAGGCACAAAGACTTTTCGCCCAAAACCTAAAGGAATGCAAGACATGATAAATGATAAATAGAAAGCGAGCCCCCGGAATGGAGCCCCCATCTTGCCCACTCCACTACTGGGGGCTGATCAGGGGGGCCTGAGGACCTGTGAGACCCTGCCCCCTAGGGAGACTTGTGGTCCTTTTCCAGGACTGACTAAATAGGAGTATTGAAAGGGTAGAACAAAATGTCACTTTCCAGCACTATTCTATATTAATATTGAAATGAGCCAGCGTCATCTTCCGGCTCTGGCAGTTAACACTTCACACTTCCGCCGCTGTGATGAGCAGCGTGGGCCAGCCTCTGAGGGTAACTGGTGGGTCCTTACCCCTTCTCACACCGGTGGCCTTTGGAGTGACCAGGGATCCTTCTTTGGCTGTGGACACTCACTGGAAATGTACTGATCGTGACTTTTGGAAATGTTCCTTAGAAGCTCTCAAACCTATCTCCTCATCTGTCCAGTGGTGACCTCAATGGGTCATTATGAAGTTTGGAGCAGTAATGTAAACAAAGAAGCATTTATCTTATTTTCTAGAACAAAGTAACTCAAGATGTACATTAGACCATTTGTCCAGATTGGGATTGCTACGATGATGTGATGCAGCCTGGCCACACACGCTCATCTGCCCCCACGCCCGTCGGCTCCCTCCTAACCACCTTCATTCATCGAGAGAACAGAAGGCAGTCTGGCCACAAACACGACAGACCTTCCAGAGCAAAACCGGGCACCGCCAGGCAAAGCAGACAGACGCCCTCACGCGACGAGCTCTGATTCGTCCCCCAGCTTCTCAGACTTGGTTGCCATGTTGTTCTGATCCTGAGTCCCATGGTCCCCTAGAAAGGAGGCTCGGACAGAGCTGCAAACAGAAAACTGACCGTTCTCTTCACAGAGGACATACTGGCGTTCAAACTTATTTGCAGTAGCCTGAACTTAGTGATGGTAGGAGAAAGGAAACATATGGGATCGGGACTGTTGGCCTCATTCTTCGTAGACCTTGCTGGTCGGTCAGATTTATACGGGACACCTTTTCCCTGGAGCGCCAACAACATTTTCCTTCCTGCTTCTCTAATTATCTGCTTCTCACATAATTACCATGTCCTATACCCCAAACCACTGTTTTTTCATATTGTTCCTCTTCACCTTGGGGGATTAAAACACAGATGAAGAATAAACTATGGTGGTAGAATGGGGGGGCTGGGACTCTCTCCCTCGTAAATGAATCCCTTCCTCTGTGCTCTCTGCTCTCACTGAGACAGGAAGGAGAAAGACACGCCAGGATGTGGTTTCGACTCAACCTCGGCCCCCCAATCTTCACTCAGAGACACCGTCCGACTCTCTACCTTCATTCATTCACCTCCCCAACGCCTGTCCTACAAAGCTGCCTGGGGACCAAGGACAAGACCAGAAGCACCTACCGAGGGAAAAACTTGAAGCGGTAGTGTGGCTGGAGGCACGACATTCTGGAAATGCTAACATTTCACTCCAGTGCTTCCTCGCTTTCCTCCCCCTTCCTCCATTACGAGTTCAGGAAGCCAGACTCTCCTACAAACACTCGTTACCACTGAAGGGGGTACAGGGCAGAGTGCAAAGCAAGGAAAGGAGTCCTTTGCTGGCTGTGAAGTTTCCAGAGACGACGCCATCTGGGCCCTGGGGAGCCCCTTGGTTTAGCCAGCGTGTGGGATGAATAGAGGGTAGTGAGCCTCGCCTCATGTCACCAACTTCACCAACACATCTCAGCCTAGGAAAGGCTCTCCTGAGCCGGGGGAAGAGACAGTGGGATAAAAGGGAAATAATGGGAATGCACAGATGGCGGTGGGTTCCGTAAAAGTGGATTGTACTCTACCTTCTGAGACCCTAGTAAAGGGATAAAGATTCAAAATGGGTACATGTGACCTGACAGCGAGAGCTCGTGCCCCGTTCCAGTGACGGATTCCTGGGCAAGTGGCCTAGTTCTAGAGGAGAATGGCTGACCAGTGAGGCGAAGAGGGAAGGGTGACCAGCGACTCCTGGAGACGCTCTGAAGGTGGGACCTGTGATGGGAACAAGCGTCATCTCGGGTGGCCAGCACTGCCTGGTGACTAAGACAGAAAGGTCCTTTCCTCTAGGACCTTGGCATCGATAAGCCATCTCTACATCAGCTACAGCCCCAGAAAAAAAATCAAGCTCAACTGGCTACGGGTAAATTTCTACCACCCAGCAACACAGGGGCTCAAAATAGAAATGAAGTTCGATTATAGAAGAATAAATAAGACTTACGTTTCTTGCAAACCTGAATGTGCGTCCTGGGACTTGAACACAATACATGTCAGTACCACTAACTCGTACATAGAACATAACCTAAATGGGGGTTCCTGGATTTAGCAACTGGCAGCCACATGGGGCACAGCTGTTGCTTAACGGACTGGAGGGGGAGGGGGAGCACAACGGCCTTCTTCGAAGACCTTTCAGCCTTGATTATAAAGGGCGGACGAGCTCACACAGTAAGTCAGGGTTGTCGTGTGGTCTAAGGGATGGTGCAGGGGAAGTAAAGAGAGGGAAGTTGCTCATGAGAAAATGACATCTCGGTAGCGACAGCCAAGCTCCCAGACAGATGCCGTATTCTCGAGTTCCAACTGGCTTCTCCCAGCTTTAGGGCAAGACCGTCAGGGTGGCACGTGCTACAGAACACGAGTCCCAAAGCCACTTCCATTAAACAACCACCCAACCAAGCAAACAAAAACCTCAGGCAATTTGAGAAAAGGACACGCGTTGAAATGACTTTAAAACCTTTCTGTAAAACTTTTAGGGCTGAATGTTACATGCCCATAAAACACGGAGGTCGAGGGCTGGTCTGCAGGTGTCTACATAATCACTTCCAGTTACTGGCTAAAACACACTCTCCAAAATACGCTTTCCGTGACGAAGGGACAAAGCCACCAAAGTGCCTGGGGATCCAAGGGAGACGCGTGACTTCGGGGAAGGGCAAGCGAAGAAAGTGGCAGAGGTGGATCGATACGCAAAGAGGGGTGGTTTAGAAAAATCACAGGAGCTAGAAAAAAGCAGCATATTTTTAACAGAACCAGACCAGGAACCATTCGTCTCCAAATCTTGTATTGGCTTCTCAGCTTTACCGTCTGTGGGCTCATTGGGAGGAAGTCCATATTCTGGGCAAGACTAAAACAGGACAAGAATGTGTAGCGGGTGAAGATGCTGCTGTCCTTTTTTGTCTCCTTTTATACCCATCCAGCCACTCCCACCCCCAGCTGCCAAGCACCCCGGGCCCTCCAGCCACACTCCCACATCATGCAGCAAAGTAATCTGATGCTAAAAACTGAAAGTGTATTACGAAGGCATTGAAGACTTGCAATGCAATCTTCTCCATGCTTCTGGGTGAGAGCAGTGCTTCAAATACACACACACACGCACGCACGCACGCACGCACGCACACCCTCATGCCAGAATTTTAGGCACTACAGAATATGAACAGAATAGATATTTTCTATAATTCATTTCTTTACTTGGCATTTATTGAGCATCTGTGCTATGTCAGACACTGTTCTGGGAACCAAGGAATCAACAATTCCTAGGACATATTTTTAAAGGAGAGGTTTCAAGTCATCACATATAAAGGTGATTATTTACTCCACCTACTTATAAACCCATGAACCTACCTATGGGGCACCCCAATTTTAGGGCATGAGATTTAGACCCTAGGATAATTTTGTCCAAAGTTTTCAATATCCAAGAGAATCCACTCTGTTTGAAACTCCAAGGCACCCAGGTAACCCCACCTGCTGAAAGCCATCTTCTTGCACGGTGCTCGTCTTGTACATGTCGTGTAGCCTGTCTCTACAGGATTCTAGAGTTTCTCTTGATGACCCTAGAATTTCTCATATTTACATGGCACACTCCAGAGTACATGCCTTGCTTATTCCTCATCTCTGGGAAGAGCCGCTCTGCTTCGTATAGTGAAGAGAAGACCGGTGGTTGGGGACGAAATCTGTTTGGCTCTGGCCCAACCACTCAAAGACTAGTCACACCTGAGTGGCTGTCTTCTACCTGTGCCACTTATCAAACCATGGCTCTGCCTCAGCACCCAAGGCCTCCACCCGTGTGTGCATGAATGTGCCACAGCTGATGTAACAGCCTAATCTCGATATCAACTGTTTGATTAGGAGGAATTCAAGATTTGTCCTGAGCGACCTCTTACAAAAGTTCTAGGTGAGGGGAAGATATCTCACCTCTGAGCTCACCTCTGCCGCTTCCACCTTGCCCTGCCCCCTAGCAACCGGTGCTTCACCTTCCCAGGTATCTGCCACATCGGCTTCGCCTCATGACAGCTGCCCTCCTCCAGTCCAGTGGGCCCTGTGACACTCACCAACTCCGCTCAGCAGCTACCTGTCTCCCCCAAACTGCCAAACATCCCTTATTCTTTCCTTCTTGGACTTATAAGGAAACTCCCCTTGCTTCTGATAAGCTGTTCTACCACTGCAAGCATTTGGACCCCTAAACACACACTTCTTTCTCTTTGTAATGGAGCCAACATCTTTCCAGGGCACTAACATTCTGCAGGTAGGAGGTAAGGTGGGAGGCCGAGGGCAAACCAAGGAAGGCCAACCACAGACACGTGATATTTGAAGCTTCTATACTGGCTGCTGTTTCGAATGGAGCTAACATTTATTGAGGCCCTACTATATTCCAGCTACTCTTCTTCATGCTTATTACCCCGATCTTATATGTGAGGAGACTAAGGCCCAGAGAGGTGACTGCTCCAAAGCCCATCCGTTCCTATCTACGTGAGGCCACAGCCCATCCTATCATTCAAAGACTTAATTTTTCCTACAAGGGTCACATTATCTGAAGTCGTGAAGATCCTATATGTTTAAACCCCCATCACGAGCCAGGTTCAAGGTCCCTCCCACGTGGTTCTTGGGTTCCGTGCACACTGGGGCAGGTTGCTTTTGATCTGACAGGATGTCTGAATGTTCTATGGCAGCACATACGTCCCCTAGAACAATGACAAAGATGGCTGGCCTAGGACACTCTGCAGTGTCCAACTCCTGTGCCAGAGAGTGACAGGCTCTCCTCTGTAACCTGGCCAAAATGCCCTCATACTTACTTCAACTCTGCAGCAGCTGTGTTTGTGGGCCATGGGGGACTTTCTCAGACCTCCCTCTCCGCTGATGTCCGGTACACCCCTAAGTCCTGTCCCTCCTCATGCTTCTGTGGAAGCCCCTTCAGAGTCAGATTTGTAGAGACCCCAAACTCAGCACATCCAACACCAAGCCAGCTCCCCACTCACAACCCTTTTCCCGTATCTTCCTCCTCAGCACCACCGTCCACTTGGTCCATCAAATCGAACTCTTTCTTTCCCACCATCTACTTACTTATGGAAACAAAGGTTCTCAGAACTTAGAGTTATCCAATTTTTTAAAAAGTAATATAACAGATGCTAAATCTTATCTCGAGATAGCAATAATTACTATTCAACCCCAGACACAAGAATTAACTTGGAGGAGAAAAAATCATACTCATTTCATTAAAATGTGCATTTCCCATTTTGTTTGTTAGTCATTAATCAACATTTTAAATGTTGATTTTATAAGTTTTGAACAAGTAATCATTTAGAAAAGATAACTCGATTGCAAAGAAATTTTTAACACTTCATAACTTGCGATCGGGATTGACGTAAACACCGCATTTGTGATATTGTACTAGTTTTATAAGATGCTTCCATCGGAGGGAGATGGGTAAAAAGTATGTGGAATCTCTTTGTAAATATACAATTATCTAAAAATAAAAGGTTTAGTTAAAAAAAAACTTCTTATTATAAAAGAATTGATTTTTGCAAAATGTTTTTAGCAGAGAACTAGGTAACCAACTAAAGACTGAAAACGATATGTATGTATAAGCTACATTAGTATTAAGTTCTAAAGAAGGAATAGAATGGAAACAAATTGAAAGAGGAAAAAAGAGCAATCGATAATTTCTCAATGTTAAAAAAAGTATAAGGCCACACATTTTTTAAGTGAACGGCAGTGATAATCAAATTGTTTTGTTACTGAGGATACATTTAGAAGAGTAGATTTAAAATTTAGTTTAAAATGTTAATAATTTTAAATAGTATGCCAGAAATGTTATTATTTGCTACTATTTAAACCTATGATTAAATTTTCAGATGTTATTCTCAGACCATACGAGGGGTACAGAGTTTTTCAAAAGTCTTCCGGGGGGTACACAAGAGCACAAACACATTTGAGGGCCCCGCTCTAGCCAAGCACATTCCACTTCTAAGTGCGTCCAGGTTTTTAGCAATCTGGACCTTGGCATCCATCAGCTTGTTCACTCTAATGCCCTCTCATTGTCTGCCAAGCTAGTGTCTTTCGACTCTCCCCGCAAGCCTCAGCCCACTGGGAGCTCCTCCCCAATGCTCAGCACAATCACGCCCTTCCGCTCATGTTGCTGCCTGACCTCACGTGTGGTATCATCACACGGTGCCATAAATGTGCACTTGCATGTCTGTCTCCCAATTATTCTGTGCAAACCTTTAGGGTGAATTCCTTTTATGATTCTATCTCTGGTATTGCCACAAAACAGATTCAATAGTCTTTCTTTGAATGAATGAATGAATGAATGAATGAATGGATGGATGGATGGATGGATGAATGAATGAATGGATGGATGGATGAATGAATGATCATGAGCATTGTATTAATAGCTTACAAAAGGGCTGGCTTACCATTTGGAAGATATATTTTCATTTTAAATGCTGTGTACTAAGGCTAAAGATACTTAAACCACTGCACATCAGAGTTCAAGGGAATTCATTCATTCATTCACTTATTAAAAATTCTGCCCTGGGTTACCACAGTATTAAAAGTACAAAATTATGCTAAAAGGTAGAAATAGTATTGATGGCAAAGACAAATCACCTTGTCTTTTCATAGAGTCACTGAAGCCACTGATATTCAGAAATTGGATTCGCTCTTCAAAATTTCGGACTAGAGTATCTATCTGCTAGGTCACTCAGCTGACCTTCAAAATGCAGGGGTCTCACATGTTGACACAAACAGATAATCTTAAGTCTTGAAAAGGCTCTATTCAGAAAATTTCATCTCCCTCTATCACTCTATGCCAGTGGTCTCTACTACTCTACACTTGATTTGGGTCAATCTAATTCCTTTGTTCAATCATCGTTATGACTGAACAAAGGAAATAAATACAGACACAGGCAATTTCATATCGAGTCAGATCTGTCACCCATTCAGTCTCCTTGTCCACGACTGAAGATCACATCAAGTGCTGTGTTATAGAGGACCACGGTTATCCCTAAAATATTTAAGAGTAAAATATAAGTCTCTCCCGCTTCTTTTCAATTCATTATGGGCCAATAATTCATGAGATAATTCCAGAAACCATTTAAATGTAATACCTTCACTCGTTTATTCATTCACCCTTTCAATTCAATAAGAGTTCATAGAGCACCTGCTCTATGCGAAGTATTCCGCTTATGCATAGAGGTCACAGACCTTATTCAGATTTCACCAGCTCTTACATGCCTTCGTGTGTGTGTGTGTTTGTGTGTGTGTGTGTGTGTGTGTGCATGTGTCTCCATGCAATTTTATCACAGGTATACCTTTGTGTAACCAACACCACAATCAAGATACTGAACTGTTCCATCACCGCTAAGATCTTCCTCCTGCTTCCCTTTCTGTCAACACCCACACCTGTACCCCTTTCTCCTCACCCCATTCCTAAACCCTGGCAAGCACTAACTTGTTCTCTAATTTTGTCATTTTGAGAATACTACATACAGTAGTATCATACAGCATGTAACTTTTGAGATTTTTTCTTCATTCTGCATAATACTCTTGAGATCCATTTAGGTCATTCCATGGATTAACACTGTTTCTTTTTATTGCTGAGTACACAACATTTAAACTCCATTGTGCTATAGATGTGCTACCGCTGGTTTAAGCAGTTAGAAGGACACTTGTCATTTCTAGTTTGGGACTATAACAAATAAAGTTGCTATGCATATTGATGTAAAAGTTTTTAAATGGATATATGTTTTCGTTTCTCTAGGATCGATGTCCAAGAGTCCAATTGCTGGATCATATGGTAGGTGAATGTTCAGTCTTATCAGGAACTGCCAAAGTATTCTGCAGAGCGGCTCTGCCACTTTACATCCCCACCAGCAGTGCACAAGAGATCCAGTGTCTCTGCATCCTCATCAGCACTGAGTATTATCACGATTTTTTAAAAAATTTATTAAAGTATAGTTGACATACAATATTATATCAGTTGCAGGTGTACAACACAGTGATTAGACATTTATATACCTTACAATGTGATCACCACTCTAAGGCTAGTAACTGTCACTGTACAAATTTAATATGATATGATTGACTATATTTCTTATACTGTACCCTACATCCCTGTGTAGTTTTTATTTTAGCTACTGTTATAAGTATATAGTGATATATCTCACGTGGTTTTAATTTGAATTTCCCTAATGGCTAATGATATTGAACATCTTTTCAAGTCCTTATTTTCTATCTGTATTTCCTCTTTGGTAAAATGTTTGTTCATGCCTTTGTCCATTTCCTAACTGGCATGTTTGTTTTATTGTTGAGTTTTGAGGGTTCTTTATATTTTCTAGATATAAATCCTTCATGAGATGTGAGGTCGGCAAATATTTCTTCCAAGTCTGACGTTTCTTTGTTCATCTTAACTGAGTCTTTCTCTGAGAAAATGTTTTAAATTTTTATGAAGCCCAATTTATCAGTTTTTTTTTATATGGACTATACTTTTGGTGTTATATATAAGCGCTCTTCACCAAGCACTGGTCTGAAAATTTTCTAAGTTTTCTTTTAAAAGTTCTAGAGTTTTCTTTTTTATATTTAAATATATGATCTATTTGAGTTAATTTTTGTACAAGGTATGATATTCAAGGTTGAAATTCATTTTATTTTGCCTGTTGATGTCCAATTGCTTCAATACCATTTGTGGACAATATTTATTGCCTATCAATATCTGTAGCATATGTAAGAATATTACTTTTTTTATTTCTCATAGTAGTAATATATTCCTTCTCCCTCATATTTTTTTCCTTTGATCAGTCTTCCTAGAGGTTTACCATTCCTTTGCCTCTCTGTCCCCCAAAAAACTTTCGGCTCTGTTATTTTTTTTTTCTCGTTTACTTTCTATTTTATTTATTTCTTCCCTTATTTTTATTACTTCCTTCTGTCTTCACTCTTTTGGCTTAATAGGTTAATTTCAAAAAAAACATAAGATGGATCTTATTCCATGTCATCAATTTATTTACATCTAGATTATAGCTTTGGTCTAAAACATTCTGAGTATTTTCAATGTTTGCTCTAAAATCTCTTATTTGCATGCATTGGAACATTTTGACAGATTCTCCCCAAAGCCATTCTAAGCTAAAGCCACTAATTCATTAAGTTTATGTTTTTGCTTTCTTTTTTCCCCAAACTCACTTTCGCAAACTCCCTTCGGTCCTCCTCTTTTTTTAAAACCATATTTGGTCTCTACTTCACTTACCCAGGTGACTGATGGCTTCTTTGTCCCACGGCCAGGTGGCAGCACCTGCAAGGTCTTCCTTTACTGAGGTGGCAAAGTAGACATTGAGGAAGTGAGTACTGTTGAGCTGCAGAGCCTCCTTCAGCTCCTTCACGCTCATGTACGCCCTGGAGAGCATGCAAGAGGAGAAATGAGCACAGTAGATCACACGCAGAGCACGGCAGAGCCCGGCTCACCAAGCTCTGACGCTCCTGGCCAGCACTGCCTCTTAGAGGGGCAGGGACCAGACTGTCATGAAGATCATAACACACATTTGAGACATTTACTCCAAGGGAAATATAGCCCACCTTATTAGCACTATAACACTTATGTGAATACTCAGTATTTGACATCGTACTCCATTCTCCACTCTACACCCTGATTCTTCCTTCAAGGTACATCCAAAGACACTCCTAATTCTTTGCCCTGAGAATGACACCCAGGCCAGGGTGAGAAAGGCCTTCCAGCTCTGTCCCCGGCTCTCTGCATCACACCGCATGATCATTATTATGGTATGAAGACCAATCGAATCTTTAGTTCAGCATATGCTTGCTTCCAGATCTTTTAAAGAGAAATAGTGGCAAGGAAACATGAGTAAAAGAGGAAAATAAGGGATGAGTGATAGGTAGCAGAGGATATCATAAAGCTATTGCAAAGAATATTAACTGTGCATATGTGCATATATGTGTGTATGTAATATATACATATATATACATATGTATATGTATGTGTGTGTATGTGTGTATATATATATATATATATATAAAATTTCTCTTTGTAGTCTCTTAATCCATAGAAACTCTACTCTTACTCCAACTGCCTTATGATACCAAGTATCTTTACTGGTGGTCTTCAAAGCAACAGGCAATATTACGTTTGCACTTATGCCCAGAATTAACAGTCTATTAAAAACACATGCCCTGTGACCCATAAAAAAGGAAACAAGCATTTGATCTCTTCATAAGTTCACATATAATCAAAGACCCCCATCTTCCTGACATCAGTGAAACTTAAAACTTTGGCATGAACACACGGAGCCTCCACGTTCTCACCAAAGAGCTATTTTAAGAAGGAACAACTAACCCACGGCTCAGTGGCCCCTACGACTCACTGGATAATTCCCAAGGTGGCCACGGTCTGCCACTCCCAAGAGGAAAACGTTCCTATCAGAGCTTCAACTGGGCAGACAGTTCCCGCGACATTAGCTGGAAATTTCCTTTACAGATCCTACTTCATTGTTGCTCTTCTGGTCGACAAGCTGCAGACACGGAAATCTCCCAGCCCAGAAGCTCATGGTAGGACACCATGATGCTTCTGTTCTTGCTCGCTCTGCCTCCCAACCACGCTGTTGATGCCATGTGCTTAATCCACCATCGGATGTCCTGGCAAGGAGTACCCAAGAAAGAGCGATCCCAAAGAAGATTGCTTTTGTGTTCTTTGGAACAGGATAAAAGTAAAGAAACAAAACAGATTTTGCTATAGAACCGAAGATGTTTGGGAGAGAAGAGATTTGAAAAATACTCTTTCTGATTGACTTATAATATCTTGGAAAATAGTTCTCGGCCCCAAGAAATCATCCAAATTCCATGAGGCGATGTCAGATGCGATCACAGGATATTCCTTTTGCTGCTTTCTTGGAGACGCAGTGTTTTCTGGACTGATGCTTGGTCTTCCCCGAACGTCAGTCACATTCCCTTTCCCTTTCCCCTTTATTAAAAATAATTACAATTTCCTGCATTGACAAATTGATGGTTTGGAGCTGTGAGGACATCAAATAATTCTTCAATACAGAGATGTTTCAACAGGCCAGAGGAAAGGACCAGAGAGCAGGCAAAAGGGAAAAAAGAGAGAAGGGAGAAGAGAAGAGGAAAACGAAAAAGAACAGAAAAGCGGGCAGAGAGACGCCGAGGCTGGATCTACGCACAGCTTAGGCCACCGCGGGAGAAAAGCTGCTCCATTGCTTTGTTTCTATCCAGAGTTCCCATTAAAATCAGGAGTTGGTAACGTCATAGTTTTTTCTCTTTGCCCCTCCCTTATTTTTCCAAACCCGCCTGTTCCTCGCACAGTTTATTTGGGCTATGTGTGTTACTGGCCTCTGTCTGCCATTGACTAGTCTTGGTCACCATCCTTCTGTCCTCCTTCAACCCAGCAGTTCTACTAATTTCCCTCCAAGAGGCCTCCTCCTGCACCAACCCCGTTAGCTGCTTCTACTCACCCCTCTTTTCCTCCTCCCCCAACTCTCTCTCCAGCCACAAATCACCCTTCCAGATGAGAGTGTTTATGTCACGCCGGTGGCAAACTAGGGTGCAGTTGCTCCGACTTCCACACTCTCCAGAAATATAGACGGAAGTCAGCGAGTAGAAGAGAGAGAATACATTTTTAAAAGCCAGAAACAGTTGGAAATAGTCATTAATTGAATCCATAGAATCATGCCTTATTCGGTTGGAAACAAAGATATTTGTCCAGATTATTCCCTAAACCCGAAAGGGTAAAAATATAGATATCAGCGTGTCTCCTTTGCATGTAGAATGCCCCACCTACTGTAACACACGTACGCCATTTCAGAAATTAAATCAGAGCTAATGAAGACAAACACGTTAGCTCGTCAAATAATGTGACGAGATCCCGGCTTAGACCGAGGGGGCAAAGTGGATATTATTCATAAATTCAGAGCATAACATCTTGCTTCAGGAATGATTTATTAAGAGATAGACTTTCCACCCAAAAGAACTTAATATTCAAAGGGAGGTAAAACGATATTCACAAGTGTCATAAACAGCATAAGGGTCACGAATGGACAAGAACTGAACTGCGTATGGAAAGGGAGATGAGCTGCTTTCATCTGCTTAATTTCTGCCAGCAGCTCCCTTTACCATGTTCTCCACACTCTAGATTGAAATACTCACCATACACTTCTCCCTGTGGACTCAGATCAACCCAAGTGAAGCCGTGTATTGATTCTTATTTTAAAAAAGTCTCAGAAACAAGCTCTCCTTGAGGCTGACATATCAAGTTGTCATGGCCACTTCTCAAGTCTGTCGTTCCCAACTTTGCGATGGCAGCCTGAAGGTTAGATATCAACCACTCCCGGCGTCCGGTCCACCGTGGTCCACTGTCTCACAGACTTCCAACACGCTCGTTTTGATTTCTTTTCTTTTCTTCATTTGGATTTCTGCCTTGCTCCCTGACCACTGAGCCCAGCCACACTCCAATACCTAAGTGTGCGTATAAACTCCGATTCTCGCTTAGTTTCTGACTGAGCAACGTGAAAGGAAATAGAAGTAGCTTTTTGTGCTCTAGTTTAATAGTCAGTTGATTAACTCTTTTATAGACTGATAGAAATAATCCGAGAATGAAGCCAGGTAAGAATAAAGGTCCTGAGCTGTCTGAAGGAAGGTGAACCAGCATTGGAAACTGGCCTGTTGAGAAACTAAAAGAAGGATGCACGTGGGCCCTGAGACGGGGACCCCAGCCGCTTGCCAATCAGAGCCAGCCCCGCCCACAGCACGAGCCCACCCACATTCCACGGGTGGGAAGGCGGCCGCCACAAAAACAAAATCAGAAGCCCTCAGGCACCTGCCAATTCCCCTCGTTGAAATGTTGTGCCACAGATGGAATATTTTGGTTTGGTTGAATCTAAGCCTTCCTGTCACTGTGGTACACGATGACTCTCTACCCAGAATGCACAGAGGGTTCCTCCTTCACCCGCTTCCACTACCTACACTTTGCCAACTGTGCTTCCTCCGCTGACAATCCCCTTTGCCCTGCTCCCCAACCCTTTCACCGTGCTCACACCACGGGACTTACTGGTCCCTAGAGCACCAAGCTGGCATTCTCCCAGCTGCCCAGGGCAACTTCCAAAGTTCGTTTTTTGTTTTGTTTTGTTTTGTTGCCTTTTGACAAATTCCTCCTACTTTGGGGCACCCAGCACTCTACGAGGTCACTTCTCTCTGATTCTCCACTTCCTCTCATTTTCCCATCTGTTTGTCCCATACACATGGTGGGCTTTAAAATCTGGCTCACAACCTTCGCCTTAATCCCACCTTCTATCGCCTGAGGAAATTTCAACATTTATGGAAAACACCCACTGAAAACACGATCTTATTTCTGACTTCCTTATCTCCAGTGACCTTCGCAGATGCTTCATATATATTTTCTCATGTAAAACGCACAACAATTCGATGCGCTCAGCATAAATTACTTTATTTTTACAGGTAAGAAACTAAAGCTTACAGAGATAATCACATGCCCCAAACCACATAGCTTGTAAGTTTTAGAGGCAACTTTTAAACCTGACTTCTTCTAATTCCAAAGCACATATACTGTCTTCTAGACTTAAGTTGGTTTTCCTAATATACGTGAGTCACTGTGTTGGGCCTTGGCCATGAAAAAATACATAAGACATGACTCTTGTTTTCAAGAAGCTCGGACTGGTGAGGAAGACACCCACATAAACAGATCATCATGACACGAGGTGACAGGCACTATCATAGCCATGTGCACGAAATTATCTGCAAGAACAGAAGATGAGACAGAAAAATCAGCTTAGAGAACCTGAAGTTAAGAGGGCGTTGTGGAAGTTTGCGGCCGATATTACGAACTGGTTTGTGCACATCTACCCCACCCTCCTCCTAGTGTGACGTTCTGCTCTGGAGACAGGAAAGTTCAAGTCTACATTTCTCCAACTCTCTTGGACCAGGAGATGTGGCTGTGATTTAGTGTCTACCAGTCAGTTGTGCTCTAATGACAGTTAGAAGGTGACAGTGAGATGAAGACCTTACTTCCACCTGCTTTTTGTTTCTCTGTCTGCAAGCACGGCAGGGCGAGTGCTCTGGTGCCCGGCCACTAGCGGTGAGGGCAGGGAGAAGCAGGTGCGGGGCAAACATTGTGGCTGGTGTGGATCTAACAGGCACAGCGTGACTCAGCAATGGCAGCTGTGGTTCCCCGATCTCTGTGTTCCTGAAACCAGCAGTTCTATGGGGACCTTAGGGTTCCCCACTTTCTTGTCTGTGGTGGCGGCTCCGCTTGCAGGCCAGTTCTGCAGTGCTGTCCAGAGAGATATTCCTGGATGCCCAGACTCAATCCCACTATACTAGCCCTTACAAAACCTTGGTAACAACTAAATTCCTGTATTTAATCATTTTTTTGGTTACAATAGCTATGGTACTTTCTGTTTGCTGCAAGTAAATCTTAACAAATTCAGAGATGATGTTCCAGTTGTGTTTTCAATGTTTGATTTTAGTCCTCAAGCTAAAAAAGCCAAGGAAGATATATTCAAACACACACACACACACACACACACACACACACACACACACACACACCGAGACCAAAAGTAACTAGAAGTCCTGATGGAAGAAATAATGCAAGAATTATTTTCTTATGAATTAGTCTCCAGAATCATAAGATCCAAAGAAAGACCTGTTTGAGTGCTTATATAACACTTAACATTAACCTTTACATATAATGCAGAGGTGTAAGAAGGCTGAAGACTGCAAGATACTTCAAGTTCCATTAGAGGAAAAAGAAGAGATTTGGAAACTACAGACTAATGAGCTCGATGCTGATAATTCCAAAGTATTATTAAATAAACAAATTTTTACTACTGAGAAAGAGGCATTGATTAATTACCGGAACTACCATGGACTCACCTGAAAAATAAAAAATAAAAAAAATGACACACAACTAATCCCATTTATTTTATTGTTCTTTAGCTGTTTTGTTGGATCTACTAGAATGGGATGATGTCCTAAAGAAAACGTGTCTCGATTCAACAGTATACGTGATATATTATCTCTCATGAGACCTCGGTAAAGAGGGTGGAAGAATGTGTACAGTTATCAGTCCCCAATGACGCCCGAGGGGGTTGGTTCTCTGTGTTCACTCCTGTTTAATTACATAATCAGTGTCTTCCAAGAATTTATACAATGTAAGTTTATCAAATTTACAAATGACATAAATTGAAGACAGATAATATGTTGGATGGCAGAATAAAGATTCAGATAGGTCTCAAAAAGCTACGATTAATGGGGGTCAACTCAACGGGCAAAATTAAGTTTTAAAGGTAAAATTCTAATTTAAGCACAAAAAGAGAACACAATTGCTAAAATATAGTATTAAGGACTCAACCTAGCACCGGTAGGAAGAAAATGCCTATAGATCTCAGTTGCCAACAGTGTTCCGTGACTCCCTGGGGAAAATGTATATAGATCCCTAGGATTTAATCCTGAGCACAAAGACAGTGCCCTGACATGAACGAACCTGTGTTTAGTCATCCTGTCCTTCTCTGAGGACACTGGAGCCTTAGACGTGTCTGGAAGACGAAGACTGAAAAAGAGAGAGATCTAGCAAAAATGCCATGTGAAGAATGGTCGAAGAAATAAGGTATATTTAGTCTAGATGGCAGAGGCATGAGACAGCCTGAAAATTGGTTAAACATTCGCAATTGCATTACATAGGCTTGCTCTTGCTCTGCAAAACTCCAGAGGAAAAGATTTTGCTTGCTCTGCAAAACTCCAGAGGAAAAGATTAGGGCCAATGAGTAATGTTATGAAGAACTATATGTTGCCTCAACATATAGAAAAACTTACTTTTAGTTGTTAAGAAATTAACTTGCCTGTCACTAGAAATATCCAAGTAGAAGTCAAAGGGTTGCTTTGCAGAGACATTGAAGGGATAAGTCTTATAGTAAACGAAATACTAAATCAAACCATCCCTCAGGGCTCTGAACTGTCACGATCATAAAGATCCGATGCACTCTCACCATTGCAATATTTACCTTAATACAAATGATTTCTATATCGATAGCTCCCTCTTTGATTTTCTCATACTTTTCGGACGTTTCTACCAGGATAGCCTTTGTTATGAGCTGGATCGTATCTACTCAAAAACTCTTGAAGTCTTAAGCCCCCGCACCTGTGACAGTAACCTTATTGGGAAATAAGATCTTTGCAGATGACCAAGTTAAGATAAGGTCACTAGGGTGGGCCCTAATCCAACATGATTATGTCCTTATAAAAAGCAGACATTTGGACGTAGAGGGAGAGAGGCACAGAGAGAAGTCGATGTGAGACATAGGGAGGATGTCGGCCACGAGCCAAGGAATGCCTGAAGCTACCAAAAGGGTGGAGAGGTGCCGAGAACAGATTCTGCCTCCTAATCCTCAAGTGTCAACTGTGCCAACACCTTGATCTTGGACCTCTAGCCTCCAGAACTGTAAGACAATAAATCTGTGCTGTTTAAGCCACCCAGTTCATGACACTTTGTTATGGCAGCTCAGAGAAACCAATAAAGCTCTCATCACTTCGAATCTACAGGCCAACTACCTCACTAATTTAATATTCCCAACCAACCAAGATCTCTAGTCTAATTTCATTTTCTTTTCTATTCATGTTCTAATTCTACTAATTGCTTAGCTAAGAATCTCGCCTTCTCCCCACTCAAGTTCACCAACACTTCCCTGCTGCAGAACCTCCTTAATCCACAACGGTCCAGTGATGTCTAAAGGAGCCAAACTTCAAAGAATAACACATAGGACCCACTGTCTCTGGTGGAGGACGAGAGACAAAAATATGCCCCAAAACAAAGCCCAAAATATACCCTTTGACAATTCTTTTTTTTTTGGTGACTAAAGATAGAGTAGGTTCTTGGCAAAAACACTGCATGCGATAAACTCTCGGGGCCTGGGTCGAAATGGGCAATGTGACTCCACAGGCATTATACTAGATTTAAAAATAGGAAGCTTTTCCCCAGGGGAGTGGTCCTTGTGGGTAACTGGAGCGGACACAATGTGTTTCAAGTAATGGCAAAAATCCATGAAGTCATCTACTATTTTAAGTCATTCCTTTGTGTTTCTTTTCTCCTAAAGCTCTTTCTTCCATTGCTTTAGAACATTTTGAAAGGTTTTCTTCAAATCCTACTTTTAATCAAAGCATTCTTTCTGTAATATGTCACATATACTCACACACACACACACACACACACACACACACACACAGGTCAGTTTTGATGATACACATGCACCAAACTGAACTCAACTTTCTATTCTGTTGATATAGGGAAGGTGAACGAATCCGATAAGAATATTGTGATTGAAAATCCTTCACACTTTGACTTTAGAAAGCAGAAGACATACTCGATTCAGAGAGAAGGTCCTGAGCACCTACTGAACCTCAGGCCTGGGGCTGAACAGCCAGGATGTAACATTGAACAAGCCCAGGCAGCACTTCTAGCCCCATGGAGAATGTGGCTTTTTAGGGGAGATGACAAGGAAATAGGCACTTGCCCTGTGACCAGAGAAAATGGAAGGTGTAAGAATCTACTGACGGGAGCCTCTGACAGGGATTCGAGGCACGAGGGAGGTCTTCTCAGAACTGACAGTCGTCCCAAGACCTGTCCTGGTGAGCGGGGCACGGGAGGGAGAGCCAACAGCACGAAGCCTCGGGGGCTGGGTAAGAAAGAGAAGCAGTTCGCAGGGTCTGGAAGAGCTGATGCCAAAACGGGTAACCACAGCCAGACCCCGAAAGGTCTTGCAAACCTTGGAAAGAAGCTGAGAGTTCTTTAAAACAAGGAAGGAATAGGGTTAGATTTGCCTTTTAGAAAGTCCAGTCCTGAGACTGTGTAAACGATGGCTGTGAGGGGAGTGAAACTCAAGGCAGAGAAGCCCGGAGGAAGGATGTGAGAGGTATTTAGGAATAAAACTAATAGAAATTGGTGATTAATTGGATGAGGCGTGGTGAGGAAGAGGAAGAGTCCAAAATAATTCCCAAGTTTTTAAACCGAGTAACTGAGTAGCGCAGTTCACTGAGGTTGGGGACAGAACGCAGAAAAGGTCTGGGTGGCCATTTAGAGTCAGCGGCGAACGTCAAAAATATAGATGCTTATTAGACTCACATATATATGGTTCTTTAGATCTGAGCAATATGTGAATTCAGAAAACATGAACACCCAAGTGATAATAAAAACTATAGAATGCAGGAGGTAGTGCATTACTGACTTCCTGACAAGTGTACTCGACATAACATGCGCTTAGAGCACCAGAAAGGGGGAGGTGGGGGCGAGTTCATTTTCAAAACTACATCCAGACTTGAGCAATCGGAAAGCCTCGAGAGAGACGATGTTAATTTTGCATCGTTTGAAAACATACGTACCTTTGAATTTCATATCAGGGGACAGTGAAGGGTGACCTTCCCTGAAGGTCTCAAATGCCTCTCTGTGACACAGAAAAAGGTGCAGGGAGTAAGAAGAAAAGGCATAGATAGCATCAGAGCCTGAGGAACAGTAACTTTTAAGGAGGAGGCAGAGGAAAAGAAATTGGCTAAGAGGTTGGCAGAGGTCCAGGAGAGTCAGCTCCCCAGAGCCAAGGGAGAAGACCGTTCTGAATGTTCCTGGCCTCCAAGTGGGAGAGGAACAGAGGTCTCCATCAGAAGTATAAACAGGAGGAGGTTAGTCACTTTGACAGAAGTAATTTCAGAAAAAACAGTCGAGCCAGAAAACCAGACTGCGGTGGATGAGAAGTGCGTGCGTGTCAGGAAAGGGAAGATGATGGGCACAGACGAGAACCTTGGCGGTGAAGCAAGACGGTGAGAATCCGTAGGAGGATAAAACACCCCGGTAACAGGAGATGCCAGCATTATTAAATTTGTTTAACAAAAAGACAGCAGAAAAGACAGAGAAAATGAAGAGAGAAGAAAGAGACCCCAGCAGGGAAGACTACCTCATACAGAAGTGTGGGGGGTACGGTGGGTACCCCACGCATGCGGGCACCCCACCCCCTAGCGTGCTGAGGATTGGCTGCTAACGGCTCACTGCTGCTTGAAGAATCTCCCTGAGCAGAATAAGAGCTGCCTCACAGGAGACAGTGCTTGCCTCCTCCCAGAGGCAGCTCCCAGATAACGACTGGCTGACAGAAGTCCGAAAGCCACCCCTTTGCCCCAAGATGGGGCCAAATCCGTGTGCGATTCCCGCCCCAGAGCGCCCCGTGAGACTGTGCTGAGGTGGACTCCGGCTGAGACCATGCGCTTGCTCAGCCCCTGGCCCTGCCTCACCCCGTGCCCCTCACCCCTTCCTGCTAAAAGAAACCCTCAGGAAATCACAAATGCCAAGTTCTCTGTCTCAGGCACCACTTCTCGGGAATCTTCTGGAAGACAGAGAGGGACACATGCCCAAGCAATAGACGGGAGGAGGGGAGGGAGGGAGGGAGGGAAGGATGCAAATGGCTTGGAGGGTTGATGGCATTGCATTGAGAGAATGCTCCTCTGACTTCTGCTGCTTTCCCAATAAAGTGGGAGATGAGGGGATCCCCTGAGAGTGGGAAGTGAGAGGATGGGGACATATAAGGTGCGAACACTCATTGTGAAAGCAGAGGGAACAGGAAGCCACCTACGAGGCAGATACAGGGGGCTTAGTTAGATGGCTTCATGGAAAGATATTCCCATACTCACCTTTTCCTAAGTCCAGTTAGTTATAACTCCTACTTAGACGTAACCAGGGAACTTCTGCTCGTGATGATTTCACAGTACAGTAGACAATAATTTCCTGGATGGGGAACTTACGCCATATAATAAATTCTGTTCATTATAAATTAGACTGAAAGATGTTCTCCTTTTGCCCTCAACAGTCTCTACAAAGCTGTCCTCTGCAGGTTCCCCAATAAGCTCCCAGCCGTTCCGTCCAGGACACCTGCTTGTCCTTCCTTTCTCGACCTCTCTGAGGCCTGGGACGCTGTCGACCGCTTTCTCGAAGCGTCCTCTTCGCTTGCTTTCAGTAGGCCGGCACTTTCCTATCTTGCCTCCTACTGCCTCGGCTTCACCTTCCCAGCCTCTCCCGTGGGCCGTTCTTCTCTCCCCTTCTTCTTCTTCTTTCCCTGGGCCCATCCTTCTTACTCCTCCTCTGTCGGGGCGAATGCATTCGCTTCTGCGGTTCGGTCTGCAATGATGACTCCAGACGTGTATCTCTAGCTTATAATTCTCTCCTGAGCTCCAGGATATATCTACCTACCTAATGACTATCGTCCCCTAGAGACCCCTCCGAGACCTCAAACTCGACGAGTCTAAACTTCGACTCGGCCTCCCTTTTAATTGACACTTCTTACATTCCCCTTTCGTGGAGACAAGCCTCACCGTTACTCTGTATCCAACTCAGAACTTTAGATCGATTGATCCGATCAGTCGCCAAGCCTGGTAAGTTCCATACTGAACGTTTCTAAAATCTCCCCTTCCGCTGTCCACTCCACCATGGCTTTCGGCCAGCATACTTTCCTCTCATGGTTTATGGAGTAAAATCTTTACTGTCCGCCTATCTTCAGTCTCCCCGATCTTCTTTCTGAGCAAGCCATTCCCTTGCACACAGTGCTCCGATGGTGTCCAGTGCGTTTGGGACAAAATCCGAATGTCTTAAACATTTTTCAAAGCCCCTCCTGATCTGGCCCCCTTGCTACCTATGTAGCTCGACCTCTGGCCGTTATTCCTCTTACATTATTTCTTCCAAATCTCCAGGTCCTCACAGCTCTGCGCCCGTGTTATGTTCTCTCTTGGTTCCATGAAAGGACACAAATATTTTTTCTGTCTAGAATGTTTTCTGTGTACTTTTCCGGTAACAACTATCCAGTATCAAAAATCGTTACAGATGTCGCCTCTTCTGGGATGGTTGCCCTGACATCCGTCCCAACCACAGATTTGGTTCCCGGCCGAGGCACTGCCTCAGCAGGCTCTGTGTCCCTCCAGCGTAGCACTTATGGCATTATGCTGGCGACGGGAGGAAAGTCAAAACCTGAACCGAGATCCTTCTGAGTCCAGAGCCCTCTGTCTCACATGGCACGGCATTGCCTGCAATGGTAGACTAAATTTTCTCGATATTTCATCCCTGAATAGAAATAAAATAAATTCCACTGTGTGATATATACATTGTAATGTGGGAAACGGCCACTTCTATATCCATATTTGACTGGTTTTGATAAAAACTATTAAGTACAAAAGACAGCTAGATAATAAAATAGGCATTTAAAAAATATCCTGACACTCCAAGGCTCTCTGGGCCCTTCTCATGGTGCTCACTATTTCCCCAGAAGCTGCTGGGACCTGCAGCCAGGCTCGCTTGTCATCGTACCTCAAGAGACAGAGGGCTTCCAATTCAACCTTCTCACCCGACAGACCCTCACAAGCCCACAGACTCCTCATGGCCATTATGTACACGTGCTTCTTGATGAAGAGGCTTTTCATAGGAGAATGTTTCTTTGCTTTTGGTATCCGCATTTATAAACTCTGATTCCAGAAAGTCGCCAGACCATTCCTGTCCATCTGCAAGTTACAAGTGTCGCAGCGGCCGAGGAAAGAGAATTCTGTACACGTACAGAGACACCCGCCTCAGCCTCCCTTTTCCAGTCACACCTCCTGGCTCGTCCCTCCCCCTCTCCTTTCCCGTGAGCGTTGGGACATAGAAGGGCACACCATTTCGGCCACTGGACCGCGCTTCCTTTTCCAGAAGGGCAGGGCCAGCGTTGTACGCAGAGAGCACACTTCCTCTCCTCTACCCCTCTCCCTCGCCGCCCCCTGAAGCCGGCTGAGGATCATGTGTTGGCTGAGCGATCGCATTGTGACTACAGCCTAGCGACGACTCACACCCTCGCGGTCTCCTGTGTTTACCACGGCTATTCTATTCCAGCCGGATTTCCCTTTCCCCAGGAAACCCCGAGCTAAGCCATTTCTCCATTTTCCTCCTGCCATCCTGGCAGCCTCCAAAGTCCGCCTGTGCCCAGTTTCGTCTGGTCTGTGAATTAAGAACGGGTCTTACGTTTTGAAAGAGGTGTGAAGAAAAGAAGAGGAAGGAGGAAGAGGAGGAAGAGGAGGAAGAGAACGCAAGAAGGACCATACGTGCGGCCCGAACGCTTCAAAAGTTACTCTCCGGCCCTGAACAAAAAAAGCTGGTCATCTCCATTTGATACTACAATATATTTCTCATACATGATTCTGAATTCAGATGGACATGGACTCATAGTTCTTGAGCTGCTGGTATGTCATTATTATTTTCTTTGACCCACACAAGTTTATTTTGCTCAACAAAATATGCAACCAAGCGTCCTCTGCAAATATTGTCATTTAAAGTGTAAAAAACTAGTAATCGTGCCTTTCTCGGCTATTTACTCTTTTGGGCGAAAGACTTTTCCATCTCATTCAAAGGCATTTCTGCAAGAGGGAAGACGGCTTGGGCACCGCCCAGAAAAGTGGAGAATTATCTTTCTCTAGGGCGTGGAATAGAAAGGAAATCTTGCTGCTGCACAATTTCATCTAAGTCTGGTCATACAGACAAGTTGCAATTAGGTCATAGAGTCGAGCGGCAGTCCGGGGAGTAATGTGGATATTTGGCACTGCGTCTGCTGCAGAATCGCACGCAGGAACTGCATCCCCCTTGGCCTCTCTCAGTGTTCGTGCAAACGCTCACACGAGTCACGGAGAAGCCCTTAAGACCAACGTGACGATGACATGACTCAGACTAGGTTAACTTTTTTTCTTACTATTATAAATTATGGTTCTTTGTATATATATTTATATATATAAATTTATTTATTTAAATTCGTTTCAAGTATACAGCACATTGGTTAGACATCTAAATATTCATAAACCGATCCCCCTAATTGCTCCCTCCCTCCCCTGGCCTTCCGCTTAGCCATCATATTAATGCCGACTGCATTTCCTCCGCCGTGCTCCCCATCCCCGTGACCAACTATCAACCACTAATTCGTACTTCTTTAACCCTTCACCCCATTCTCCTAGGTTAACTTTTATGAGAAATGGTGACTCCTTAAATACTTTTCACAAAAAGGATCCCATGGTTAAAAAAAAAGAAAAAAAAGACAGGAGTGTACTCCCTTCTTTATTCTAAATACAGATTATTAAATGTTCTGAGACCTCCCGTATTTAAATTAAACTAAAATCTGTTGAAACTCCTAGGGGATAGCATAAGTAGTAATAAAGGCTGTAGCTCTGAATTAAGATGACCTGGGTTAATCTGGGCTTTGCCATTTTCTTGAATCATTTGGAGCATTACGTAGTATCACTAAGCATGTTTCATGTTTTGAAAAATGGCTGTAATCGTTTAGAAAATAAACACAAAAATAGCCTCAGAAATAAAGATAATAATAGTACCTGTCTCATAAAATTGCTACTCAGGTTAAATAAAATAATGTGTGTACATAAACCAAAGCACCAAGTACAAAGAAAGCCGTTATTCCTCAAACGTATCTGAAAATGACACACTTTTTATTTTTCGAAAATGCCTATTTAAAAATTAATGGAATGTACTTTCACAAACTGATCGAAACTCAGTCAGGCTCGTTTTCAAAAGTCATGGAAAGATAGAAAGAAGGAGGCAGAGAAACTGGAACGAAGGCAGAACTTACAACTACTTCTTCACCGTTGAAAAATTGAGAAGGAGAATGATTTATTTTAGAAGAGAAACTCTATTTTTGAAGAAGGAAAAGGGCAAATTAGACCTTCGTTAGACTCTTCACCCTATACCATGCAATTTTTTTTAGAGGCTATAACAAAAGCAGCTTCGCAATTTAAAGGCCAGCACACATAGGCTGACGAGTCAGGACCTGCAAATGCAGGTAAGGTGAGGCATCGCTTCTGTGTGTACGAGCTTCCGTGGCAGAGCTTGGGCCAGTTAATCTCTATTATTCCAACTCTACTCCAGTATTTGGAACCAAAAGAAGGGTCAACCAACAATAACGAACACAGAAAACAGAGACGTGAGAGAGAAAGGACCAAGCGAGTGAGTTCATTTTTTTCAGCCGGCATTTCTCCCAAAGATACTCTGGTCAAGACGAAAACCAGCATGGATGCGTCATCTGTTTAGCCTCATTCCTTACTTTTAAAAAGTCAGCATTCCCAACTCCAAGATTTATTAACAAAGCATTTTCGATATTCAGCATTCTCTACTCATCGTCCCCGATACACGCACATGGCACACGCGCGTGCACACGCACACACGCACATACTTTCTTAAAACCCAAGTTTATTTTTAGGCCAGAAAGAGCGGGTGTTCCATAACAGGGCCCTCTGCTCCTGAGCGGACATTCTAAAAAGACTTTATTGCCAGATATAAAAAGGTCGCTGCAGAATTTATTAGATGAACTTTCGCAAAGCTCTGATTCCTTTTTAACCAGAAAGTGAAAAATATACATATCCGAGAATCCTGATCAGACCCAGTATTGTACTTGGCACATGGGAATTTACAGGGGCTAGGAATTCTCAGCGACCCCCAGCCCTCCGGCCTGCTCACCCACCCACGGCACGCCACGAAGGAGAGCCCGACTGAGCTGGCATTCAGTCTGCTCTCTTCCCTGCGAATGTGCAATTCCATTTCCCTAAATAATAGGGAAGACTGGGCCAAAGAAAACTCAAAACAATACATTTGTTCAATAGCTCTAATAGCTGCGCTGAGCCCGCCAACAAAAACACAGCTAAATCATTCCTGGAAGGCATCTACCAGCTGCCGAGACCCACAGAGTCCCCGCCCACCACCTCCTCCTTCCTGCCACTCAAGTTTTTTTTTTTCTTTCATTTTTTTTTTTTTCATTTTGGCCTTTCCCAAGAAGAGTATGTAAAATACCCAAAGAATGTTCTCTTTTCACTATGTTTTGTGTTTGGGGTACAGATCCACGTTTACTTTTCATGGGTATGGTGAGCATACTTTCAGACCAAAAATCAAGATGTGGTTTTATAGTAGAAGGTACTTTATAAAACAGTGGAATAGAAGCTTCGAGATCATGACTTTCTTGAAAAGTTCAAGTAGGGTCGGCCTTCATTATTAAGGACAGAAACTTATCTGATGTATTTTCTTTCAAAAATTACTTTCTGAGAAGTCACCATTTCTCAGCCCTGTGAAAGGCACGTGGGATGATACCGAGATCATTCGACTAAAAAGAAAAGATCTCCACCCTAGACAATGATTAACAAATCATCTCCACCCCATCTGCTCCCACAGAAAATGGTCATGGTGACCCCTTTGAGCGGAGCTAAGGAAGACGTTGGCAATGAGGAGAAGAGGAGAAAGAGAAAGGGAAAAAAAGTTAGGATCGGAATATAAAATAAGGAAAGAAACAAAGAGTAGGCAGAGAGAAGAGAAAATAAAGATGTTTCTCAGGAGCCAAGGCCACCAACAATTGAATCAGGAGCCGGTACTTACACTCTTACATGGGAAAACAATTAAAGCCACACGGCTGGAATCAGATCCCATGCCTTCTTACCTCCAAATTATAGAGAAAGTCATCAAATTCTTCCAAATTTCTTCAAAGGTAATGCTATCACTGTGATTACAACATGTCTGCAGGATTTCTCTCATCCAATACAATTTCTATTAAAATCATAAGTCCCCTATTTTTATTACAATATATGTGACATACAAAAAAAAAAAAAAAAACTGTGGTGCCACTTTCTACTGGTTCAGTACTGACTTAAACACTCAGGCCTGGAGCAATCTGTCACATTGATTCTGTGATTCAAAAAGCAGGGAAGGAGCATGGGAAAAATGCTGCTGCGTCTGCTGTCACAGAGGGGAGACTCTGTGTAAGCAGTGGGGGAGCCCTAGCCCAAAGCAGTGTAGTGAGTCCAGTAACCTATCTGTTCAGATTCAAGTGGTCTCCCCTCCAATCCATCCTGCACCCTGCTGCAAATTAACATTGCAGGGAATAGTGATGGTCATGTCAGTCTCTGCTCAAAACCCACCATGGCTTTTCATTGCCCAAGAATTAGTTTTAAATCCTTGGTTTTGCGTTGAAGATCTTTTATGTGCTTGCTCTTCGGCCTTCATTCCCTATCCTTCTGCATGTTCCCTGATACGAGGTAATGACATTGCTTTTGATTTACTGAATATACCTAGAAATTTTCCCAAATGTTCACTCATGCTATCCCCATTGCCTGAAACCCCCATATTCCACCTACCAAGTTTATCAATCCATCAATTTCCAGATGAATTTTTATCTCCTTTAGACGTATGACCTAATTCCCACCTCCTCACTCTTGTCGTATTATAGCTACAATGAAACCCCATACTCCATTTTAATATGTAACCATATTTTACTCTGGTTCACATTTATATTTATATTTATCCCAGTATCACATTCTAAGTTCACGGAATATGTCTTCTTTTTGTCTCCCATGAAGAACCTAGGTTCTTACAGAATACACTCAGCAATTATTTACTTTATGAGTGAATGAACCTAGGTCTCTATGTTTCAAAAAAAAATGCGTCACTTGTTATACTGAGAATTTCCAAATGTTTTTGTGTATCACAATCATTGAAATTTGTTAAAATATATATATATGTGAATAGAGTCCAGGCATCAAAATTTTTAAAAAGCTGATTATTCTCATGTACAACAAAACTTGTGAGGCCATAGTCTACAAAATTTTAATTATGGAAAATATTTTGAGTCAGTGATCCTCTGGAAATCATATTAACAAACGCACATTTGTTTGCCAATGTTCCCCCATGACCTTCAATCCAATTGGTTACTCTAAATGACCAACCGGTAAAGCTAACCTTTCTGAGAAAGCATTTCTTCAGAGATATTCACTAGCTATTTAAATTCAGGGCTCGCCCAGGTTCCAAGACTGAATTCTAGTCCTGGCTGTGTAAATTAGTAGCTGGCCAACCTTTAAGCGGCTTAAAACCTCAAGCCTCAGTTTCCCTGATGGAAATATGGAAACAAAGAAACAGGCAAATACGTACTTCTGAAAATTCTATTTGTCTCTGTAAAACGAAGTAGCTCCAATAGAAGTTCTCTGCTGATTTATGTGATTGTCACTTTGCAAGTGTGTTTGTTGACACTGTCCCTTTTGTAGTCTCAAAAGCAGAATGCATCAGTAAGAAACCATTTTATGTGGGTACCACAGAGGTACACCGAAATAACATTGAAGAAGCTGTTCTGTGTTATTTACTCTGATTCCCTGGTTTCAGAGTTGATGACAAACTCCACTTGGCACTTCTGGACCTGTGGGCTTCGGGTCTCCAGGGTTCACTCCTGGTAACGTCAGGTTATCTGAGGGCATTTGGCAGCACTGTGCGAGGTGCTGTCAGCGACATCAGTTTGGCAACCTCATGTGTCACACAATTAAATTATCGTATAATAAAATCTATGTACCGCACAATAAAATGCTCATTCTCCTCCTGTGGTACAGTATACTTAAATATAAAACAGCCGCAAGGGAAGATTTTGGAAATGACATTAAAAGGTCAGCCTGAAAAATTATTTTAATTCATTTAGAGAAAAAGAAAAGAAAAAGAAAAACAAACCCAGGAAGAATTAATTTCCAAACCAAAGGGACTGAGGGAAGTTGAGTGGAAAACAGGAAATTAAGGGAGAAGAAACAAGTGCTGAGACAAGAGACCGGGGAAGACAGAGACCTCTGCGTCCCGCCTCCTCTCCACAGCCGGTGTCGCCTGCTTCTCAGACTGAGCCCCCTCTATAGCGCCCACCTTCGGCCCGAGGCGGGGTAAGTTACCACCGGTCATTCATCTCAGAGATGAGCACTGAGTTACTCTCTTGAAGCACTCGGGAAACTGCTCCCCCAACTAGCCAGGTACCCGTGAGCTACCTCTCTGTATGTCAGTGGTTATTGTGAAGATTAGATGCAAAGCACTTAGACCAGTCAGTGTCCGAGAAACAGTAAGCTCAAGACCACGTGCCTCCTTTCCCTTCCTCCTCTCCTTCTCCTCCTCCAGCTTTCTCTTGTTGTTGGCTACTGTTCTATTGTCAATATTATTACTTTTCTGTATCTTGTTTTCACTAATCCACTTCCTTAAGTCCTCCACAGAGCAGCGATTTTCAATTTTTTTCTAAGAGCCCTTGGACCTTGTGAGGCTACTTGGGGACAGCTAAGAGGTGTGCCTCCAGGTCACTACTGCAGAAGCCCTTTGGGGCTCTTTATTAAATTGATTTCATTCAGCAAAATAGCTCCATTGCTAAAATAAGGTTTGAACCCCCTCCCCCGTCCCAGGTGCCTAGACACTCCCAAGAAACACCCACTTCACTGTCTTACCTCCCAGCCCCACCCGCCCCAGCCGCCCTGTCTGTCATTCATCTTGACATCTGATCCTCTTGCCATGAAGCGCCCCGCAAAACTTCAAAGTTGAATCGGTCTCAGCATTTGTTCTTCTGTCCAGTTTCCTGAGAGCTGATTAAAAAAATAATAAAATACAACCACATGGATTGGTGTCACTGCTAATTGTTGGTCTTCAACCTCGGCGGAATGCTCGCTGCTGCCCAGCAACCCAAGCGTCTCTAGTAAGCAACTTCCTCCATTCCCTTCACCACTGAAAATCCCTGCTCCCCTCCTAAACCCTCTACCACGCCAGTCCCATTCGACCCTAGAAAATCTGCTTCCCAACTTCCTGAGAAAATGAAGCTACATGGCGACACTTCATTTAATTGGCTCCCTCCCATTGTGCTTTCTCCTTCCATTGTGCTCTTTTCGGCTCCTCGGCCCGCACGATGGGTCCCATCACCTTCCACCCACTCGTGGTTTCTTCTGTCTGTCGCCCCTCTTGAAACGTTCGTGTTCTCCTGGCTCGCCTCCATTTTGAGAGAAATACTCCCTTTACCCTCGGCGTTCAGCTCTCTTTTTCTTTCTCGGCCAAGGTTCTTCGAAGACTTCATCGTTTTCACCTCCCATTCGCCCTTCGACAATTGTCATCTGTCTCTCACTCCCCCATCACTAAATTTGTCAACGATCACTCCATATTCTCAAATCTGATTGAGATTTTTCTGTCCTTATTTTACTACACCTCCATGTTGCAGTTGATGATTTTAGTCCATATTCTTTTTTTAAAAAAAACAGCTTTATTGAGATAAGATTCACATAATATACAATTCGCCCACTTTAAGTGGCAATTCAATGTTTTCAGTAGATTCACAGATACGTGCACTGTCACCAAAGTTAATTTTTGAACATTTTTATTACCACAAAAAGAATCCTTTAGCTATTTTCTCCCTAGGTCCCGTATTCTCCAGCCCTAAGCAACCTCTAATCTGCATTCTGTCTCCATAGCTTTGCCTGGTCTGGACATTTCACATAGATTGGGTCATATAACATGTGGTCTTTTGTGACCGGCTTCTTTCAGTTAGCATAATGTTTTCAAGTTCCATCCATGCTGTGGCATGTACTAATACTTCATTCCTTTTTGTGGCTGAATAATATTCCATTGCATAGATATACCACCTTTTGTTTATCAGTCCTGTGATCCTTTAAGAAATTCTCTCCTCCTGATACTCTGTGCTAACATAGCATCCTGGATTTGTTTTCTCCTACTTTCTTCAAAGGATTTCTCTTCCAACTCCTTATCACTTAACTAATTGTCTGGTGTTCGCATTCTACAAATTCTGCTGGGGTGAATTCATCACAATCTATGGCATCAACTGTCATCAGTTTGTTGATGACTGTCAAAACAATATATATGATCCACATGCTGTTCTCTAAGTTTTGAACTGCCTATTCAATTTTCCACAGGACATCTGTACCTAGCTGTATTTCTGAGCATTTCGAATTCAGTTAGTCCAAAGCTGAATTAATCTCTTACCTCCACTCTTCACTCCCAAGCTATTTTTCCTCAATTTTTTATTATAGTGAATGGCGTTTGCCATTTAGTCGTCTATGCCATAAATACACAAGCCATCCTTTCCTTCAGGCCCTCCCCATTTTCTGCCAGTTCCCAAAGCCTGTATAATCCTTAATATCCCTCATACATCTATCTTCCCCTCATTTTTATTGTCACTACTTTTAATTTAAGTATTTGTCATTTCTTCTGAGAATTACCAAAAGAACTTCTGCATTGTCCCCCTCCAACCCATTCTCCATAGTTCTGCAAAATGCTAATCTTTCATGGTTTTTTTAAATACTCTTTAGTAGTTCCCCATAGTTTGGCACGTGAAGTTTCATTATCTCCTCCTCGCCTAATTCTCTGGCATCAAGAGCTTTTCCCGCATACATTTTTTGCTCTAGCTTTATATTCCTCAGTTGGATTATTTCACGTCCGTGTGCTTTTGTATAAAGTTATTTTGTCTGGAATATTTTTATTTATAAAAACAAACATTTGTTTCCTATAAATACATAACATATATTTGGTTAGGTAAAGCTAAAAGTATTTTAATACACATGTTAATAACCTTTACCTAAATTAGTCATCACTCAAAGTTCACCACCAGGAAGCTTCCCACAACGTCTCTGTCTGACGTAGATAACTCTCACTGACATTTTCCGATCAAGTATCGATCATCATATACTGTGAGCTTTTGAAGGCAGGACCTATGTCCCATTCAACTTCGTGTCCCCTGAGGGCTTAACATATTGGTCAGCATGTGTTTAACCTTCAATAATGTTTTAAGAATCTTCTATCTTACATTTTCCAGGAAGTTTTTTCTTTGTCCCCAATCTTTTTGGGGTGATCCACTCGAGTGCTTCAGAATATGACTGGGATAGTCTGTCATAATACCTATGACACTGCAAGATAATGATCGTGTTTGTCTTTATATCACATAATCCGGCCTCTGCAGTATGTCCCAGTTCTGATCATTTAACTTAGACCTGTGTCAACATCCCTACCTTCATTTCCTTATTATCTGCCGAATACCCTAAGCATAGAATTGGACCCCAGCCGAAATCATACACCAGGGTCTGAAATTCTAAATTCCATCTCGATATCTGCAGTTCTGCTGGTCTCATCTGATACCCACCTGCCCACCTGCCTCCCTGCACGTCTGGACTTCTGAGGACTCAGACATTCATGCCGAAATTTCCCATCGTCCCCATGATCACCCCCTTGGATAGTCCAGTATTTAATATTTTGATCTATCATTAAATGAGAAGATTATATCTCCTTTTAACAAGAACAACTTATTTGGCTGATCATGAAAATAAGTTTTATTTATGAAATTTCAGGCAATATCAACTGGTGGCAGGAACCGTTTTCCGATGGACTAAGTTCCTTTGAATTTATGGCACTTATGTGTCCATATATATCTACCTACTCAAAAGGAAGCTGGCTCTGATACTGTGTATAACCTGTTGATATCAGAGGGAGTTACTGGAGTAAATATCTCTCTGGGAAAATATTATAAACCACAGCAGATGGGGGTCAGGTTGGTCTGTTTACACCAATCTTGATTGCTTTTCTGTTGCCGGGTGAAGGCCTTAAGTTTTATGGGTAGCATAAATCATAAGCGCAGCCTAGGATTCCATATTCGGCTCTTAACATGAAAGACCTATCGAATGCACTACGTCTTGCAAAGCACAGAACTAGAAAGAAAAATTGAATTTTATCGGTAAGCAAGCTCTTTAAAAATAGGAAACTGCAGATCTTTATTCAACAATTGAGAGACAGTTTCAATTCTAGAAGACAGACCAAATGAAAAGGCAAAGCAAGACTCTCTTTTTCAAAGGAACTTTTAAAACGTTTCTGCACAGACCCATCATTATCTTCTACTTTGCTTGAATTTATCAAACAGAGATCAATCTGTCCTCGCATATTTTCAAGAGATAACAATCATTCAAAAAAAATATCCAAAAGGAATCAAATAGTGGCATTGTAAAAAACATATTCACAAAAGCCTTTTGTTCCCTATTTTATTATATTTTATATAACATAAATATCATATTCTATTTATCAATTAGACTATAAAGCTCTTTAGGATGGAAATTGTGACATATTTCTTTACGTATCCTTCATAGCTCCTAGCAGTGTAGTGCGAACATATGATTGATAATGATTTCATTAATTGAAAGTCATACATTCAACAAACATGCACTGAGAAGCTTGTGTCCCAGTCTGAAGGCAGGTCTGAATTTGGCAAGTAAGTCCATAGGAAACAAAGAATTCTGGGACAGAGACCATAATTTTTCATCATTAGATCACTCTAATGTGATTATTTATATCCGGCGTGATTATTAGAATATTTTCATATATTCTCAACTCTCTTGCCTTTACTCTTTCTTATTTCCTTGTACGCCCTTGGCAAAACCCCGAAACTAGTTAAATCAGCATCTCCATAGACCCGTTTGCACCTATGTAGCTTAAGGTAACCAGAGAAAAAAGCACAAATATGCTATCTTGACTCAACTTAAACGCATGACCTTTAATCTCGAGCGGGCCCTTATGCTGTCCAGATCCTACCACACTTCCCTGGTCCATTCACCCTCCTGCCCACCCAATAACTATTTCACATCTCCTTTTTGCCCTCCTCAAACCTCCAACACCTTCCTCCTCACATCCTCACTGTCAGTGGATTACCTGAATGCTTTTTTAACAAGGAGACAAAACAGAGAAGAACATTCAGACAAGCTCCCACCGACGCATCTAACCCTCCTCTCCCACTGGGCCCTTATGCTCTGCTTCTCCTGCTGCTCGGCGGGCGGACTGGGCAGGCTCTGACCTAAGACCAGCCTTCCTGGTGTACCCTAGATGCCATCCCTCCTTATCTCCTTCAGGAAATCTCTCAGCAGCAATTCCTAAGACTGATGAAATTTTAAAATGACATGCTCTAGCTTCCAATAGCATCTTCCTTATAAGTTTTCTTTATAAGGAAGGATCAATTACGCTATCAAAATGGATTTTTAAAATAATGAAAATAACACTTGTGCCTAGGTTATTTAAAAAAAAAAAAAAAATCCAAGAAGAATTCAGCTTATACACACCAACCAAATTAAGTCAAAATCCGGAGGCAGGGGGAAGAGCTTTAGACGGGGAGTCCACTGGCCTGGGCCCAGGCCTCTTGGGGCGACTCACGGAACTTTTCCCAGGAACAAAGGACCAGATTTAGAGTCCCCTCTAACTCTCAGATTCTTACCTAGCACTTGCATTCTTTCAGACCATCAGCTTTTCTTGAAAACAATGTATGATAACAAGTTAATGATTCGATTCAGCTGTTTCCAGAACAGCTGGTTACTTGATGACATTTTGGCCTTGATGCCAAACCAGTGGATCCATGTAGACGGTCTCAGATCAAATCTATTTAACGGAAGTTAGTTGAGTAATGCACACTCCTGGTGGCTGAATCTCTCAGAAAACAGTGCCTACCTTTCTCTTGGTACCAACAGCCCAGGGCTGGGTATACAGGCCTGAATCATTAAGGAAACAGGAAGAAATGAATGAAGCTCCTCAGATACAAGAGAAAAAACAGGTGTCACCTGCAGGCTACCTGTACGTCCAACCTTATTGCTGAAATATATTGTCTTTCCATCCCTGAGCACCTGGCCCAGAAGTGTAATGAGATTTCTCATCACCCTCTGTTGTCTGGACGTGAAGCTTCCCCAGTCCTCATTGTAATTACACGCTCCCTTTTCTCCATCCCTCAAATGCACTCATTTTTGATCTCTGTGTGAAATAAATCCACGTATAACTCTATCGATAAGAATTTCCAAAACATTAAGTTTTATTTTCTTTAATGCCATCGTATTTAAAACGGCTACTATGGAAAATCCTTTTGCAAAATAAATAACCACCCTCAATAATTTTCAGTCTGGCTCTCCTGAGAGAGAGACATGGGTGCACATGGCAGCTCATGCAGACATTTCCACGCAAGGGGTAGAAAGCGGCCATACTCTCCAGTCATCTCGGCAACAGAATGCTAAAAAGGAAATCTCAAAATTATTCTTTAAAAGAGTATGTTTTATATACTCTTCTCTATGCATAATATTTTCTTATAATGAAGAATCGATTCACATCGACTCTATTTTTGAAATAAACTTGACGTCTTGTCCTTTTCAGTTTGGGAAAGAGTGAGACGAGAACCTGAGAAGGGGACTCACGCTCAGACACTTGCGGACAGTGTCACTGTGTCACTGTCGTATCGGTTGAAGGTTCTTATACAACTGATAGCAGACCGTGTGCATGAGCCTGCCTTTTACAGGGGCTGGGGATACCCACTGACCCAGTCATTCACTGCTTCCGTCGTTTGCTGAAAACCTATTCCACGCCAGGCATAGCACCAGGCGGCAGAGAAATACAACGAGCAGGACATGCATCTGTCCCGTGGGAGTGGACCAGCTAGCGCTAGAAGACTGGCCCCTTCCAGGTCGCCAGGACAGCAGCCCTTCCCCACTTCCCTGACGGTTCTGACCCTCTTCTCCTGTTTCTCATGCTCTAGGTTCCAAAGTAACCACCTGGACGGGAGTCGTCAGCAGCCTTAGGACCTAGAGTGTGCAGTGGGCGGCACTGTCACACTCAGTGTCCAGCAGGGCAAGTGAGCCCTGGGCTTCCTACCCCTGTGATATTCACCAGGTCTACCGGCCAGGTTCCCTCCCCAGCACTGGCCTTGAACTCCTGCTTCCAGCTGGGCTATCCACTGACCACGGCCCTACTTAGGTTTGAGCGATCTCTCAGCATGTGGACCCCAGCAACCTTCCCCGTGTGGCATCCTCAGTGACTGCAGCTGCAGTATCCTTCAGTGACTGGGCTGCCTATCGCTGATGCCCACCCACCTGTGCCCACCAAGCACTCTCTGGCTTGCCCTCGTGGGGGTCCTCCCTGTAACCCAGTTAAGTCACCCAGTCCCAGCCCTGCCGAATTCTCACTCTCTCTGCCTGTCTCTTGAGCAATGCCAGGAGGCTTTGCTCCCAAACCCCCTCAACTTATGACAACGATGTAATAAATATAACAACAGAGGTGCCCACCGAGTACAGGAAAGCATGGAGGAAGGACCGGGGATGGGAATGGGAGTGGAGGAAATGACTAAGCTAAGTCTTAATAAGAAGTGTACTGGACGAAGGAAGGAGAACTATTCCAGCAAGGGAGGCATAAACACGGGAAGAAGCCTGACAGGTTTGGAAAACAATGAGAAGCTTTGTGCATTCGAGACGTGATGAGAGATGAGAATAGAACAGTAGATAACAGGAAAATGAAGAAAGATCTTAAATGCTTTAGTAATATTAATATGCTCTATTTGGCATGCATTTAATTTATTCTTATCCCAATAATGATGAAGTAACTGATCTGAACCAAAATAACCTATTCTGTTACTTGGGGATTAGCGAGGGCTCACTCACTCTCAGAATTTATAAGGCTTAGCATTCAAGGAACTCTAAGCCCTTTTGTTATTACTTTAATCATCCACACCATCTCCTTGGGTAGGTGGTGGAAGCAGGTAGAGTACCTGCCCAGATGTACAGTGATTCTAATGAACTTATTTAAGGACACCAAATAAAGGAAGGAGCCCAAGAGATGCTCAGCAAATCACTGATGAATAAATTTAAATTGAATCGAACAAAAATCTGATCTTTCGGGAAACCAGAGTCTGTCCGCTCGATTCCATTCCTTTGAGTGCCAGGATAGCTCCCTCTCCTGCCCCCTGGAGAAAAGGCGGCTGCTCAGGGAGAGAAGACTTCAGCAGGGACAGTCCCAGGTGAAATGAGGACTGGCTCTTTCTTCGGCCCAACCATAATGAAGGTTGGTTCCAACTCTCCCTGGCACTGCGGGAGTTTACACTATTCGTTTCAATGGCCTTCTGCTGCCAGGACCTCTTCGCTGCCCAGTGATCTACACAGCCAATAGTGAGTGAATCATCAGAGAGTTCACCTCTCTAAATTGGAGACACATTGACTCAACTAGCCAAGGGGCCTTTGTTGGGAACGGAATGAGAGAGGAAAAAACAGCAGGCCAGAGAGTGGGAATCAAAATGGACGCTCTTGAGACAGATGTCAAATGGCTGTCATGATAACAGAGGGAACAAAATACCTCAAGCTATTAATTTGCTCGATGACTTCCCGTCATTTGACCCTCTTTTTATTTCTCTTGGACTTAGGTGGGCATAACCAGAGTTGATGAAGGCAGATGATTTTGGAAGTTTTATTATACTGGACAGAGCAAGCCATCACGTTTTACCAACTCTCTGAACCTCGGCTGTGCTCAGCATCGAAACTCCAGCTTCGGAAGGAAAACTGCACTGTTATTGTTCACCATCATCAAGATGGTTAGTAAAGAGCACTTGCTTCAAGTGCACTTGATATTAAACACAAGAAAAATGGCTTGATAAGTAACCCCTGGGGACAATCCTTGGCCTACGGTCATCATTCCAGGGTCTGTTAGCTCTTTAGAGGTCACCCTTGGCCTCTTTAGATCATAGTTTGTATATTTATATCTTCGACAAATTTATTCAGCACAGATGTCCTGGATACCTACCGCGTTCTCTAGGCAAGACTACACAAGGCCAACTGTGAGAGATTTTGGTCATTTCTTCTATCGAATGAGGATAAAACTCATCTCTCAGAATGGTAAACTAAATGGTACAAAAGTGTAAAATGTACTTCCCTCAGTGCCTGACACAAAATCAGGGCTTCATAGTCATTTCCCTCGATTACAGCCATGGAAAGGTAAACTGCCTCTGTTCCCCCCAGGAACTCACAGTATAGATTGTGCCTGAAATCCACCTGTGAGTGGTCCATCACAGCTGCCCACTTCTCATAGGCTCTGCAAGTAGCCACATCAACTAGGTCTATACTTAAGCTCGGCGTTCTGGGCTGAGAATCCCATGAGGCTTTCTTCTGCATGCATTCTAGGCCCTAACCCTACTGGCCCATTAGGTGTCAAATTAAAAGAAAACTGTGGAACATTTTTAAATTTAAGTATAACTGACCAACGAGGACACTACAAAGAGGCCGTCGAGTGACGATCGACACGAATGATATAGTTCTGACCCGAGACACTCAGAATTTGTAGAAAGTGTTCTTAACTACTACCTTTGAAAGAGAGAAAGAAAGGCAGAGAGAGCGATGTTTCCTGGCGTGAGGTAGCGTTGTGTCTCCTAGAGGCAGTCACTGCCATAAGCAGACCATCGATCCTAATTTTGAGCCCTCACTTGACAGCAGGTGGCTCTTGGGAGTCGCCTGTGCCAGAGAAAAATCGCTGCCATCGACTGGTCCTCCCTGGAGTTCTGTATGGAAATTTAATCTTTATTGCTAAAAAATTGGCTTTGTCTAAGACAACCGCCAGTGCTTTTTTCTCTCTCTCTCTCTTTTTTAGTTTTCTGGTTGTTTTTAACGTGAGGCCTTGTGGGCTAAATTACTTAGAAAAGTGAAGTCTGATTGAGAAGGATGGGTAAAAACAAGGGGATTGGTCATCTCAAACATCAGGTTAGGGAGCCAGGGACCAGGGGTGACAACTGTGAGGACAGCAGCTTTGACCACCAGGTAGGATTACAGCGCCCAAGGCCTCGTCTGGGTTTCCAAGTGAACCCGTTACATTCTTCCTAATATTAGACTTGTCATCTTCCTTTACAATGAACGCTCGCTGAGTTAACAACTACTCAATCTGGGAACATCTCAGAAGACCCCAAGTAGCTTTCAGATCGACGAATCGCCAAGGAAGATGTCTCACCCTCAGAAGAACAGACTGAGTTATTAGCATATCCGTGAAGCGACCTTCTCCCCTCTCGTGAACATAGTGATGGTGCCTCCTTCTCGTCCCTCGTTACTCCTTCCCATGTGGGGGCTTCTGTTGCTGCTGTTCCCCTCACACTTTGCTGCTCCCCCCCTCCGCCTCTCCTCCCTCTCAACCCCTCTCTGTGGAATCTCTTATCTCTTGCTAGTATCTCTACACCCGAAGGCAGAGTGTGCTGGCAGGATAGCCAATGTTATTCCGCCTTTATTAGGAAAATATGGAAAAGGACAATGTCTGTAAATTTTAAATGCAAATAAAAGTGTATTTTCCTTTTGGTCCTCAGTCCCTTCCGAGAGTATCTGCTTATAGAATAAATTTCTATAAATTGAGCCTCACTTGCAATGTTTTCCATTTTCTTCCATTATCTAAAGAAATGTGACAGTGCCAGGCAGTAACTTGACATTTCCAGAATTAATTGGGTAAATATGTTCCCAAGGGCCCCTGATATAGCAAAAGATGTACTGACAGAAACAAGGCAATAAAAAGCCTTCCAGGAACATGCGCTTAGCATGTGCCTCTACGATGGCTGTCAGGAAGCGTTTTTCACTGGGGGAACCAGCCCTCGATATGTATCTCTGTATGTACATGGCCCCTTCTGGGAATGGCCAGGAAGTCTCCAAGTGTCTCAGAATCCTTCTTGATATTACGCTTCGGAAACCCATTCAGTTAAACAGTATTCTATAAAACGAAGAGCTGTGAGAGACTTTTTAGGTCAATTCAGATTTTCAGACGAGTCGTTATACCCGATGAGACGACCCGATTCCCTGAGGAGGAGGACCTCCTCGATCTCCTGTGCAGTTCACCTCAACTTGGGGGCTTCTCCACACACCACGCTTTACTCAGAAATGGACCGGTTCGTTGCCTCGAAACTCCGCTGAGACACAATGTGAAGGTTCTAGATGCCTGAGGGGCCCTGCATGCAACTTGACGGAAAGGAAATGAAGAAATATAATCCCCAAGGATTTGTTTAGTTTCTAGCCCACTTTTCAAGTTTCCATAAGTAATAAGAGGTCACTTGACAGGCTTCAGGCGAGGCCGGCCTAGCACCAGATACTGTTATCTGTACAGTAGGTAGCCCGGTTAATAGACCGTCCTTATCTCTAGAGAAATGGCTAAGGTGGCAGCAAAGGGGCTATCTGATCTCCCCTGGACTCTTGTTAAAGCCTGGCAAATTCGGAAGCAAGCTCACGATCGAAGAAAAGACAGACAGTGTGCCCCGTACATGAGCTCCTCCTTTCTTCCCTTCACCATCCAACCTCTTCGTCTCTTTCACCCTCCCTCCCCACCCCTCGCCCTGGTTTGGGTTAATGATTTATTCATTCTTCAAAACAGAAGGATGCTGCCAGCTCGGGAAAAATGGCACGGCTTTCTCAGTCCACTCACTGTTGGAATTTTTCCTTATTTCCAAACTTCCGTGGCAATTGCAATGAAGCAAGGCACATGGCTCTTTGTTCTTTTTCAGTGAGGACTTAGATGCTGCTCTCTGTACCAACTGCAGAGATTTGGTCACCCGGCCAGCAGGGTGCCCAGCCATGGACACCAGTCAGTCCACTCCAATTTCCCGGAGGTTACACGACCCACGACGACTGGTAGCTCTGGGCTTTATTCTCATCATGAACTTTAGTTCACATTCTCTTTTGATCTATCTCATTATTTTTCTCCTTGTCCAGCAACATCCACTCTATGAATGATAATATTATGTGAAACTAGTAGACCAGGTAAGCAGATGGCCAGACAGGCAAAAGAGTCTACTACAGAATCTGTGATTTTGAACTTCTTTTTCTAATCCCCGAAAGATAGCTGTGAGACTATGGAGTGAAGCAGAGGCATGGAATGAAATGGAGAAACTGAGGCAGAGGCTTACACATGGCATCTTCTGTCTCCTGCCTGGCAGCTTGAATAGTCGGGTGCAGTTGGGGGAACAAGTAGTAGTCAGATGACCCCCACCCTTGGGTCATCCAATCAGATAATCACCTAGCTTTGTGGCTTGAGACAAGCTTCCTCATACATACATAATGTAATGTAACGTAACGTAATATAGCATGGTTAAACTAAACGATCTCCAATGTCCATTCCATGACCGAATTCAGGTAAGCTCACGTCTTTCAGAATTTACCTTGGTTCTACCCTCTTAAAGATTCACAGCAGCCGTTTTCAGAATCACCTTTCACAATAGCCCATGAAAGAAGGAAATGGGGTTAGACACATAAGTTTCCTTCTAATTTCAGGACATGAAGACTTACTGAAAAGGGGCCATTACGAAAAATCTCCACTTTCCTCAAGCCCTTACACTGTCAGCGACCCCCTCCCTCTTAAGAGATAACTGCCTCTCTCTTCACCGACAAGGTCAAGGCTATCAGGCCAAACCTCTCTCAAATCCTCACCCGTGTGCCAACAACGCAGATGCCTGCATCCGCCCTCACTTCCTCCCCTCTAGTCTCAGAGAAAGATGGGTCCTTCCTCTGGTTCGAGCCTGCCCCGTTGCCTGGGTCCTGAACCTCGTCCACAGCTACCTCCACGAAAGGCTATTCTTTTGATGACTGTTCTTCTTTAAAATTGTTCCTGGACAAAAATGACCTTTTGCTCAAGAGCAGACTCAAGAATGATTCTTCAAGAGAATATTCGATTTTCGTGTAAGGGGGTTGTCACTGCTCCAGTTTTCTCTATGCGTGGTCCCCAGGGGAAACTTCTGTCCAGTATCGTGACCTATGCCAGCTGTTCTCTTGAGCAGCTGTTTGTTTTCATCTTATAAACAGAGCGAGCTATGCAGCTTATCCTGTCTCCCTCCTTGTATCGATTCTGGCAAGTTCAGAGCTAACTCTGGTCGAACTCTTCACTCTAACATGTACGCCCTCATATTACACACCGAATTCGCCACCGACTTCATTTTTTCTTACCTGTCCTCATTTTTCCTTTTTTCTCTCTTTCTTATCCGCACATTTCTTATTTTAAATTGTTATATCATATGAAAATATAAACTATACTGTAAGTTCTATCTGCAATAAGGCATGATATAACTAACCCCTAAAGAAATGAATACATTTCTTATTTAGAAATAGGCATTCGAAATGAACAAGACTTTCTCTTCCCATTGAAATGAAATTCCAAATATGTAAGAAAAGTTTTGGAATAAGCGTTAGAAAAGAATTCCTTATATTTGAGTTTTAGTATTGGCCATAATAAATTCTTGAAATAAGGTGATCCGATCAAACTGACCGCATAAAGATGCTGTGACAGCTCCCCGTGAACCCTAAAATTAGGATAGACCAGTACCATGTAGGCTGTCTTCATCATATATCCTTTTCAAAACTACATGTTACAGACTAGGCTACTAAGAAAAAGAAAAAAAAAATGTGATTTTATCTATTTGCTGATCAAGGATCTCCGACCATACAGGAAGGTCCTAGAATGACAGAATTCGAGGCGAAGACTTCTTCCCATTATATTAAAATTTACAGAAAAGGAGTAGGCCAAATTATTGAGCAGGAGAGTTAGATATAATTATAAAATGCATTTAACTGAAAATAGTATGGTCCACATGGAGGCAGTCTGAATAATTGTTCTAATATTGGACTGTGAATGCCCCATGATGCTGCCATATTTTCAGTTCATGGTAAGGTCATTGAATAAACGACAATCATTATTATTGTTATTGTCCTAAATCATCTTATACTATATAACAGATGCCAGGCCTCTGCCACCCTTCCTCTCCCACCTCATGCGCCCTTCCTGCTGGTCTCTGCTGACCATCTTTCAAGAACAACTTCAAACCCCATGCCCTCCACAACTGAGTCCTTCCAGTTGGGAAGAGGTGAACATATACACGATTCTCGTGACAGTGTACATTTGGGGGTTAGGATGGAGGAAAGAATAAAAGTAGAGACAAACTGGTTAGTCACTGTGGAAGCTCAGATGTGGGCAGGGGACAAAGATGACGAGAGACTTCGCTTGGCTTTACTCTACTCAGTATTGCGATTATATCCACGTATGTGTCTCTCCCACCCAGCCTCTGAAGACAAGAATCACATCCCTAGCGCCTGCCACTGCGTCTGAAACATAAGAGGCATTCGGTCATTGTAGAAATGGAATGAATTAATTAGCGAGTGGATGAGCGAATACAGTGAATGAAGTGCAAAACAGTCCCTTTATACTGGCCCCTCGTGAAGCAGGGAGGAGTTAAAAGCCCATCTTTGCAGGAGAACAGGGCCATTTTATCGTCTTGCTCATCACTGCTCTCCTCCCCAAACTCTGGATGGGCTCCAGGTTGCTGATGTTCCTTATAAAACCCACTGCCCAGAACTAAGCACAGACTCCAGACAGGAACTGTGTCTGATCGGGACTGTGTCTAGAGGGATCATCTCTTCCAGCCATCTGAACACTCCATCCCTTTTAACAGAGCCCAAAATTGTTGGCGTATTTTTAATGGCCACATCATGCTTTTGCTTCGTATGAAGCTTAGGCTCATGATGATTTTCGTATTGATTACTGAAAACGCAAATATCCACCAGCTCTGTTTACACATTTTATATCCTAAAATCTAAGTTCATCTCTGTAAATTCTCATGGTGTTGGGTTGAGCCCAGGATTCGATTCTTTAAATTTTCACATAAAATCATTTTGAATCCCTAAACTGTCATCGTCCTAAGTGCTCCGACCCCCACAATTGCACAGCATTTATTCAGCAGCCAATTCTGAATATCCACCGGGTAGCGAACACAGATGGTAGGCACAGCCCTTCCTGAACAGTAAGTGTTTCGAAAGCACTGTAGAGAAGAGATGCTCCTTGTACTCAGCTCTGTATTTACACTCGCGTGTGAAAGAGACCTGGGAGGGGAGGCAGGGTGCAGACGCCCTATGAGTCAGGGTGCTTTCGGTTCATGGCGACCCCATATTACTCTACAAGGATCATCTCGCCCCTGTAAATTCCACAGCGAGGTAAATAGCCCTTTCACATCAGTTTCAATCATCTGCTCAACATCTCCCTGCAAATGTCCACCCTCTCTTCAAACCTGCTGCTGAACCCAATGCAACATCTCACCAAACACGTTCACTTACGAAGTATTTTCAGTTTGCAAAGTCCTTTCAACGGGCGTCATCACCTTTAAACTTCACATGGCTTCTAACTGCCTACTGTTCAAATCCCTAAGCCCCACATGTAAGGCCCCCTCACCGTCACTTTTCTAATTTCCTCTCTTTCTTATTCGTCCCTGGGGAATGTCCCCTCCTTTCGAGTTGTTCTTCTCGTAGTGGCCTGAAGAGGTTTGCACATGACAATCTGTACTTCAGTTTCATATCTTTGCCCTTGTTTCATAAACTTTCTCCTGCTCCTGACTATTCATGTTTTAAGAAAACCACCTCTCATATAATGTCCCTTCTAAACACTAAGCCCTTAGAGTTTTCCGTTTCCTGTCCCTCATCTCTTCAAGTATATATTCTCTAAAAGGATCATTATGTAATTAAACAAATACCTGTTACACACCCACTATGAGCTAAACTCTTTGTTAGGCACGTAAGGCTTAAACCTGACACGCGATATGGAATGGGGGCTGGTGACACAGGCTCCGAAGTCTGACTTTAATCCCTCTTCTACCACTGCAATGTGATAGTTATTTAACTAAATTTCTATTTTCTTATATACAAAATGAAGCTAATCAAAATATCTGCTTCTTGGAGCTATTGTGAGCATTAAATAAGAGAATCCATGCAAAGTGCTTTATTTCATCGGTAAAATAGATACATGGTTGATAGATAGAGAGACAGACAGACAGGGTTACGTTACCAGGAAAACGAAGGTCTAAGGAAATGATGCCTGTCAGGAGTTTCATCCCCAAGATGAAAACCCAGCTCGCCGCACCCCGCGTATTGGCACCACCTCGAGAGGGCTGCCCAGGGAGCCCTAAGGAATCTTCCCTACTGCCCATTCCTTTGGCCACAGTTGCCTGAACACGAGGCTGGCCAGAAACCTATGACTTCTGACGTGACAGATAAAGATGAGCGGGGCCAATTCCCACGGACTCGTTCCAGAATCTGAACCGAGATTCTGCAAGAAACCGAGGTAGTCGGCAGTGAGACATGAGTCTGAAGAGAAGACCCGACGGGACAAAGCAGGGGAGTAATGTAGCCAACTGCTGACGAGCTCCGAAGGGCGCAGGTGCACCAAGAGGTAGAGAACCCTGCGGCCTGCGAAAGAAACGGGGTGCCCGAACCCGCCTCGGTCCCTGCAGCCGTCTGGCTCCACCTCCAGCCCATGTGTAATTGCACAACGAGCCCGTTTCCTTTAGTGAACTTGAGTGAGTCTCTGTTCCTCGCAACCACAAACGGCCGACGAGCACGCCTGGTGAGGACCCTGCGGACCCGCGGCGTCGTTTCGAAGAGGCTGCGTCTGATCGGCGGGAGCCGCCTCCCCCTGGGGACCTGCTCTTCCTCTTCCTGGCAGCTGTCGTGGACGCCTTCTCTGGCCTCAACAGTCACTCCATGTTCCTCACTTTCTGAGCCACCCGGGAGCTCAGCTACTCAAACAACGAGATAACAAATAAAACTGCTCAGGGCCTTTCCCTCCTCGGCTGACATACTTGCACTTTCATGGCGATCTTTACTTATTTGACTTACTTCTGAATACGGCAATTCTACCACGGTCATGAGTCAAGTAGGAGGGATTATTAGAGGGTAGATTCTGAACACCCTTTTTTTCAATACAGAGTAGCCTGCTCCCCGCTACCCACACCCCGGCCCAACACTGTCATTCTCCCTATGTCACTGATTTTTCATATACAGGTACATATATATATATATAAATTCATTTCAAAAATATCAGTTGAGCACTGCCCACGTTACAAGAACTATAAACAAGACAGGGGGCAAGGGGGGAAAAAAAGAACTATAAACAAAGAGCCTTAAAGTCTTGTGCAAGAGACAGACAGCAACGGGTAATTACAGTAAGTATGATAAATATGTGCTTGGGCGGGGGGGGTGCAAATTTTTACTGTAAAGGGGTAAATAGTAAATATTTTAGGTTGTGTGGGCCACACAGTCTCCATTGTAACTACACAACTTCGCCACATGAAAGCAGCCATAAACAATGTGTAAACAAGTGGATTCCAATAAAAGCGCATTCCAATACAATTTTATGTGGTGGTAGGCTAAATCTGGTCCATGGGCCACAGTTGGCCGATCACCATGCTAGGGGAAGAACATTCCTCTACTCGTCAATCATCTGTTGAATACTTCTTATTCCTTTTGCTCTTCTAAGTGAGAAGGCATTAAAATCGTAACCCAAACATACGAAAACCCCTTCTCTGACGAACTTCCATTCTAGCAGAGAAGATGGACATGAAGCAAAATTTAAAATATATATAACATATAGCTCATTAGTAGGAAATTCTAAAGATAGAACTAAAGCAGGAAAGAAAGCATTAAGAGTCAGAAGAGTACGTGAAATTGTAGATGAGGTCACCAGGGAAGGCTTCGCCAAAGGTGACTTCGAGAAAAGACTCAAAGGAAGTGGGAGAACCAGCCTTCTAGAATTCCGGAGGGAGAACATTCCAGCAGAGTGAAACGCCACTCCCAAAGCATGTGGGAGGAGGGTGTCTGTCAAGTCGAGGGGCAGTGAGAAGCCCAGCATGGCTGGAATTAAGTAAACAAGGGGGAGCATGGGAGGGGGCGAGGCCACAAAAGTAACAGGTGCCACATCAGGTGGGGTCCTGCAGGTCAGAGTCACACTATGGGCTTTGACCTTGAGTGAGCTGGGAAGCTGCTGGAGAATTCTGGGCAGAGGGATGACTAGAGCTGAGTTACACTCTAATAGCATTACCCTGGCTGCTTTGTTAAAAACAGACTGGGGGCGGGGAACACAAGAGTAAAAGTGGGGAGACCGATTGTAATAACACAGGTGAGAGACCATGGGGCCTGAGCAGAGCAGGGGGTGAGAAGTGATGCTCAACAGACAGCGATTTGAGGACAAAAGGAATGTTCCCAGGACTGCGGAACTGACGTCCTGACTGAGCGGTTAAGGGATAAGCAGCAGTTGCCCGAGTATCAAGCTGTGGGACTCAGGTCCACGGAGCTGCTGGTGAGAGGTCAGAGGCCACTGGGGTTCAGGAAAGTCACGGGTCAGCTGCTTCCAGCCGAGGCTGACACTCTGTGGAAACAAATCCTCAAAAAAACAAAGCTGATGTCCAAACTAACTGTGTGCTCCACCCACTCCACGACCCTCCTGGTCAAGGGGAAGACCTAGCAACAAGGTTTAACTTTTATTCAGTCACTAAAGTAACATACAAACAGGGTTCCTAGAGAAAAGGAAAAAGGAAATGTTCATAAGTGTGCAGCTGGGGTTTTCTGGGTTCTTAGGCTTAAATCCTAGGAAGGGACCCCTAAGTGAAGTCACCCGAGACACTGGCATCAGGCCAGGGCACCAGGGCCGGCACCTCAACTACTAGGAAAACGCCCAAATATCTTGGTGTTGGGTGGAGTTGGTTGGAGACGAGGGTCTCTCCTAAAAACTTTCTAAGAGGAAATATTTTTAACCCAGACGCACCACCTGGCTCGCTCACAAGCCTCTTCGGGCAAGGAAAATAACCATGAAAAGGAGAAAAATAACCTTGCCCCACTCACCTGGGAAGGGAGGGTCACTGAGCCAGCTGAACAGAGAAACTAGATGTCATTTACTCTATGACATGGCACTATTGGGACTGGGGAGAAACTGGCCTGTCGGAAAACGAACAGGAGACAGTTCTATCTGTAATCTGTAGGAAAACTTTCTGAGCTTACCTGTAAGGTGTTCTCTTACTTCTTTCCTCCTATTCTCTTTGCCGGGGCAGATGAGTATGAGAAGGTGAGACCAGAGTCTCTAGAGTTCACACTGCTTGCAAGATTTGAAGCGGGAGGCAGCGGGAAGGTCGAGACCTTTTCTTCCTGTTCGATTTTAAAGTTTCTCCTCCACTTCTCTGCCCTCTTCTGCCCCTTACACTTATTTTCCGGCATAGGTGTTTTTGTTGTTGTTGTTGTTTGTCGGTTGGTTTGGCTGCAGGGAATTTTGAATCCCAACTTCAAAAGAAACCTATCGTGAAGCCTGACTCACGTCTAACAGACCCACCACCGTGGGGCCCAGGCTGACCAGCCACAAAGGATGGGTGAGCAAAGCACAGCTGATCTCCAGCAGCCAGGTGTGTGCGGCACCAAGTTCCCCACTCGTGCCCTTTGGTGTCACGTGTGTCTGCCCTCCTGCCACAGGATATACACCCCATACTGCACACCTGCAGACACCACTCTCTCTGCCCCTGCCCACCCTCTGGAGGATTCTAAGGGAAGAGGGCCGTGTCCGAGCATGGCTATGTACGGCAGTCCTTCTGCCCTCGGATGTGCCAGTAGCAAAACTCAGGAAATGAAGCAGAGACGAGACGGTGAGACACCAATACACAGAGCCCTTAGCCCATCAAACAAGCGGAAGGCATCCCACTGTCTGCTTCGGAGCATGGTCTGACACTGGGCGACTGATGGCTCGCTTAAACTGTGCTCGGCTATTCGTTTTTATTTGGTGATTTTTCTCTGCATGATAACAATATTATGAAATCTGACACATAGGAACCAAAGAGAGAGGCAAGCGGACTGTTCCAGATTTGGCTGGATACTAAGCTCAACCCCGACATGAAAAGGAGAAAGAAGATAAGAGATGGAAAGTAGATTGGGCAACAAAGAATCCTTCGTCTCCGAGACGCAACCTTAGAGACCAAAATAACAGAAACGATTCACAACCAAAAAGAAACCGAAGCCCGCAATGATCAGAGAAGCCGAGTCTCCCTTAGGACAGAGAGTGTCCCTCGGCCTGGCTTCCTGGGATGCGTCATAAGGAGTGGTCAGTGGCATTTGTGTTTTTCCTGGGGCGGACTCTCAAGCCCCTTCCTTCCTCAGCTCTTGCAGACCTTCTCTCAGAGAAGAGACTATGTAGCAATCGGCATCCAGCCCACACAGCCGTGGCTGCTCACAAGCCAAGTTCCTCTACTTTAGTAATTCTGTTCAACTGGCTGGGTAATGTATCAATAATTCATATCTCCTCCTGCCTAGCCCCAAGTCCGATAAATAATCGCTCTTTGATGAGTCCATCTGGGCTACAGATGTTCGATGCTGGATCCCTCAGGCTCTGCCTCACTCTCAGAGTCTCTGGGAGAGGGACGTCTTTGAGCTAGAGTTCTGCTTTCTCACTGGGCTCGGGGTAGGGGAACTGTTGCGTGGGATCTGAGAAATGAGGAGGACTGCTCAGACACCGACTGTTGCACCTGCACGTCAGGAATCTATCTACAGGTGCCTCCCTCCCCTGCCTCCCAACTATCCCCGCTGAACAGTGAGCTCCCAAGCGGGCTCTGTGCCTGGCACACTGTGTGTTCAGTAAACATCTGGCGAGGCATTTGTTGAAGCTGGATTCCCTTCAGGGTCACATATAATGGAATCGTGAGCTCAAGCTCTGTGATTTCACTGCAACCATAGGGATGCTGCATATGGGTAATTAAGTTCAGAGACGACCAATAACTACATCAAGTCACAGGCCCTCGAGAGTGCCAGGGATCTGTGTGTCCACGAATCCAAAGCGCTTTCAGATGAGCCACGGAGCGGAAGAGCGGTCTGCGCTCCGCGCTCTGCTTGCAGTGCCTCCGCCTGGACGGAAACGCCCGAAATTCATCAGAAACTGCCAAGCCCCTCCACTAAGTTGTGAGCACTGACTCTTTACATATTCCTTCCACTTGACTCTCTGCTCAGCTTACTGCATCTGGACATATCATAGGAATAATTGGTTTTCAAAATATTGTTCTTGCCAGTCAGAGTGACGCGAAACCCTGAAAATTTTTAATAAGAAAAATTCAACACAAGGAATACCAGGGAGAAGATGGGAGAGGGGAAAAGAGCCTGTAACGAAATAAATATAAGGGATCTGAGAAGAGAAGGGCTCGCCTCTCCACTCGGCTCTGCTCCAGATTCCTTCCCCCAAAAGAAGGAATTCACAGATAACCATCGTTTTTCAGTGGGTGAGTATAAACGTAAAAGTGTGGCTCCTACTGTAAGCAAGCACTAGATGGTTGAGGAAATCCTCTAAGATGAAAGACAGAGAGGAATATAGAAGAACAAAAAGGAAAAAAAGAAAAATTGATGACGGATCAGAGTACACAGAAAAAAATTCTGAATGGATCTCATTTTTAGCATCAAAAAAGGTTGCATTCTTAAAATAAAAATGGATGAGTATAGAAAATCAAAGAATAAGGTCTTAAAATACGATTGCTAAAATAAAAACAGTAGAAGAGTTGGAAGATAAACTCAAGGAAATACCACCTCCCCCCCTCAAAAAAAATAACCAAGAGATAAACCAAATGAGAGAAAAAAGAAGAAGAAGAAAAAGACAGAGAATAAATTCAGGAGATCCATCTCAGTAGAAAAAGAGAACAGAGAAAACTGAATTGTAAAAATCAAAATAATAATCTAACAGTACTTGCCAGAGGTGAGGGGCAGAAGGGTCGAAATTTAAAGGACCACTGTGTTCTCAACAAAAGAAGAATAAAAGTCCGACCCTGTTATTTAAAAATATTTATTTAATATTTAAAAATATTATCATACTATCCCAAAAACGAGGTTAAGATTCCAAACAGTTTTTAAAAGAAAACAATTCTACTTCTAAGAAGACACAGAATTATCAGAATAGAAGCTAGAGGCCATTAGCAAATTTCTTCAAAAGTTTGAGAAGGTTTCATAACCCCAAATTTTACACCAAGACAAACTATTGGTACTTGTGTAAAGGCAAAATAAAAACTTTTTGATAAATGTATTTTCAGAAAAAAATTTCCTAAAACACCATTTCTTAGAAAGTTACTTAAGAGTGTTTTCCAGTAAAAATGGGATAGAAAAAAAAAAAAAGGCAGTAAAGAGAAGTTCCAGGATGACAGCTGTGCAACAGACCTAAAGATGGCTGGTCAAGATTGAAAGTGGACAGAAAAATAGAATAAACCAGAAGGAAGAGCTCCAGAGGTATTTAAAAAAAAAAAAAAGACGTGTTAGATAGCAAAAAAAAGAAGGAAAGAAGAGGAAGGAAGGAAGGGAAGAGGGGAGGGAGGGAGGAAGTAGAAACTCAAGGGGTAGGGGAGGGTGGAAGAAACTATGCCAGAAAAAAATATATAATAACAGAATAATACTTTGTTCTGCAACAAAAAATACTTCATAGTCACGATACTGTAAATAAATATATATATAACTCATTTGACTAAAAACAGTAAAATAATGATATTGAAAAGGTAAAGGGGAGAGACCGTGGAAAAGTAATCCCATCTTTATCATATGAGCAAGTCAACGCATAATGTTTAAAATTGATGAATCAAGTAATAGAATATTGGGAGCTATAGAGGTAATTACCAGAGGAGACAGGTAACATAAATACGGGAGCAAGAGGGGGAAGAGGTAGGCAGGGGACCGTCATCCTCCCTCATGCCTTTTGGTACGATTTGATGTTTGTAACCATGAACATTGGTTACGTTGATTTAAATATCTGTAACTATCAGAAAGTATAAATAGTTCCTTTTATTCCACTAAGTTTTGCACGTAGGGGTAAGAAGGTTTGAAATACTTCCGGGTCTATAGATAAAGGGAGGAGTTACCATGGCAACTCTGTGGCATAAGTTATAAACACCCACATAGGGGCAGTGGCAGTAAGGATTTAGAGAGACGAAAGGCCACACTGAGGAAAATGATGTGTGGATACCTTGAAAGACAGCTCTCTCAGGCAGGGCAGAGGGCTGCTGTAACGAACGAGTAGACAAATGAAAACGAGCCAGATTTCCCTCTCTGGGAATCCTAAGAGTTGGCAACCGCTATTATAACCGAGGTTTAGCTTCTGCTTAAGGTTATCAAAATCTAAAAACCAAACCCAAACAGAATCTTTCTTATGTGAATACTTTTGGTAATGTGATCAGTTCTCTGTGTATTATTATGTAAACAAAGGCTTCCGATCTGTCAGCTCTAATAATCATAATAATAACTAACGTTTAGTTTAGAACTATTTTTGTATATTGAAAACTTTTAGAGTCACCAAACACTTTCCTGTACCTTATTTCATTGGATTCATTAAAAAAAAAAAAAAAAAAAAACCTAGGATATAGGTAATGCAAAGTACTACTGCAATCACCCCCATTTTGCCAACAAGCCATCTGACTTGCAGAGAGTGACTTACACAATTTACATAGCTAATTTTAAGTAGTGAGGACTCAGGAATCCAGCTATATTTCCTGATTCCAAATCTTACACTCAACCCTTGACGTCACATGCCTAAACTACAGGCCAACCTATTAACTGGTGTTAACTGACTGCCCGCATACAGGACACAGTGGATTACTATATAAATTGTGACCAACAAACACAAAGGCAGCCAAGTAGGTATCGAGTGGGAGGTGAGATCCAGTCCTCCCACCTCCCACCAACACGACACCCTAGCTCAGGTGCGAGCCTTATTATAATTTGTACAAAGGTACCAGGTCCGTAACAGAGAAGCCGTGCCCACACATACGAATTAACAGGTTTACCTCCCACATCTCTCCTCTCCTACCTCCCTCCCAAATTCCCCAGACCTCGAGTGGACCGTCAGACGGAAATTCTCTTGTTGATTTCCGTCTCACGTCGGAAGACACATCGGATTCGTTCGTTCGTTAAAATAAACGTGAGGTAAACAACGAAGCGCCAGCTGCCTTTCTAGGCACTGGCAATGTCATCATCAACAAGAGCCCTGACTTCACGAAGCTGACATTCCAGTCAGGGGAAGGACAAAGGAAAGCACAGGAAAACCTCAGAGGTGATAAGTGTTATACAGAGAACTGAAATTAGTTGACAGAATAGTGGTTGATTGGGTGATTTAAATTGGGGGGTCAGGAAAGGCCTCTTCAGGAGGTGTCGGTTCAGTAGATATTGGAATGACAAGAGAAAACCCATCAACTGAAGAGGAAGGGAAAGAGGATTGCAAGATGAAACAGCGAATGCAAAAATCAAGCTTGATTATTCCGTAGAACAGAAGAGAGCCTGGGAGGCTGCGCATCGCGGGCACGGTACTCGGGGAGGAAGCTGGAGAGACAGGCAGGGGTCTGGCTGCAGCAGAGCCTGTGAGCCAGGCAGAGAGTCTGCCTTTTACTCTAGGTACAGTGGGGAAAAAATTTAAGAGGAGGAATGACAGGCTCTGATTTGCCTTTTACAAAGGATCTTTCTAGGTGCTATGTGGAGAACGGAATTCAGTGAGCAACATGGAAAGGCTCGTCACCTAAAGGAGATTTGTGGTCAGACGTAGGATGTTTTGTGTTCAGGAAGCTGCTGAACGCAGACCAAGCACATAAGAGGCCCCCACACGGATCTGTTACTCCGTGGGGACCTAAGACTGCGGGCAGGACGCTCGCGGATGACTGGGCAGAGTGGTCTCTATCTACGGGCACCTGTTTGCTCTCTGTGACCATCCCCCGCTCCCTCTCACAGGCTCAGCTGCTCAGGTGTCTCAAGCGCCTGGTGCATTTGTCTTCAGAGCCCATCCCTGCGGTTCAGGTGCACCTCACACCACACACATAGCTGTCTGCTCCACAGAGAGCGAGTACTGTGAGGGCCGTCCCTTGTCCTCGTCAACTCTATGTCCCTCATTACTTAACACAACACCTAGTGCTTCAGGAAAGCACAATCATGTCTAGAGGGTGAATGTTTTATTTGGGGGCGATGTGAACCCCCTTTTGTCTCCAGAAGCCAAAAGGAGAAAATGATGCTAGAAATGCACCCTAGAGCAGGACACCCCAAGCCCCCATCCCTTACCTCCTGGGTGAGTCGGGGTCGAAGCAGGTCTTGTGCACGTCAGCCACCTCGGGGTCACAGCAGTCCCCATCGTCGAAGTCGTTCAGCATGTTGTTGCACTCCACGTGGCAGAGCCCATCCCTGCGGCTCCAGGAGTGACACCGGCCGTGCAGGCGGCAGTCGCCCCCGTCGTAGCCTGTGAGCGGGTGCTCGCACTCAGGGTCGCAGTGGTCATTGCCAATCTTGCCGGGCTCGCAGCCGACAAGCACGACCCGGAGGCGCAGCGTGGAGTTGTGGACCCGCTGGACGCTCAGCTGCCAGGTGATGTTGTAGCGGCCGAAGGCCTCGTTCAGAGCCTCGTGCTGCCGGCGGATCTGCTGCTCACTCACCGTGGGGTTCAGGCCCTCGTCGTCACAGATGTTCACCACCTGATAGCGTATCACCTTCTCCCCGCGAAGGGGCCAGTGCCCGTTGTACTGGGAGATGAGTTCTACGTTGTCACAAGCCGTCCGCCCACAGAGTGGGGGCTGCAAAGGTGACAGGATCTCAGGCTCCAGCTCAAAGCCCTGGAGAACTTCAAGTCGTGGGTACTTCTCCTCTCTAAAGGGGGCCCACTGTTCTTCCAGGGGCTCGAAACTGGCCGTCAGGACCAGAGTGGTCAGCTCCTCCACCCCACTCGGATGCTGAGGACTGTGCTGGAGGTGGCTTTGTGAGAGGGCCGTTGACCAGAAGACCAGTGTGCCCAGGTGTCCGCGGAAATGGTGCCCGTGCTCAGAGCTATCCCCCCCCAGGAGCACAGAGCGGCAAGACGACATGAAGGGGCTGTGCAGGGGACCGGACTGCTCTGGACTACTGGCCACCTGAGTGCCATCCACATACAGGGCCATACGCCGTCCATCGTAAGTGGCCGCCACGTGCGTCCACGTGCCTGGCTGGTAGCGCCCGTGGCCAGTCACGACGGTGGCTTTCTTCACACGGTCGGTGCGAAGGGAGAAGAAGAAGCGAGCATCTCGCCTGCCCGTGTCCTTCCCTGAGCGGATGCCCAGGGCCCAGCCCTTGTCACTGACAGTGTGGGAGCAGTTATCAAACACACCTGGGAAAGAAGGGAGGATCGAGGGGAGAAATGCCAGATACAAAGGGGGATGGAGAGAGGGAGAAGAAAACCCGTGTGAATAGCAAGAATGTAGGTTTTTAATGGGAAAAAATTAAGTCACACAGATTCCCCCCACCCTAAGGTGCCTGTTCAGTACCCCCACATCAGGCCCTCCAGCAACATCTATCCCTAAATGGAATCTGATTTGAAATTTCATCCAATTTAGCTCATTTCGTTACTCTCAAATAACCATACCGGAAGTTGTAAAGGGGATGTCTAATGTAAGGGACAACCATCCTCTCGCGCTTTGTCACAGATGTTCCTCATGCTGACTTTCGGTCCATGCCTTGTCTCTCTGATCCTAGTCCCTTTTCTTTTCCTCAAAGCCATGAGGGTAGTCATAGTTTTTACAAAAGACGGTACTCTCTTACGCCCTCAAAAGGTCATTTTCCCTAATGAATACCGAAATGGTGATTTTCATGGGGAAAACAAGGAGCTGATGAATCAGGGAGTCCCATCGGAGAAGACTGTACATCCCAGACATCATTCCCAGCCCGCTATTCCCTCTAGTGTCTCTCTAAGGTCAAGGACACCCCATCCACAAAGACCTGTTGCTCCCCAGAGTAGGCAAAATGGCATTGCCCCATGGCCTTAGCCTGAAAACTTAGTCCAGTCAGTTAGAAGAAAGACTGTCCTATAGCCAATGATGCCTGCCACAGGACGGAGTAGATGGAACCTGGCCAGGTGGGTGAAGATCGTCACCACTCTCTACCCTACCACCTTGCTCATCGCACGCATGAGACTGTCAAGTCCCGCTGAATAAACAAAAGGAGGAACACCTGTAGATAATTAGATCATCAATAAGCTGGCAGGAGGAAGGAGTAGTCAGGTCATATGTAACATGAGGAACGCTGAAGGCAGTTTGGAGGCCTTCAATGTTTCCATCTTTGGTCATGAACCCACCATCTCCTCCCAGAAATCTCTTCGAATACATAGCTGCATTCCCCTACTCTGGAGGGCGTGAATGGAGAATTATTGGATTCTATTCTCCCTTAAGAGTGAATAAACCAGACTGCAGTGAGGCTGGAATTGCAGTCTGTATTCAGACAAACACAGGTTTAGCCCCAACATTGAATCTACAATCTGAGAGCTCCAAGCTCCACCCCTAGGTGGTGGCAAGAGTATCATGCTTGGTTACTTGGAGGGCTGTCACTCTACTAAAGCATAAAAAGTTCGCATTTCATCTCACTGTTATGCTCCTCCCGGAAAAAAAGCATTCCACTTGGAATTAGCCATCTCAGTCCATCAAACGTTTACCGAACACCCCATTCAAGACAGACACCAACATTCCACCAGCTTTGGGGGAAAAAAGGCAGTTTCTGCCCTTGGAAAGTCTCTTGGGGAAGCGAAAAACATAGGAGATGACTTCGGAATAAAATCAGAACTCAGATCAAGGGATACAGAGGTGAGTGAAAACAGAGCCAAATCTCAACCCACAGATCAGAGAGGATTTCCTGAAGGGATGAGACCCAAATCTACCCTTGAAGAGTAGGTAAGAGCTGGCCAGGCAAAAGAATTACGGAAGATCATCGCACAGTGAGGACGGCAGGAATGAAGGTACCTGGGGTGAAAGAGGTCAAGGTATGTCTTATATAACACAGTAAGGGGCTTGGGCTATATAAGTTATGAAATATGTAGAGGTTTTTGTATTGCTGTCAAATGCCTCTGATATCCTGAGAGCATGCAGAGTAACTGTAGCAGGAAACATGCCAAGGTCATCGGCTTTGCCTGCACACTAGATCTAACTGCGATTAAGACACATAAGAAAGTTTCCAAAGCTTGCAGATGGACAAGTGTGGCCCAAGAAATACATGAATACCAAAAAAGGAACCATGCACTTGTGCGGTACATATTTATAAAGAAATGCAATGCAAGCTGCCAACCTCAGTCATTGGGGCTGGCGATTTCCATAGGGATCCAATGCTTGTTTGACATCGTGGAGAGTTCGGTACAGTGCAGAAGATAAAGCTTAATAAATAAATATGATGAAATACACTGACTGTTGAAAGTATAAGTAGCTTATGGGAGTGAAAGAAGAACCTCTTTATTAAAACATGGACAAAATGTAGCAGAAATTCTCCCTACGGTTACTACATGTCAACTTTCCAATGCTGATCCATTCTCTTAATAATTTGATTCCTAGAACACACTTACCATCCAAATCTACCTGTGAAACTAGGGCCACCTTGATTAGACTGTCTGGGAAAGTTACGAAGCCCTAAAACCAAATAATTCCAAGAGAAAAATTTATTCAATCCCAGATTAAAGGTTTTTCCAGTTCATCCAGAAACATTCACTGTAAGATTCCTTAGAACCTGAGTTTATAGAAAATACCTACTTCACTGATTCTTCTACACTGGGATATGGTGCTCTTTTTATAAATATTTTTTTCTTCACTTTTTAGCATGTAACAATATCTCCCATTTATATCATACTTGAGCTTTCCAAAGCAATCTTATAGAAACTATCATTTAACCAGTAAAGCTATCTTGTGAGTGAGGCAAGATTATCATTACCAACCTCTTTATATAGATAAAGATACCGTGGCTCTGAGAGTTCTGGTGTCAGGCTGGGTGCACAGGGAACCCCGGTGTCATGACTTGGAGCCCAGAAAAGTTCTCTATGGTGGGAAAGATCATGGTGCATGGCGGTGACAAACACGAGTCAGGCAAGAGTTTCAGTCCCTAGTCTACTACTTACATGCTATGTGACCTTGGAAAAATTATATCATCTTGCTGAGCCTCAGTCTACTCATTTGCAAATTGCACCTGTAAAATGAAATCTGTCACTAGTCTGCTCTTCAGCATCCGTCAGCCATAAGCTGAGATCACAAACCTACCTCGTGAGGTTGCTGTGAGAATTAAGGAACACGTGGGAAAGATGTGAGCACAGTGCCTAGCTACAAAAATGACCAGCAAACACGAACTATGATGCTGAGAAGGCATTTGATAACGAGATATCAAAAAGAAAAACAAATTAGATAAAAAACAGCGTTATGCTGGTAAATGTTTAACTACTGAAGGGGGAAAACAGGCAAACAAGTCCTGATTTGTAGCATTTGCCAATTTCTGTGGTATAAATATTCCCCCAATGGCCAATTTTAAGTTACCAATATGATGGCACTGAACACGGGGTTTGGAAGAGACGCGCATCACTGGCTCTGGTGAGCCAGTATGACCCAGCGCCACCACTATAAAGACTAAAAGGCAAAGCAGATGCAGGCTGCCAAGTGTCTCCTTCTCCCTCTGACTATTAAAGAGCATGTGGCTGCTTTGCTGGTGACCTGACTTTTTATAACCTAAAAGATGTAAATGCGATTTTAAGACTTACTCTAAAGCCACAGTAATCAACATAGTGTGGTATTGGTGAAAGAACAGACAAATAGATCAATGGACTAGAATAGAAAGCCCGGAAATAGACCCCCACAAACACAGTCAACTGACCGCTGACCAGGAGCAAAAGCAACACAATGAAGCAAAGACAGTCTCTCCAGCAAACTGTGCTGGAGCAGCTGGACATCCACGTGCAAAAAAAATAAATCCAGACACCGATCTTATGTCCTTTACTGACATTAACTCAAAATAGATCACTGATCTAAATATAAAATGCAAAACGAACTACACAGGAGAAAACCTAAATGACCTTGGGTATGGTGATCCCTTTTTTAGACACACCAAGACAAGATTTATATAAATGATATAATTTATAAGCTGGACTTCATTAAAATTAAAAACTAATGCTCTGCTAAAGACAGTATCAAGAGAACTAGAAAACAAGCCGCAGACTGAGAGAAAATACTTGCAAAAAAACATCTGATAAAGGACTGTTATCCAAAATATACCAAGAACTCTTAAAACTTAACAATAAGAAAACAAACAACCCAATTTAAAAATGGGCCAAAGACTATAACAGATATTCAACCAAAAAAGATATACAGGTAGCAAACAGGCATATGAAAAGATGCTCCATATCCTATGTCATCAGAAAAAGGCAAACCAAAACGACGAGACACCACTGCACACCTATTAGAATGGCCAAAATCCAGAACACCGGTGACACCACCGAATGCTGGCGAGGATGTGGAGCAACAGGAATCTCATTCACGGCTGGTGGGAATGCAAAGTGGTGCAGCCACTTTGGAAGACAGTTTGGAAATTTCTTAAAAACTAAACATATTCTTACCATGTGGTCCAGTAATCTCACTCTTTGGCATTTATCCAAAAGAGTTAAAAACACTCTCTATGCAGAAACCTGCGTACACATAGTTACGGCAGCTTTATTCATAGTTGTCAAAACTTGGAAGCAACCCACATGCCTTTCATTAGGTGAATGGATATATAAACAGTGGTCCATCCAGATAATGAAATATTATTCAGTGCTCAAACTAAATGAGCAATCAAGCCATGAAAAGACATAAATGCATATCATGGAGAAAACATAAATGCATATCACTAAGAGAAAGAAGCCGATCTGAAAAGGCCACATACTGTGCAATTCCAACTATATGACATTCCGGAAAAGGCAAACGTATAAAAGACAATGAAAAGATCAGTGGTTGCCAGGGGTGGTGGGAGAGCAATGCATAGACAGACCACAGAGGACCCTTAAGGCAGGGAAAATAATCCGTACGATATTATAATGATAGATATGTCATTGTGCTTCTGTCCAAACCCGCAGGATGTACAACAGCAAGGGTGGACCCTCAAGTAAACTATGAACTTTTGATGGTTATGATGTGTCAAGGTATTTTCATTCTTGATTTAAAAAAAAAAAAAAGTGCCACTCAGGCGAGTAATGTCGATTATAGGGGAGGCTTTGGGGGTGACGGGGCAGAGAGCACATGGGAAACCCCTGTATTTCCCTGTCAATTTTATTGTACACTTAAAACTGCTATTAAAAAATAATAAGGTCTTTTATTTTAAGTAGGGAAAGGTAAATTCTGCCTCCACTCTGGGTTTTGGGCCTTAAGGAATCTGTGCTGAGCGCCCGGCAGTGACTAACTGTGCCTGTGACATAAAACCCCCTTCGGGGGTACAGGTTCAGGGGTGCAGATCTGTTTTTCTGCACCCCTGAACCACACGCTGGGACACAGAGCAGCCCGCACAGCTCACCCACACGCTCTCAGGAGGGAACCCCAGCCCTGTTCCCTTAACTCTGTCAAACAGGAGCAAGGTGGACCCTGTCTTGAAAGAAAAAGTACCAAATCCCCACATCGAGGAGATTCCTCTTCCTTCTCAGTCTAGCAGAGTGAAGCTGACAAAACCAGCTCCGTCTAAGCCAACACATTCTACGTGCTCAAACTCTGAGCTTGTGCAACGTCGAGGTTTTATAACTTTGGATGTACATGTGATAGAAGCAAACGCGTTATAACTGTTGTTTATTCATCAAAGCCACATTCTTGGGAGGAACAGAGGGACCAGATCATCAATATGATTTATGAAATCACTCAACACTAAACTGAACTATGATAGCCCATGGATTAGAAAAAGTCAGATCGAATGATGTAACTTGAAAAATGGTGGTAGAACTGAGGCCAAACATTTGGACCATGTCATCTTAAACCTTTAAGCATCGTCCTTTTAGCTCGTTTGGAACTGGCTTCCATTATGTATCGATGTTCACTAGATTGAAAATTGCTCCAACACCTTACCTTGCATTTAATCTAAGTTTGGAGAGGAAGGGAGGTAAACTGAGGGAGTGTATCTTGTTCATTTTATTCTTACGCTCAACTCCACGGTGGCAAGTATGTTTAGAGACCCTCGGTAGCTTCACAGAGCTACATATTCATGTGAGTCTTTAGGAAAAAAATCATTTGCACACAGTCTCTACTATTATCAATTGCCAGCATTTGAAATTAATAGAGTTAATTTCCCTCAAGGGGAAAAGGTTTCTCTCAATCTGGGATACAGTCTCCCTGATTACAAAAAAAAAAATTCTGAAAATAGAGAAGATCACAACTAGAATGTTACAAACTGTTTAACAGGGAAATACTTAAATGTGGCCCCCGGAGAGGAGGAATCCTGCTCCCTCCCATTCCTTGGGCTTTTTCTTTGCACTCAGGAGGTCTGCGCTTATGCAAAGAAGAAAGGAGACTGAATCTACCTTTTATGAAATGTCTGCTGTGCTCCAGACACTGGCCAAGTGTCACAAATGTATGAGCTGGATTTTATCATCCTCCCTTACAGAACGAAAGACAGGGAGGATCCCGGAAGTTAAGCGGGTGGTCCACGGTCTTACAGCTAGGAAGGGCCACAGACAGGGACCGAAACAAGATCTGCTCAACCAAAATGCCGTGTTCTTCTCATCGCACCAAGACGTTTCGAATCCTGAAACCCAAGTTGTTAGCTGCTGCTTGGGAGCAAGGACAGAAAAGGGCCGTGAGCTTGGCATCATCAAATTTTCGGATCGCTTCTTGAAGGTGAATGGGATCTGACTCTCCAAAAATATACAGGCTAACGTCCACACCTGGGGATAGCTTGGAGCGAACAGACGGACTAGAACGATGCTTACTATTTCCCTGATGGCCAGGACCTGAATTGACAGGCTGCCTTGCTGAATATTTGGTAAAATTTCCGGGTGGCCCTACAGGGTCTCCTGTGACACGTAATGCTCAGCAATCAATTCTAAAGCATCCCAAGGCAAAAGGGGAGCTTCTTATCCCAAAGCCAGGACCGTAACTGAAGGTTGGGGAAAGTGCACAGCCCTCAACTGAAAACTCACTTCCAGCTCAGCGGCTTCCATCTCCATTTGTTTTTCTCTTGGTTTCTCCACTAGGTATGCAACCAGCCACAGAGGGCTCTGTATGAGGAGCAAACGTAATGGAAGGGAAGTCAGGTGGTCCAGAGAGGACAGGCTCCCACCCCTCAACTGCTCTGATTGCTCACCGCCTTGCTCATCCCCAGCAGATAGCTTCCCTCTTCCCTACTGGAATCTTCTGTCAGTTGGTTTTGACAGAAGGGACTGCCCTGACCACAAGACCAGAGAGAGGGAACTATGCTTCGGCAATGCTCTTGGCATTAGAACGAGGAGAAAAGCATCATCCATCCCGGCAGTTATATAAGTCGACACACAGTGAGAAAACAAAGACTCTTCTGAGAACTGTCAGGAGTCAACCTGTCCTTGGCATTCTTAGTCTTGGTAGTAACAAAGGGGAAAAGAGCATCTTGTGCCTTTTCTTCCTCAAAGCAGAGGACTATGTGTGTTTCGGGAACATCATGCGACCTCATTTCAGAGTGTTGAAACAACTGGAAAAGCCGACACGATGCCCCTACGAGGCTATGCAGGCCCAGGGCTGAGCATGACGCAGTAGGACTTCATTCTCCCTCATGATACCTTCCTTCCCAGTCAAAATCTGCTCCCTAGTCAACACGTCACTTTTCTGACACCAGCACAAGTGCGGGCCCAGCCCCATAAATATCGTATCGCTCCCCTTGGCTCAAAGACCTCCCATCTACGGGGATGTCCTTCAAAAGCGAGCTGAAGTTTCACCATGTCCTTGAAGCCTTCCTCGACTGCCCTAATCAGTGAGTGGTCTCTGCAGCTTGCTGAGCCTCACGATACTACTGCAATTTTCCTCGTTCGGCCAAGCAAGCTGAGCATTTCCTGGTGACGAGAGCTTGTCTTAGATACCTGTGAACTCTCCACGCGATCCAAAAAGAAACAGGTTCTAGCTCCTGCACTGCACCCACTCTGCTCCGGAAATCAAAGTGCGTCACGGGAGTCTTGACTCCCAGCAGGAACATTTCTCACCAGTTTTTTGTTTGTTTGTTTGTTTGTTTTTGTTTTTGTTTTTTTATTGCAGAGCAAAAACCCTGCAATTGCATCTGACCTACAGGGATGATGGATGGAAAGAGGACCAAGCATTCTCTTCGCTGTGCAGCTACAGGCGCTCAGACTTGCCCATGACGTAAGATGTGCTGTTCCCTTCTTATCATAAGCTGCTTCCTTCTGGTCCTGCACACCTGGATAACAGCACGTGTGGTAAAACTTCCTGAGAGCTCTTCTTGGGCAAAGCCCCATCCTCGAGGGATCACCTCCCCGTGGCGGAGTCCACAGAGGAGACCGTTTAACAACAGGTCGAGGTGGCTGAAGACACAGATACGGCCCAGGCGGCAACGCCGCTCTTGGCACAGACACGGCTGTGGCTTCCCCACGGGGGAGTTCTCTGCAGCTTTGGGAGGATGGAAGTCGGGAGTGAGAGTTCTGCTTTTCCAAGAAGGCCTCTCAGCTGCCGGGAAGGTGAGGCTTGACCAGCGGCATCAGCGCTGGTAACTGAAAAAACACACCGTGTGGCACAAGCTTGTTTTTAGGAGGAAAATGACCTAGAACCAGGGCCAGGTTAGGTCACGACCATACATCCACCTGCTACAGGCCTGGTCCCCTCTTGGGATGTTGTGCCTGTGCCACTCCCCCACCCCGCCCCGACACACACACACACACACACACAGGGCTCTCCACTGCCTTCTGCACAACTACTCACCCGGCTCCCCACCCCGGACAGTGTAAGGGGAATGAACGGGCCGAGGACAAGGAGCAGACAGGCCATCCATCAAGGCCGTGCAGCCTGGCAGCGCGCGGGGCTGTCAGCAGGAAGAGGGACAGAGTGAAAAGCGAAGGCCGGGAGGTGTTTTTCAGCTCTTCTAGATCACTTTCCTTCGAGACAGGATCAGGCCCAGCCTTTCATCTGCAGCCCAAGCTTTTACAAATTAGAGCACTGAGCAGGCAAAGCTCCTGGGAAAGTTTCACAAGCATCTTCAGCACATTTTTCAACCTCTCCTCACAGTCCACTTCTCATCTTCATCGTGCTCTCATCATGCACAAAGATGACAAAAATCAGGGTGGGGGAGGCCCTGGCTTTCCGCAGGCCACCCACGCCTAGGCTGAGAGTCCAGGAGGCACATTTGCAGGGATTAGGCTGGCCTTGCTTCGTGACTGCCCGAGAGAGCAGGGGAACTCAGAACGGCGAGGCAGGGAGTGAGAATGCAAAGGTGTGTACGACCTCAGAAGAGGCGCCCACGACAACCACAGGCAACATACAGCAAGGTTCCGGACACAAAGCGTCTACCCGTGTTAGCCACTCTCAGAGTTATTACTGTTACCCATTGGGCGGGGAGGGCGGGGCTAAATCAAAAGCAGGACCACTGTCTGCCTTCGATCAAAAGTGCCTGCGTGGACGCACCAGACTGAGAGCTCACGCGGGCCTCCTGAAGGCAGCAGGGCTGGACCAGAGCGGCCGGGTTTCGCCGCGCATCTGAGCAACCCAGGGTCTGTACAAACACAGATTCGGACTCGGCAGGGCTCAGGAAGCCCCTGGAATTCAGTATTCCTAGCAGGCGTCCAAGTGAAGCCACTGCTGCTGGCCTTCGGACCACACTGAGCTGAAGGACTCTAAGTCAGAGAAGATCAAGATCTGTGTCTTCAAGTGTGGGCCTCTGTCAGCGGCAGGGTTAGGATGGGGAACAGAGGCTCATCTAGTGACTTAAATATACTTCACATCCACAGCTAAGTCCTCTCCACTCCCACCCTCATCCACTTATGGCAGATGCGCCCGCACACGCTCACACACAGATGCAAACACACGCCGTAGACATGTTTGCCTAGAAAGCATTTGCGTCACTTCTCTGCTTACACATCGCCTACATGGTAATATTAGGGGAACAGCAATAGAAAAATGGAGGCCAGGGTGGGTAAAGACATGAATGGGGAAACTCATAAGAGAAGAAATAAGACTTTTAAGTGTTCAATCTCAAAGAAATGCAAACTAAGACAAGAAAACATTCTTGTCTCGCATGTTAGCAAAGATGAAAAACAGTAATAGGCTGTCAATTGGGTGACATTTGGTGAAACAGGCACACTCACACACTGTGGGGGAGAGGGAAAATCGGTAACCCACCCCGGGGAGCCATCCGGCAAGGACATTCACGTCCTCTGACCCTGTAACTTCACTTCTGGGAATCAACATAAGGAAACGATCTAAGACGTGTGATCGCCCACAGGGTAGACAAAGATGTTCACGACGGCGTTATTTATAATGGGAAAAAAACGCGTAGTCCATCCAAACACGAGAATACCACTCTACCTTTAGAAATCACATTTTGGGCGGTGGGGGAGCGGGGTGGGGTGGGGGTGGGGTCCAAAGATAAAAACTTAACATAGGACTTGACTATAGTTAACACTAGTGTGTGGTATATCAGAAGGTTGATAAGAGAGTAAATCCTAACAGTCTTCATGTTTTTCTTTTCCCATTTTTTTAAAATCCATATGAGATCATGGATGTTAACTAAACTTATTGTGGTAACCATTTTGTAATATATCTAAGTCAAGCCATCATGCAATACACCTTATGCAGTGTTGTGTCTCGATTAGATATCAATCAAACTGAAAGAATAAATTAATAAAATAAAAATTTTTAATAAGATAAAAAATGAAAACCACATTTTAGAAGAATATTTATGGACATAGGAAAATATGTGCAGCTGATTTATTAGAAAAACATTCAGCGTAAGTTCTGAAACAATATATATATTCTGATCCGAACTATATAAAATAACATATGTGTGCTCGTTTTCATTAGTGCAGATTCACAGGGAAAGGAATTTCCTGATTTTTCTATTTAACAAATATTCTGCGGTAGACAATCTCTCTGAATCTGTTTTGTCATCTGTAAAACGGAACTAATAATAGTGATAATGACTTCATTTGAGATCAAATACAAGTAAAGCTTGATTATAGCAAAGACTCAAAAAATGTAAGCTGTTATTAACTACAGCTATTTTTATCTTCTTTGCTGTTATGTCTCCAGTGCCTACAATGGAGTCTAGCACAAAGTAGACACTCAATAAATATATGCTGAATGGACTAATTAAGAATTATACACTGCATATAGAGCATTGGAAGTTAAAATCAGATATGTCGGTTGGAATAGATCACAAAGGACACGAAATAAGAGTTAACCAGCTTTGACTTTACACTCCGGATGACAAATCAGGAGCCATCAAAAGGCTTTAAGTGGAGAAAGATAAGGCATGACAGCTGGTGACCTCTGATTTGTGTTAAAAAGTTGTAATGATGTTAGAAAACTGGAATAATTAATGATAATGTAAGGGCAAAACTAAATTAGCTGGTAAATAGTACTTTGACCATTTCCATTTCTCTATGGCCTGGAGGTTGTTTAAAAGAATTCTGCACTGCTTGGAAAAGTCTAGAAAGCAAAGGGCTTGGGCTACTGTGAAGCCTAGAACTGTGAGGACACTGGCCCGGCACCGTCATCAACCTGCAAAGGTCTGGAGCAGCAGGAGCCTCGCCTCTAAGGAAGCTTCTTTGATCACTGCAATGAAAAGCAACACGGCTTTAGGTGTCTGTCACCCACTGCCTGAGAGGTTAGCTATTTTCGTGCTGAAAAAGTAATCCACAGGGGTCAGAAAAAAAACTACTTGGATCGCCAACCCAAAGTTCTAGTGTGCCTCCCAGGGAACAGACGATGCCCCCCAAAGAGTGGGGATGATCTCCCAAGACAACCCTGCCTCGTTTCCAGACTCTCCAAGGCCTTGATCCAGACCCACCCATGGCCAAGTGGAGCCAGCCCAGCAGCGAACTGAGAATCACATAGGTGGTTAAGACTAGCTTATGGAGCAGACCGTGGAGTGAGAGCCACTGGATTGACCAAACTTAACAACTCTGCAGTCCTGAGCAACACTGAGCAACTCTGTATCTTATTTTCGTCATCTGCAACATGGAGATAACAACAGCGCTCCGTATCATTATTCACTGCTAATACTATATCATTTTAACATATACAGGTCTTATCGCCTCAACTGTATTAAAAACTCATCGAGAACAGGTAATCCTGCCTTAAACTTCCACACACTCCCACTGTACCAAGGCCGATGTCTTGCTCATGGCAGGAATGGTGACTCGCTAATGAATTAAATCCAGGAGAGGCAGTTAGCAGAGCTGCCAAGAGCGCTGACAATGACCCTGTGAAAATTCCACTCCCCTAACAAAGAAAAAGCCCTCATCTAATAAAAAGCAACCCCCTCCCATTTTCTACACCCCTTGCTCCCCGTAGTGAGGGCGGTTACTGACCACAGCGCCCCCTCTAGAAATATGCTGGCTTTTCATATCCTCCTACTACAGATCCAGAAGAATGAAGAGCGGTCATCGGGACTGCTGACACCGCCCCCCAAGTCCTGGGCAATTTCTTCTCGAGTCATACTGTGTGCCAGCATTGTCCATCACCTCAGCCACTTTATTTTCCTCCACAAGGAAATAAATAAATAACTGAAGTTTAATTAGTACTAAAATGTTGCTTAGTTTAGTCAAGGAAGGGAGGGAGGGAGGGAGGAAGGAAGGAAGGAAGGAATTGGGGGATATAAACCCCCAAATGTAGAAGGCAGGTTGTGTAGAAGCTGAGAGAATGGCATGGAGCCCCACGCCTCAGAGAGCCTGGGGGCTTCTGAATCTCTTAATCCTGAGAAGACGCCTCAGCACCCAGCACAGGCTGGTCCCGGGAGAGGTCCAGAGTCACCACGTCACCCACAGCAGGACACCGCAGCCCCCTTCTGCGACCTGACCCCATCTCTAGCAAAGTCCCTCTGAGAACTCCTTTTTAGAGCTCCAGCGAAGCAGCACCAACATCAATTTCCTGTTTTTTCCTTTCCTCTACCAAATAAGTTTTGCGCTCCCTCTCAGAAACTTGCTTTGGCACGTCTTTTACCACGTATGGTTTACAGAGTCAATGCTGCCCTAAGAAGTGTTTACATGGTGTTTAACGTATGCTCCGTGACTCGGAGGCACTGCAGTTTACTTAAAGGAAGCTTGGAGAAGATGCTCTTGATGAAACTCACCTCCCAACGTATCCATCGGCTCAGGTCAAATATTTGCGCGTCAAGTTTTCTTAAAGTGAGACATCGCATTGCTTTCACTGCGCTAGTATCCATCCAGTGTGTCCTCTGTGCGTCCGAAGAATATGTGCTGCCCATTGACTTAATAATATCAGGACATTTTTGCCTCTACCGTGTGGTAATAAATAACCTGGGGAGACTCTGATGACTTTCTAGGAAGCAAGTCATACCCCAGGGACCACACAAACCCAAATATCATGCCAAACTGAACCTAAAGGCTCAGGGTCCCTCTTTCCACCAGTTTGAAATTCTGAGAAGAAACCAGAGAATACAGGGCATGTGCCCTCAGACCGAACCCAGGTCAGTCTTCAGAGCCCAGTGTTCTCGGAGGATACTTAAATCTGACCTCCGAGTGAGACAGAGAAAGAAGAAGGAAAATTAATGATCTAATTAATGGACGTTTCAGGTTAGATGAGGACTAATGTCATATATAATTTTTTCCTTTCCAAATTAAAATTTTTTCTAAAGTGTTTTCTTCTGCTTTCAAGTAAGAGATTTAAATTCACCAAAGGCAACATGGAAGGTCCCAAATTGGGAACTGAGAGACTCAGGATGCATTGCCGAGCTGTCCCTGTGTGACAGCTGACAAGGACCTTCCCCTCTCTGGGCCTCAGAGCCTCATGTGTGAGGTGAGGCTGGGCTGTGTTGCTGCCTGGCCTGTGCTGCTCTGGGACGTCTGGGCTCATCCTAAAGCACTTTAAGGTTCTCATCCTTCTATCTGCTCCTCGCTTCATGATGGTGACCATGGAAGGTAGGAAGGATTCAGAGGAATCCATATCTCGATGGGCGGGTCTCGTTTCTACTAGATCCCCCTTTTGAATTTGTCTTGCAATCATGTGCCTCTATCTCTTAAAACAAGGAACAACTAAAACATTATGGTTAGTGGAGGGTACCGACCGGTTAGTTGGAATCCAGTGCATCACCACAAATAACCCAATGCTAAATTATATCCCGCAGCTATGCTAAATTATATCCCGCATCAGGCTTCACCACAAATAACCCAATGCTAAATTATATCCCGCAGCTATGCAGGCACATCCACGCATAGAAAGAGCATCTGCATGGACTCGGATGGACAGGGGAGGCCTGGGGGAGGAGGGACCGGAGCAGCCCTGGCCTGCTTGGCTGGCAGAGACCTGAGGGCACGGTGTTGGGTCCTTCTTCTGCAACCGTTTCACCACGGAAGGATGAAAAGAGCAACCAGCAGTGACTGAGCACACACTATGTACACACTATGTACGTGATGGGTATTAATTTATTTAACCGCCACTACAATTCTGAGACAGAAATGGTCATTACTCCATTTCTACAGATAAGGGGACTTTAACCTGCCAAGGTCACACAGCTAGCAGAGGGCTTACGCCCAGAACATCCTGCAGATCCCGATTCCTAACTGTCACACTAAAGAAAGAATTTAGATGGATAAAGAGGCTGAGGCAGGACATTTAGTGTGAGCAGACAGCTTGTGCGGAGGCCGGGAACTGCTGATGGGCAGGTCACGTGGAATGGAGGGGACTTCCCTGGCTGAGAAACACGACGGACTCTGGGGCATCGGGAGAGATCTACGTTTATGTGTAGAAGGAGGCCAGATTTTCTCCATCCATTTATTCCACCCAAAGTGCCCACTCTAGCCCAGGCCCCACCCTGGTGCTGGGGTGACACACAGATGATGGGGATCCAGTAAAGCCCCTGGAAGCCTGCAGGCAATGGAAAGGCTCCTACTACAGAGCTGAGCAACTTGAATTTGAACTAGAAGTGGGAACCGCCAACAGTGTTGGATTAGGGAGAGGAAGGCTGCAGGCCAGGAGCGGGCAGGGTCCCGGGGTGGGGGGGACGGTAACAGAAGCGCCGAGAACAGCAAGGTAAGCAGTCGCCTTTCTCCTTCCTGTCCGCTTCTGCACCCCGACCTATGGCATGTCCTTCCTAAACTCCAAGACCTTGCTGTGGCCAGAGCACCAGAGCAAGTGGGGCCACCTCCTTGTGCCTCCAATTCTGCCATGGCTGGTCCTGGCTAAGGTCAGACCAGCGACCCCGTGCGCTCTGCCAAGGACACAGTAAGACTGTCACCATGGAGGGAATCATGCCCAAGGCTGCCTCCGGGCTTGGGATGTGCACCGGCGAATGAGGATATTCCATTATGCAATTACTTCAAATAATTAATGTGCCCTGAAAAACAGCGTCTAAAATAGATCTCTGCTGTGGTTAGTGTTTATCATTATTCTGCATAAAATTGGAGTTTATTTCAAAAATAGTCCTCGAATACCTACTTGGTGCTCAATAAACATCTGTTGAATAAATGAATCAGTAAGGGAGTGAATGGATTAAAAAATAAATCGAGCTAGGTACTGCCCGTGTTTCATGTTACAATCTTCCTGTCTCCCGAAAAAGAACTTTGTGATAACTCCAGAGTTGGGGAGGAACGCGGAAGGAGCAAAGGCTGGCCTCTTCTTCAGACTGACAAGAACAGCCTTCTCTAGGTACACGCTCCCTCCTCTCCCTCCCACCCACAGGAATAATGTGAACGAGCACACAAAACACATCGAAAGTTCTAGGGGTAGAAGGAGAAAGAGACAGGACCTACGAATCCAAAGAAGCAAATAAACCGAATAGACAATTTCTGAAAGTTAAAAGTAATCGTAGTTAAACCAAGTTCCAATTACATTTGATCTTTCTAGGAGACTAGTTCCTGGTCAAAACTTATCAAGTATAGATAGTCTGGGGGTGGGGGCCAGGGGGGGTGAAGTAGAAGATAAAAGTGACCCGTTCCTGAGTGAACTTCAAACCCCTTCGCCATCTCTCAAATCGTCAGGACTGAAAGATGACCACGTCTTTCTGTGCCTACTTCCAAACAGGATAACTCTCTCCCAGCTTGTCAGACTGAATCTTGCCCTTTTGATTGGCTCATTCGTTCACCCTCTTATCAAAAAGTCGTTGGATGAGTTTTATGTGCAGACAAAGCACTAGGTGCCATGGGCACAGCGCTGAACAAAGCACAGGCCCTGACATCGGTGGCTTCTGGTCCAGTCGGGGGCTAGCCTGGAAAAGAAACGGCGTGGCAGGAGGGCCGTGTCTCTTTAACGTCAGTCCCCAGCACGGAAGAGCTCAAGGACTATCCGTTGAATAAATAAAAAGTCAAATGGGAATTATGGTAAACAGATCGATGTGTCTCAATAAGGCTGAGTGTGGCATCGGAAGAACCGTTGGGGAACAAGGCTACATCGAAGAAACCCAGGAAGACTTCCTGGAAGAGAGGTCAGATTAACTAAAAAGCCAGGGAGTGACTAAGAGTAAGTTAGGTGAATGTGGGTTTGGGGGAGTTGTGTCCTGCTAGGAGAAAAAGTGCAAAGGGCAGAGGTCAAATCACTGCTCGCAGTTTGGTGTTGCCAGCAGCTGAGAGGTGTGTGTGTGTGTGTCCATGTGAGTCCACGTGAGTGTGGTTTCGCCTAGCACAGAGTTAAGCACTACATGAGTACCTGTCAAATAAAAAGGTCCTCAATAACTTCTTGGAACGCCTGGGCCCACATTTGCACGCTCCACATTTCTGTGACTTCATCATCCAGTATGTCCCTGAGCCTTGATGCCGTCTCCTGCTGTTTCGGTCATTAGTGCTTTAGTACAAAGGCCTTGAGACCTGCCTCTCTCTCAACGTAAAACAAAATCTGAGCCTGCATCTTCTCCTGACGTCCGACCACTCCCGCCATGGCCGAGCTCTCACCCATATCTCCACCTCCTGCAGTGTGGGGTCCCCTCCCGCCCCCTCAGCTCTGCAGTGAGACCGCTCTCTCGGAAGTCACCAGCAACGTCCCAAACGCGAGAGCCAACGAGCCCACCTCGGGCCTGCAGGCTTGCTGGGCGCCCCTGGGCCACCTTATACAGAACTGTCCTTCTTGCCTTTCCCCAATGTTGCCGCCTCCCGGGGCTCCTGTGTCTCCCCTGCAACCAGCTCTGCTCCCCGAGCCTGGACAAACTCTCGGGCCCATCTGGGCCGGGCTGGCCTTCCCCGTGGCCGGGCTAATTACCTAGTTCCAGGTCGGCTCCCACGAGACAGCGAGCACCCTCCAGGCCCAGCCCCTGCCCCACTCATTCCTGATCCCCGGCACATGGCTAAACGCCTGACACGTCACTTCACAGAAGCGGAATGAATGGTGGGTGAACGAATGAGTGCATGGCTTAGCAAACAGAGCCAGACCGCTTTCCCTCCTCCCTGGCCTGCCCGGAAGGCCCAGCACTCACGCGGACGGAAGCGCGCCGACGCCGAGCCAACTCGCCGCCCGGCGGCCGGCCAGCGCGGGAGAGTCCCCTCTGGGTGGCAGCTGGATTTCTAATTCAGAAACGAGCCATACTGCCCACTGCTGATATCCCAACTGCGTGCGTGGTGGCGAGTCCTTGACTTCAAAAGGTCCCGTGGCCGCGTCGCATATCTGGGCAGAGGTACCCTTCGCCACTCGCCTCTGACTCACGGAGAGAGCCGGGGGGTTTTCGTTCGGCCGCTGTGCTTTATTTCCCGGATGTTCTCTTTTCTTAAAAGATCCGAAGATTTGGATAGTTTGGAGGCAGGTAGTGAACGTGAGAGGGGGAGGATGCTGTTATTTTTTGGGACACGAACTTAAGCAAGATATATGCTTTCTGGAAAGTGCTAGAAGTCCAAGGTACGTGACGTGAGCAGACAGGGATCTGATGAGCCCCCAGAGCAACCCAACTCCGCGTGCTGAAGTGCAGACGCCCGGAATTTATGTCCTTGTTTACAGCTCCGGGGACTGAAGGCAGCGGACGTTCGGCACACACAGGCTCAGAATCCCAGCGAAGCGACGGCTTCCCTCTCCTGTCTGTCTGGCCTCCTCCAGGCACAGACCAGGACGGGAACAAAAAGGAGCCTGGCCTCCGAGGGCGCGCGTTCTGAATGACTCAGACGGGCAGCCCCGAAGGAACAATAAGGAAGAGCACAAAGGAGGAGCAAGAGGTGAGGGAGGACAAAGCCTCGCGGGAGACCGGCAAATGACGGAACTTATCCGGGCCACCAAAGGTGATTCTGAGTTTCCAGCCCTGCCCTCATCACTCCCGAATATTTCCAACCCCACAGTGAGAATCGCATGGGCTGCCCTGTGCTCCTCGAGGATGGGGAGAGAAGGGTGAGCGGCGCTGTCTTCCTGAGATCGTGAGAGGCGGTAGCGGACGGCTGGGGGTGAGGGCAGGAAGGGTGACCACAAGTGCCAGGCAATGAAGCTGGAGTGTGAGCAGCAGGACAAGCGCACGGCCATGCTCCAAGGAAGCCCCTCTGTGCCACCACCTGCAAGTGACTCTCCTTCCCCCATCCGTACCCCGGATGCCTGGGTGACTCCAAAGACCCAGATCTCTCACCTCTGTGACTCAGACAGATACCCGGTCTCGAACCGTGTGGGCCACGGAGAGACAGCAATGCCCCAGCACCACCCAAGCTCTGACCTGGAGAAAGTTGAGAGCGTTTTACGGGAAGGCCGAAAAGGCTGGGAGAGTCGTCAGTCCACGCCACACGCCTGGCCTCGAGAGAAGGAAGGAGGGAGGGAGGCTGGGCTGCAGCGCCGGAGACGTCAGAGCAGTCTGCAGAATGCTGGACAAGGCCTCAAGCCGGAGCCAGCCTAACGGGGGTCTGGAATCTCTGCACCCCCGGCACACCAAAGGCCTGTGCGGCCTCAGTCAACGAAACACCTCGTAGTCGGAGGTCTGCGAGGCCGGTTCTCGATTCTCGTGCGACCACTGTGCGGCGTATCACCACAGCGGCCACGCCATTTCTAGAAGAATCTCAGGTGATCTCTTTGCACATTTAGGTTTGAGAAGCAATGCTCTAGGGCACGAGTTGACAAAGTTTTTACTACAGAGAGACGGACGGTAAGAATTTGAGTCTTTGCAGGCTATACGCTCTCTGTTGCAACTAACCATCTCGGCCCCTTAGCATGGAAGCAGCCACAGAAAACACGTGGGCTTTGCAAAACACGTGGACGTTTGTAAAACTTCACTTACAAAAGCAGTCTTCGGCTTTGGACCAGATGCGGCCCCAAGGCCACGGTATACCAACCTCTGCTCTGGCGTCGAGGGCTCAAGCTTTTTGAAAGTAACTAAACTCTTCCTTCATATGAAACAGGCAGGAGAGAAGCTGCTGTCTTGAAAGTGGGAGCGAAGCGGCGTCCCCACCAGCTCCCCTCTGAAGCCCCTGGGACACCTGTGCAGGCAGCAAACGTAGAATCTGAAAGCCACGCCCCCGGCTCCCCACAATGAACCTCCAGTTTCGGAAAGTCCCTCATTCCTGATGGGCATCCAGCGATCGAAATTTCCGCTTCCTCTGTCCTACGCACACAGCCGCGACTCCGACGCTGTGCTAGACAGTTTGGGATGGCGGAAGTGAGTCAGACACGCGTTTGCCTCACGGAGAACTTTCAGCAGATCGAAATGACACACGTACAGCAGTAACAAGGCAGGAAGCAGCGTGCACCTGGCCAGCCACACGTGGAGGGCTGCGGACGCCGAGAAGTACAGGAGATGAGTTTCACACAAGGAATAGGCAGGAAGGCTGCGTGGAGGAGGGGGCCAGCAGGGGCCCGTCAAAGGAGGGGGCCGATGGACAGTCTGTTTTACTTCTGCGACCAGACACTGCCTCTCCTCTGGAGGGCCACACGGCCGCCTGACCAAAAATCAGCACCCACGCCTTGTCCACAAGGGCAGCTCAGGAATCTCACCCTTGCGATGGCGGGCGGCTGCCCCTGGGGGCCCAACAAGGCCCTCACATGACGGCCCTTCCGCGCCAAGGGCAGGACTGCTGTGGCCTCGATGCACAAAGGCCCCAGGCACGTACTGACTCGACCATTGCTGCCACATTGGAATGGGCGGCCAGGGCAAGGGGGTGGCTCCTGGGGCCCTCAGAGGAGCCTGGGGAAGTGGCTCTCCCACCACTGAGTCCCACTGGACAAAGGCGGAGAGAGCGCACCTGGCCCTCCTCGAAACTCTCTGTGCATGTATGTTGATTTGTCTACGTCTGTGACTCTGTCTCCTGTGATGCTCCATCTTCCTCATGAACGAAACTTCCCCCCGAGTACGGAGGTTCCTTACGGGGAGAAAGAAATGCCACCACAGTCTGTGATACCTCATTGCCCAGCTGTCATTCATAATAAAAAAAGCTATCGACATGCCGTTCACAAGGGGCTTTTAAACCAAAGGTCAGCAGAATCCGGAGAACTCTGAAATTTACGTGAGCTATACAAACCTGTACGTTTTCATGGGGCAAAGACCTTACGTAAGCTTTAGTACCAATGTCCAGTTTACTCAAAAGAATCCTGCCCAGGCTAAAAATAATACGGCTTAAAAAAACCAGGGTCCTTTCAGTCCCCATTCTGCCCTGTTCTCAACCACCTTGAGGCCACCTTGTCAAAAATCCTGTTTACCACCATTCCTATTTGAGAGGTGAGCAAACTAAAATCCTATGAAATTATGAAGTTAATATCCTACCTAAGTAAAGACTATCAACACACGGGTTGGAATCAAAGATACGGAGATGAATGTACCGCTCTTGGCGATGACGGCCTCCCGCCCATAACGCAGCATGAACATCACGTCACGCGTGAACACCACGGGCCCAGCTCTGTGTCGGGCACTTCGCGTGCATGACTTATGTAGACATCAAAACAACTCTGCAAGACACGATCTCATTTTTTGCCTTGAGGACACCGAGACTCTGAAAAGGTCGATGGCTTGCCAAAGACGCCGGCCCTGTGTCAGAGAGGGGACCGGACTCCAGGGCTACCTGACTCCCACGCTCCGCGCTGGGGGACACCCTCTGAAACTCGGATCCCCTGAGGAGGACAACTTGTCTAAGGCAGGGGCGGCTCTCAGACCCCTCTGTGCTCCCCGCGGAGCTTTGCCGTGCTTTGCGTGGCCGCGCTCCCCAGAAGTATTTGTTGGATGAGGAAACCTGGACTCGGGCTCCAGCCCTGCCGCGGACCGACTCCGTCCCCTGCCACTGGGAGCTGCAGGTGGTTGCCCAGCTGGGCCACTTCAGGGAACATGTGAAATCAATGACGGGTGAGGAGGAACCCACCACAAGGTTTTCTTCTGCGTATGTTGGGGTCGAAAGGGAGGAACGGAAGCTGAGAAGGAGGGAAGGGAACAGGATGGTCTCCGGGCTGGGTGCTGGAGCGTGGTTTCCACACCAGGATGGGACAGGATTTGGCTCACACCCACTGCTGAGTTCCAACGGGCTCCTGACCTTGGACCACTGCCAGGTAGCACGTATCCCGGAATGGCCAGGTCCCCGGGGAGCTGCCCCACTGGAGTGGCTGCACCGGGCCCCTTCCCAGACTTTGCTGCCGGCTTCCGAGATGCAGAAGGGAGGAGCTTCATGAGGCCATGAGGCCGCGTTTTCAGGGGGCCCAGCACCATTCACTCCCCCGCTGGGGGCCAGAGGCAACGGGGCCTGCGCCCTCCTCGGCCCTAAATAAAAGTATCCCCCAGCGAGCCAGTCTGGAGTCCGACTTCCTACTTGGGAAGAATGTGGGCATCTGGGGAGAGGGGACGGAGGTCACCCCCGTTGGCTTTGTTTTCTTTACTAGTCGCTACAAGTGCAAGTGGGTCACCACCCCCAAAATGCCACTTTAGCCCCTTCGCATAGGCCCTGCAAAAAGACCTGGATGAGCTGGCTCTAAGAGACACCAACCAGCCACACTCCTGGAGAGGACGAGACGCACAGACCGGAGGCCAACGTGGGACAGCCCGCGAGGAAGCCGGAGGTTCCCCCAGGACGTGGCTTCTGAAGGCGCCCTACGCCCCTGTGTGCGAAACAACACTGCCACCTAGTGCCCGGCGCGGGAAGTGTTCCCCACGGCCCGCATCTGCGGGGGCCCTTCCAGTGGCT
>NW_024349225.1:10246679-10253401 GCF_902729225.1 Pteropus medius
CATGCTTCGGGAGGTTAAAAGAGTTCAGATGGGCACTTTGGAGAAGGATCTGAGCGTGTGGCCTGTGGCAAGGTGGGGGGCGGCTGGTGGTGATGGACAGGTGGGCAAAGGAGGGAGAGCTAGGGGGGAGGTGTGACAAGGAATCAAGTCGCCACGATGCTCTCCTCTGTGCAGATGACACAGACGGGCATGGAGGAGACAGGACGGGGGTCAGGTACCCCCCTCCCGAGTCTGCCTCCTCAGGCTGGGGTTTGAACCATCCCGAGCAACAGTCTCTAAGAGCCTGCTTCCTATATCTCTGTTGGATCCTTCTCTAATTCTGCACAGCCAGGGAACTGGTCCCAGGTCCCCATGTCGCTACTGAGGGAGGAGGGGTAAGCGAAGTCGTGGGCCTCGGTCTAGACTGCAGGCACACAGCTTCCCTGGCAGATGGGCACTCGGAAGCGAGAGCAGGCAGCAAGAAGATGTCATCTGGGAAAAACGGCGACGCTGCCAACTCCGATCAGATAATCATCTTATTATTTCTTCCATTTGGCCCCAGAATAAGGATTTCCTTCTCCTCTCTCTCTCCCCACACCTACCTTCCAGCCCAGCCCCTTCTCCTTCCCCTCCCCTCACGCCCTCTCCCACCCCAAAATAAAATCAAGCAAAACCACAAAACTCTAGAGTGCTCAGTGTCTGGGAATCCCAGCTTCCAAGGGAGAAATCACAGCCAAGGAGGGGGAGACCGTGTGTCCGGAGGGACGTTCCAGCAACACCCCAGTGAGGGGCTCCCTCCTTCCAGCTTGCTTCCTCTAGTCTGAGACTAACGTGCGGGCATCCAGCAGCCTGAGGAGTTTTTAAGCTGGGGAGCTGTCAAGCATCTCGGGGCTGCGCAGCTGCACCCCCAGTCCGCCTTAGGCATGCCTCCCGTTGCTTCGGTCTCCCCATCAAAGTAACGGGACTGGAAACATTGATGGGTGTTGTGACCGATCCAAATTAATAAGATTAAAACGGTTCTACGCGTGCCTAGTCTCGTGTGAGATTCTGCCACGGGGGACCCAGAGGGATAACGAGACACAAGGAAGAATCACCTCTCACCCCCACCCCCTGCCTGAAACTAGTCCCCCCTCAGTAAGGCAAGGGAGACAGTGATTCCTAACCCCACCCTCTTCCTCGTCCTTCTGGGTGACGTTCTGTGAAAACCAAGATCTGGGTATAGTGAAAAATACATGTGGGTGATGTTCCCAGACGCTGCCTCTGATGAAAACCAGAGAGTTACACAAGGTGCGTTTTTAGGTCCCTCTTACAAAGGCCGGGGCTGGAAACCAGGGTCGCGGCGTGCAAGTGCTCGCCGTTTCCAGATGACCCTGCTGTTTCTAGGTTCGCACGTGATTCTTGGGGGACCCCAGGACCTGGGCCAGGGAGCCGATTTCTGCTAAGTTCCAGGGCTACTCGAAGGACAGGGGACCAGTCAGGACCCCACAGCGGTGCACCTGGCAGTCCTGTCCTCTGGCCGCCAGGCGTGACTCACTGCCAGGTCCTTGCTTTCTCACAGCTTCCAAGGGGGGGCCTGGGTCTCTCATACCGGACCATGAGAACTGAGGTGTGACACCTCTTCCCCAGGGACAAAGAAGCAGAGGTCTCCCCCTTTGGAGGGGCAAGAGTGAGCTGGAGGTGTCCTGAGTGCCAGCACAGTGCCCGGGACCGGAGAGCAGGACAAGGGACCGTGCTCTCGGGTGACAGTCTGGAGGCCTGCCAGGCCGGTGAAGAAAGCCTCTTCCCCACCACGCCCAGGCCGGCCCGGCTGCTCTCCCTGCCGCAACCCCTCCCCTCCCCATTCCTTATGTCTCATCCGGCACAGATGAAGCCATCGTAGCCCCCAGGACCATGGAGAGCCCGGCGTGGGTCGTTACCTGTGATGATGGCTGGGTTGCTCTGTCCTCCCTCTGGGTTCACCCAGGCTTCCACCGTGAACGCCTCCCGGGGAATCTCAGCCAGCACTTCCGGCCGCAGCCGCAGCCGCTCCCGCCTCCCCGAGAAGTACAGGACGGGCAACCTTCCTCCACGGGGCTGCGAGGTCTCTGCTTCCCAGGAGGGGTCCCCTTCTCCGTTCTGGATGCTGTCCTCGAGAGCACTGGTTCTGACCCTGAGCATAAGGGGACGCTTAGGCAAAGGTCGGAAGTGCCGGGGAGAGGCGTCGGGGTCTGCCTGCACGCCCTCTGCCTGCCCCTTCGCCACCCGGCGACGCCGCCTGGTCTTGGCCCGACCCTTCCCCCGGGTCCCCAGTTTGGGTTCCTTCCGGTGTGCGAAGCGGGCGGTGACAGTGGCAGCCGTGGCTGAGCGTTCACGAGTCCCAGCCTCACGCAGAGACCGCTTGGATCCTCCATCGTCGAGATAAATGTCATCATCTCCCAGCGGCGCAGACTGCCCAATAGGACCGTCCCCTCCCCACGGGGCAGCTGGCTGCTCAGCCTCACCGCTCACTCCGGCACCTGCCATGCCCTCGGTGGCTGGCTCACTGCGTCCTGCATGGTGGGGGCCCAGATCCCCCACAGGGTAGGGCCTCAGGGAGCTGCCTGGCCTGCTGGGGTAGACCCCAAAGAGGTGATGCTGGGGAGAAGCTCTGGGTCTTCGAACCTTGGCGCCCAGCCAACAGCGGTCTCCTTCCGACAGCAGCTGCTGCGGGTGCCCTCTGTGGGCCAGAGATCTCTTATGCGTCCAGCCCGGCTCGGAGCCCGCAGGGCCCAGGGCCCACCCGGCCAGAATCACCAGGCTTATTCCCAGGATCTTTGAGCACTTCATACCTCCCCCGGCTCTTTACACAGAACCAGAAGTCAACTTCTGGGTACCACACTGGACTGGGACGATGGGGAGGAGGGAACGAGACGGCCGGCGGTGGGTTCGCAGTCGCTGGGGCAACCGTTTTGTTCAAGCACCAAACTTTTCCGAGCAGCCCCCAGAAGAGCGCCTCTCTGGCTCCCCGTGCTGGGGCTGTGCCCGCACCCCTCGCTCTCTCTCGGCTCTAGCTCAGTCCCTGCAGAATGAAGTTCATTTCTCTGGGTTCCTCTGAATTTCCTCCAGAGAGCTCAGGTTTCTTTTTCCTCCTCTTTTCCCCCTTTTTCAACGGCCCCTCCCCTCGCCGATTCTAGAGGAGGGACACGTGGACACGAGCCAAAGCCTCTCAGACACACGCTCACTCCCAAACACGTACCCCTCGCTACCTGGAGCCATTAAAAAGCCCCTTCTGTCGTTTTCGCCTTCCCCCCTCTTCCTTCCCCAGGAGCTCCCTTCTCTTTAGAGTCCTTAACCTATAAGACATTCGTCTTCAAACAAATCCCCAGGAGAACCCGTGTACTGTGACGACTTGATGCTTCTTATCTAAAAAGGCAAAGGGAATCTAGGCGCACAAAATCCCAGCTGGTACTTAACTCTCGCTCCAGGTGTCTCTGCGGCCAGAGCACGGCCAGCCTCCAACCAGCCCGCGAGGCTCAGAGGGCTCCCCTCGGCTCCGTGCTTGGGGTGGTGAAGTGTTGAAGTTTGCTTTTTTTAGTCCTCTTCCAACTTGTTGGTATGTTGCAAGTCTCTGGAAAGTTCTCCTTTGGGGTGCCGGTCTGATGTCCTAATAACCTTATGAGTCTCAGAGCCCTGGGCTTCACCTTCTGGGAGTCTCGTGGGTCCCTGGGGGGACGGAAGGGACAGCAAGCAGAGCATGTACCCCAGGGGACCTGCTCACTCTGTCTGGTCCCTCCCGCTCCCTGTCTCCCTTCCTCTGCCTGTAATTATCCCCTCGCTTGCTTCATTTAAAGGCAATGATGATGTCAAAGCTAATAAGTTCAGTGCCTCACTCCACCTACTCCCTGTCCCCTCCTTCCTCCTGAAAACCTCCCACCTCACTGAGGCACAGGGGACAGACGACACTCGGCTTCCCCAGTAAACATCTCAAACATCTCGGGCTTTCTCTCTCAGCGGCCGCAGCCTACACAATCAATGGCAAACAATCAATACTGTGTTGGAGCGCTCCTTCCTGTGAGCGAGCGAGCGAGCGAGCTCTCCCTCACACACACACATACACACACACACACACACACTCACACACTCACACTCACATGTATTATGAACAGACCTGCCTAATAAATCCACACCAACCTTTTAGGAGTTCACTTGTACCTCTTTCTTTTGTTTTGCACAAACCTCTTGTATTTTTTTCTTGTTTAAATCATTTAGGATTTAAAACAAAATACCCCAGATTCACTTTATATTGGACACTGGGAGACAGGAGAAAACCAAGTATCCTGCCGTGAGACGCATTAAATGGGAAGGCCATGAATGCTTACTAGGTGGGTCCTTATTCTCTCTGAAGTGACTAGAAGTCACCCCATGCTGAGCGAGCAAAAGAAAAAAACTCAAATGAGATGCTCAAAATAATTTACAAAAATGGACAGTGAGACCCAAACAACTATTTTTTCAACTGATTTTAAATAAATGGATAGGATGGAGGAGTAAATAATGTGATTTTAACCTCTGTAATAATGTTTGCCTAGATGCAGGCTATCTCCAGGAGTCCCAGCCCCTGAACACATCTGCACACACACACACACACACACACACACACGTGCGCGCGTGCACGTGTGTGTGCACATGCACATATACACACTCATGCACACAGAGCATGGGTCTGATTTCTCCACACAAGTAAGGATGTTTGACCTCAGGTGGCCACAAAACAAGCAGCGAAATCTATTGAGTCCTTCATTCGACAATAAGAAAAATCACTTACACGTCTAAAGTCACTGCTTGTGTTGCCCACACATGAAGCCTACAGCCCACGCGGTGTGGAGTAAGATCGCACCGGCTCCTCTGCCCTGGGTTGTCTCAGGCCTCCTGAACTCCTCCAGCCCCGCTAACCGCTGGCTTGTGTGCTGTAAGAATGCTGTACCCCGAACACCCCATCCGGGGCTTGCCCCGTTTCCCAGCGCAGCGTCCACTGGAGCCTCAAAGCAAGTCCCCAAAGAAGACATCAGCTCGGGCACGTGGGGCTCACTAACCAGAAACGGCTCGACCCGGACTGTCCTTCTCCCTCCCGCCATTTCCGACCTCCCTGCACTGTCCTGCCTCAGTCCTTGATCTATTTTGTTCCCGAAGCAGCTCAATCTCTCCTGGGGCTTTGGAAGAGGGTAGAAGGAATGTAGCTAAGAAGACAGAAAGAGCAAGTTAGGCAGGTGGGAGGAGGGAGAAGAAGAGAGAAGAGAGGAGGAGAGTGGAGAGGAGAGAGGAGAGAGAGAGAGAGAGAGGGAAAAGCCAGGGAAGGAAGCAGAGGAACCTTAGTTCAAATGAAGGAAGACAGGTAGGAAAAGGAGAAGTAAACTTCGCCTCCCTCATGCCACCCCCACGACCCCCAGAAAAAGGTTTCCTACCATTCATTTTAGGAGGGGGTAACCCAGCCAGGAAGAGGGATCCCGCCTGCTTCGCGCCCCTTCCACTGTGGGAGCGAGCTCGCATCCCCTACAGGTCCCTCCTGGCTCTCAGCTGCTAGTAATCCATTCATAGGGTTTCAAGAAGCTACACAAAACTCAAGCTTCCAGTTCAGTTTCTCTCTCTCTCCCCTTCATTCCTTTGCTCACCACTCTCCTTCAGCTCTTGGCAGTCCAAAGTTTAAAAAAAAATGTTGAACCATTTCTGTGTTTTCCTCCTGTTGTAACTTTTGCTGTGACATCATAACCCTGCCCACCAACACCCCACCTCTCGCTCTCCTTCCCATCCCCCCGTCATCGGTTCCATACCCCCAAAACAGCCCCCCCACAGAGCAGCAGGGCTCCTGTCGGTTCCCGACGTGTGAAAGTACAAAGCCACTGGAAGGTGTCCTCGCTCCTCGGGCCCCTCCTCTCCTGCCCCTCCTGCGCCTTACCCGCACTGCTCTCTGGGCTTGTAGCAATGATCCCATCTGTTGTCGACATGTGGGGAAGGTTTCGGATTCATAATCCTGTCAAGTCGGATCGGGTCAAAACACAGCCAATGTAACCCCTGATTCAATCTGCGCGCTGCGTGTGCACACCGCGCGCAGGCGGCGGCGCACACCCGCACACGCGCGGCGGCGGCACATGCACCAGCGCACCGCGGCGCACGTGCATCGTGCGCACACGCGCTCTACCTGCGCACGCGTGCACACACATGCACGCACACGCACACACGCACATGACCCCGGCGACAGTGTGAGAGGAGTCAGCCTCGCACACCACCCACCCTGCATGCCAGGGAGAAAGACACCAAACACGCCAGAGGAGACGCACACTCGGACACACACAGGGATCCTGTGGCTTCTGTGTTCGTGACACACACCCGCACCCCGGCCCCGGCCCCTCTGCCCCCAGCCCTGCCACTCCGCAAGTGCACAGACTGGAAGGCTGGCAGGAGCTGCTCTGAAACCTCCCACGAGAGGGTTTTTCCCCTTTTTTCACTCCCGAGCACTATCTGTGGCGATCAGACTGGAGCGGGGTTGCCAGCAAAGAGGCCCTGCCGGGGTACAGGCTTTCCAGCGGGGAAGCTACAGGGAACGGGGAATGGAGGCTGGAGCTCAGCAGGAACCGGGCTCAACCCACTGCATTCTGACAGGGGCGGGTGGGGGGACGAATATCATTTCTGAAATGCCCCAGGAATGAAGGGACAGAGCATGGATTCCTTAAAGAGTTTTTGCGAGAGGAACGGTGTCTTGCTCTGCAGGTAAATCTATGAGGCAATGAAGA
>NW_024349225.1:10253636-10322824 GCF_902729225.1 Pteropus medius
GGAGGGGAGGGGGACAGAATGAAAAGAGGCAAGTCTGGGAGGAGGAAGGGCTGAGAAAGCAAAGCAGGGAAGGGAGGAGAGGAAGAAAGAGGCAGAAAGCGGGGGCGAGGCACGTGACACAGGAGACCGGGAAGGCGGTTCGGATCCGTGACGGTCACATGTGAAGAAGCCACAGAGGCAGGTGAAGGGAGACCCTGTCGAATGGCACGGAGCGGAGCTTCGTGCACAGAAACCCAAGGGCACACGGCGCAGGGACTCGCTCTCGGGGACTGGACGCAGTGTTTTAAAAATCAGATGGCCAGGGTTCCGCATTGTCTCTTTAAGTAAATCCTCGTCCCTCCTCCTTTCCTGCCTCCACCTCTCCACCTTCCTCCACTCACCTTTCTGCACCCAGCATTATCGTCCCCTGGAGAATTCACAAATAAATTGGAGCCTGCCCTGCCTTCCCCCCCCCCAAAAGACACCTTTAATAGCCCCTTTCTCTGCTTCTATACACAGAGGGTCCACTTCTCTGAAGGTTGAGCTGTTTGCTCAATCTGCACTTCATTTCGACCCCATTTATACTGTTTTACTTTCAGCCAGGAGGACATTGGGGCTGCTTTGTTTGTATTTGCTGCCATAGTGGGACTGGTGACTTTCCACTGGCTTTGTCACCATTATTATTAAGAGTCTTCGAGCAAAGGGAGGAGCCAGTCCAGTTGGCGTCCACCTGCAGTACAGAGAATTGGCGGGGCGGGGGCGGGGAGAGGGGCTGGGGAGACCCCTTAATAGGGTCACCGATCCTGACTTTCTGATTCCAAAATCTGATCCCTTGATTAAGGCTCAGCTGGGAGCCGGCCAGTGAGCATAGTAATGAGAGCCTCCCAAGAACACAACCAAACGCAGGATCTATATATAGGAGCAGAATCTGTTTTAGCTACTTGCAGTCTAAAATGACACCTGGAAGCAAACATTTCAGCAATATGTTTACTGGAATCGTATTCGGCTAGTGCTAGAAAGAGCGAGCTTCTCTGAAGGGTTCCACCTCGTGGCTCAGGGTTATCGCCTTCTGCTCCCACCCCACCACCCTCTCCCCCATCTCCAGGGCTCAGAGGTGGGAGTCAGTGTCTCATTCACAGGAATTACTTGAGATTCTTTTGGGGTGACCTACCGCAGCCCACTTTTCACGGAGGAGGAAACAAGGGCGAAGTCACATGATTAATGGCCAAATAGAGCCCCCAGCCCGGGTTTTCCCTCCTCTGTCTGCACCTGTCTTGCTGTCTGCTACCCACGGCCAATCGGACGAAAGGGCAGTATCAGAGACCGGCCCCTCAGGGTCCGCATCCAGGCAAAACTGCCCAGAGAATACATGCTGGTCACGTGTGTCCTGTAGCTCGGAATCCCACAGCACTCAGAAGAAAATGCAAATCTGGATTTCACGCTCCTCCCCGTGCATCTCGAGCCAAGAGAGGCCCCCATCTTTCTGTAGAACTGAGGGTGTTCCGTACGTTAGAAAACCGTATTTTCTTCCGCAGCACTATGACCGTTATAAATTGTTATCGACGTTCATGGCAGTGTTTTGCAAAGTGCCTTTCATCCAAAGAGACCAAAGTATTTCATTCGCAGGTTTGGCTTTCCTGCCCCTGGGGAGTTACATGGCGGAGGTGACATGCCAGACATGGATTCTCCCTGGTGACAGTCTCTTTTGGGTAAGTGTTTCCTGTAACCTTTCAAGCCGTGAAACCAGTTTGTGGAGCCCTTGGGCTGGGGTAGAGTTTAACCGCGGTGCTGGGTCCTGACCTGTTCGTCAGGAGAACGAAGCCTCCGCAGGGTTTGGGGGTTGTCTTTGCACCCCGAGTCTCTTCAAAAGGCCACCTCATAACAAGTAGGTCTGTATACTTGCTTTCCCTTCGCCCTAATGCACATTCACGTGCATTCTCTCCTCCCAGCCCCAAGGACACGAACGCAAGGCAAGTGTTATGGCCACTTGACAGATGAGGACACTGAGGCTGAAAGTTATTCAACTCACGCAAGGACCTGCAGACACCGAAAACGCAGCCGGGACAAATCTCGAATGCATTATGCTAAGCAGAAGCAGCCACACTCAAAAGGCCACATCCGGTATGATTCCATTTATGCGCCATTCTGGAAAAGGCAAGACTCTAAAGAGGATAGACCCGTGGTTGCCTGGAACGAGGGGCTGGGAGGTCAGGGAGTTGAATGCAAAAAGCGCGAAGGGATTTTGGGGTGACAACACTGTTTCTATTGTGATCGTGGCTGCGATGTATGACTGTATGCATTTGTCAAAACCCGAAGATCTGTGGTCAAAACAAGGTTGCTGTATGTGACTTACACCTCAGTAGACCTGGGGCAGGGGGCAGGGAGGGAAATGGAGCCGGGGTCAGGGCCAGGGACCTTTGATTCTGAATACAGTGTTCTTCTGCCTACACCCTGCAGGTGGCCACAGACCAAAGGAAAGGGTGACATTGTGTGGTCATGGGTTGGAGCCACTCCGTGCCTAACGCTCCACTGACCCTGTCGCGTAGCCCCCAAGGGTACAGGACTGACGGGAGCAGCGCTGGCTTTGAGTCCCAGCTCCGGGAACCGATGGCCCTAACAAACCAAATTACCAATCCCCAAGTAGGCACTGGTCAATGATGAGGCCCCTGACCTGACATTCAACAGCTGCCTGACCTTGGCACGTTAATGAACTTCTCTGAGCGATCTGTAAAACGAGGAGACTGGAAAATAAGGTTTCTGGGTTCCCTTCCAGGTCACACTTGAGATTCTCTCATTTTTCAGCCCCACACTTTTCTAAGATTCTGTCTTCTCCGTTATTAAAAAAAGAAAAAGAAAAATAGCCAGTGCCTACTTCCTATAAATATCCCAGAGACTCAAGTGTCCATCAGCAGGCACCCCGAACTTTTAGTCCTTAAAGAAAGCTATCTACCCGAATGCAACCCCACTGCAACACTGATGCAGAGAACAAGCGGACCACGTGGCGGGCGGGGGGCGGGGCGGGGCTCCTGAGCTCTGCTATTACAGTGAGGAAGGTGTCCTATCGACGGGCGTCACTGTCATGCATTTAGCAAGTCAAATATCAGAACATATGGTACTAGTATGAAAATACCTAAATGGGAACAGTTTTTAAATCTGATACTGTGCTAGAATCTTAAAATGTGGTAATTCCCCCATGATGGCAATAATAACGATGTTAGTAAAAACTAATACTTATTACTTACGATACGGCAGGCACTGTTCTGGACACTTTACATACAGTAGTCGATTCATCCTCCCCACGGTTCTGTGAGGTAGGTGCTTCTATCATCCCCATTTTCAAATGAAGAATAATGGTAGCAGCTGATATTTATTAAGCACATACTACATGCTCACTGTAGCATCTATTAGTCGATGTAAAGCTACTAAGCAATGGCTATAGATTATCTCATTGAATCTAACAGCCAACCTATGTGGTAGCTCTACTATGAGCCCCATTTTTACATGGGGAAACCAAGGCACAGAGAGTTCAAGCAATGCATCTGACAGTATCCACCCTGAAAAGAGCCGCCTGTCTCCAGAGCCCTTGAACTTCATCACCACACCATGCTTACTCTTTGCGAAGGGCATAGAGACGGACTATGATGGTCTGACTCCCGGCATAACGAAACCAGAATTTTCCCGATGAAGACATCCCAGTGATTTCTCTGGAGCAGAGGAAAGATCTCCTCCTACAGTCTCCCCTAACCGAGGGTCTGATGCCTTTGAGAAACGAAGCCCCAGCTGCTAGCAGTGGCCATGTGTAGGCTCTGCTTCTGCTGATGCTCAGCGCCTTCCACAGCTCCCCAGGGGCTCCCGTTGTCACTGCCGTTGCCCTCAGACTCAGCCTGTCCTCCTGAAATCTAAGGGACACCTAACAACCTGTTATAAGTGGAAAATCGATCACTGCCCCGGCTCACTGACTCCATCTGGGAGGAATCTTACAAGATGGATATATGTTGAGTCGTCTACTTATTATCGCTAATACAAACTTTTAATACAAATAACAGCTATTATCTGATGGTCTATTAACCATCATAAACTATATGCTTCCTGTGTTAAGTTCGACTCTGATACAAAAAGGCCTTCCTGTCATTTAATTGCTGAAATGTGGTCCACGTGTAAATATTTCAAAGTGGATATGCCCCCAAGATGTCTTCAGGAAAGGGAACAGGCCTATGGAAAGGAAAAATGTACCCTTCCTACGGCCCAGCCCCGCCTTTCCGTCGATCACAGCCACAGCTGGAGGCAGGAACAAAAACAAGGCAGTCTAAGTGTGTCAGATGTCTTCCAACTCGTTCAACAGAGACCCCGTCCTGTAAGTGCCAAGAAAAGTTCAATGTTCTCTTCTGCAGACTAAACTCCAGCTAATGTGGTCTAGTTAAGAGAAAAGGCTTGACAGGTGACACACCTGGACTCTAATCTGGGCTCTGCCCCCATGGCCTACACGGTTTGGGAACAAGAGTACACCCATGACATCGGTGAGAGGCCGTAATAAGAAGCATTTCTCGGCAACATAACTGGCACAGAGTAAGTGCTTAATAAACATTAGTATCACTAAAGGAGTTAACTCCTTCAAATTTTCTACCCTACAGGTTTCTTATTTTAAACTTTCAGTTACTCCCAATGATCCATTTTGGTGCCACTTCTCACTGTACTCAGAAAATAAGCCCATCCCGTGTTCAAACGTTCATCGAAATCGGTCATCCTCAATCCTTCAGTTCCATAAGTCCCATTTTTATAGCAGAAGTTTGAATACAGTATGATCTACCTTACATGATTTCAAAAAAAGGTCAATGTTCTATCTATAACATATAAAAGATACTTTACAATGAAATAGAATAAATTTCAGTATATACATATTTCTGACACAACTACATTCAAAGACAAATGAAACAATCAAATGCTTGGACTTACTTCTCATGGATAAGGTTGGATTTAAAAGAAATAAGAGAATATTCAACCTACATAACAGGTATTTTTCTTTATATTGACACTGAAATCAGGGCTATCGACGCACACTAGTGTATACCTGCAAATTGAGCACAACGACAGTAGCTGCAAATACACAGACTCATAGAGGTGTGTGTACGGGTGACTCAAGTACTCAGCAGCACTGCCGTCAATGGCGTGACTTTCCAAAACAGGCAACAACTCTTGGCAAAGTCTGCAAACAAATCAAAAGGCAATCTTCCCTCAAAAACATGTGAGTTGCATTCTTAGAAAAGTATATTTAGGATTCATTCCACGGGGCTATCCATCCACTACAGCAACGGCTAATGTGCCTGGCGCCTGCCTACTGAACGCCAGCAGCAACCTCCAATCATCCTGACACCAAAACCACCCTCGCTATTTTCCAAAGGGTCCCTAGGGGGCAGCACTTCCCCCACTGAGAACCACTCATCTAAACCAAGGCCAAAATATTATGCAGACAAATCTGCTTGAAACTTACATCCATATTTGCCTTTGACACACCGCCAAGATCCACAAGGAAGGAAGTCATGTGGAGGCTTCTAACATAACAGCAGTTCGTATGGTACTTGGTGAGCACACTCCTCAGTAGTGGTTTGAACTGTATGTACCTTATATACACCCGAAGATGTATAGAACACATTCTACCTAAATATTCTAAATATCATCCAGGGAGCTTCTCCTTGCTCAAGTAGCAGTTTACTCAGTTCTGTTAAGCTCTCTCTACTTAAAAATAGAGAACAATGTCTAGGATTATGGATCACAAAACTCAAACCCTGGATTCTGGTCCTTGGCCCCCGATGACACACTCTGTGCCTCAAGGTATCCCTGGGACATGTTGGTTACAGAAGCCGTGGCCATCGCTGGCCCTGAGCAGATCTTGGGCTGAAGCGGTAAAATCTTAGAAGCCACGGTGGAGATGCTCTGCGATGGGTTTCCCATGTGATGCTGGACACCCACGCCACAGGTGCAGGGTCTGAGTTCTCACTTTCCTTGGCCTGAATTGACTAGGTCAGTTCATCTGGCCCTGTAGTTAAGAGCCTCATTTTAACTCAACATTTAGGCCTCATCTTGTCTCTGAACTAGGTCTTCAGTGAAGAAGCAGTTAAATCATTACGTTGAGCACATAAGTTGCTCCATATAATCTTCCGGGCAATGGAAGCGGGGCGCCTGCCACACATCACACTGGATTCTGAGGAGACGCTGATGATAAGTACAAGCACTGCCCCGGACCGCCCAACAGACGTGTTAGAGAGAAAGCCTGAACGTGAACAACTTGCGAAGACGTGGCTGTGAGTGCTGTCTGGGAAGGCTGACTGAAGAAGCACCACCACGCACCGAGGTGGAAGCAACCAACTCTTTTTTGTGCAGTCATCAAGGGGATTTCACGGGGGGTGGGGGGCGATTTTTCGAGCACAGTCTTAGATGAAGACTAGGAGATTTCCAAGTGAAGGGCACTTCTAGCAATAATGGCATGTACCAGATGCCCCAGCCAGCACTTCATTCAAGCCTCCAAGACAGCATTTGTTGTTAAGTCCTGCAGTTTACCCACATGCATGTCTTTCTTCCCAATGACTGTGCAAGGCAATCTAGGGAGGTGTCTGTGTCTTATTTTCTATGCGTCCCTAGAGAGCTGAAAAAAACAAACAAACGAACAGAAAAAAAACCAGGCTCCATTGAGGAACTATAAGAAATTTTGATCATTGGGGAGAAGAAATGCCTAGAGGGAACATATGGCCCCTACCTTTTCTCATCTTCCTGTTGAAGAGCCCGGAGCCCTTCCCAGCAGACTAAGACCGGAAAGGACACACAGAGGTTGAAACGGTACCCACGGCTCTCAAAGATGCAATGGAAAAAAGGCACTATTTGAATAGCAAAAGGCTACCTGTTCCTTGTTTCTCTTTCCTGTATCAGGCTCGGCCAAGTCCAGACCTGAAAGAAAGGCATGGCCACATACAGGAAAGGAAACAATCAACGAAATGAAAAGATGACCTATGGAACGGGAGAGACTATGTGCACACTAGGTATCCGATAAGGGACTGATACCCAAAGCATAGAATAAACTCACATGACTCAACACCAATGTGCGCACGCGCACAGGTACACACACACACACACACACACACACACACACACACTTTAAAATGAGCAAGGACCTGAACAGACATTTTTCCAAAGAAGACATACAAATGGTATATGAAAAGGTACATCATATACCGAATAATATCACTAATCGTCAGTGAAGCACAAATCGAAACCACAGTAAGATACCTCACACCACATACCTTTTAGGCTTTTATCAAAAAGACAGGTGATAACAAGAGTTGGTGAGGATGAGGAGAAAGGGAACCTTGTGCACTCTGGGTAGAAATGTAAATGGGTGCAGCCGTTATGGAAAACAACATGGAGGCCCCTCAAAAAATCAAAAATATAACTCCCATGTGATCCAGCGATCCTACTTCTGGGTACATGTCCACAGGAAATAAAATCTAGATCTCGATGTATGTGCCTGTTCACTGCAGCATTATTCACAAGAACCAAGATACAGAAACACCTCAAGTGTCCACGGATGGATGGATGGATGGATGGATGGATGGATGGATGGATGGATGGATGGATGGAGAAGATGTGGTGTATATACACAATGGAATATCGTTCAGCCATGAGAAAGAAGAACCGAACAGAAATTGAGGCTGTGTGTGAAGGACCTGCCCTGCGGAGGGTGGCAGCATCCGTGGCTCCCGCTGGGTCAGGCCACCGTGACCTGAGTCTGTGCTTCCCTCCACTTGCCTTCCCCCTTCCCTTGGAAGCCTCCTCCCCGGCTGGGCCCCATGCAGCCGCCGGCCCCAGCTTGGGCCCTATCCGCCAGGCCAGCGCTGGCAGCCAGATGAAGAGACTGGCACAGTTCTAGAGCCCCCTAAAAGCTCTGCCATCCGAACGGCTCTCGTCTGCCTGGTCAGACCAGCACAAGGGCTCGGTGAAAGGCTTATCCAGCAGGGAAATGAAAGGCCTCTGCTCAGCACCTATTAAACTAGAATCCCAATTTCATTCATTGCCATGTGAGTCTCAGGACCCGCCAAGATATTAGGATATAGGTGAAAGGAAACGGGTTCAGAGACGACTGAAGTCTGTTCAAGAATCTGAGGGAGAATCCGTAAAGGTTATATAAACAGCCATAACTTTAACCAAAATTTTTTTTAAACTTGTGAGGCCAGGCAAAAACAAACTATAAGACTTTCAGAACCAGAGTTTCATCTGGCCTCTTTGACGAATGAGTCTCCCTTTAAAAGACCTGTGAATGAAGAGCTGGCAGCAGGATTTACAGGTGACTGAAATTCTTGAAGTCTTGTCTACTGATAAGATAAAGGGACTTTGAAGAGCGATTGCCTGAGTGTGAATATACTCAGGGAGCTGGGCCGGCAGGGGCTGGGGAGGCGGCGGGCGTGGGGTGCGGGCAGGGACAGGGACCGAAAAAAGCGAGACTAAGGCAAAAAGGAGTGGAGAGGGGTTTAAGCTGCATTTTCCGCTTCATCTCTAAAAGCAGTCACGAGAGCTCGTTTGGGGGAAAACCCAGCTCGATTTGGCTTCAGGAAGAATTCTGGCTGAGAACGCAATGGGTCAGGCTCGGGCTCCGGGGTCCATAGGCTGTGATTCTGGCGTCTGGTGTCAGCTAGGACTATTAGGGTGACTGGGACAAACGTCCCCGCCTCCCTGTCCTGATTTCCACTTCTCTGCAACAGAAGCAATGACGGTCGGTACTCGCCTTATAGGCCACGAGGATTAACTAAAAGGGGAACTTTTAGTAAAGTGCTTGGTTCACTCTGACACCTCACACATGATCAAGACAAGTGCCCTGGCTCCGGGCTAAGTGAATGGCGGAGGAGAAAGGGGAGGTTTGGAAGAGCTAATCGCATCCCTCGGGAGCGCGCGTGAGCAGAATAAAACGTTAGGATGGGAGACGAGAAACAATGAGAGCAAAGCCAAGCCCACAGCCTCCTGAGTCACTACGTCGAGATGATGAAGAAGCAGAGTCGAGACAAGAGCCATTCTCAAAGCTTCAGGGTCCCAAAGAACAGAAAGAGATACAGCGAGCCTGCGCCGGATGCTTGGGTTCAGGACGTGGAACTCAGGTAGGAAGAAGGAATCCATGAAACATGGGGTTAAATTATGTGGTGATGCGTAGAATCAGCAAAGGTCCAGATAGCTAAGAGGTTAAAAGGCAGGAAGATCAAGGTCACACTCTAGATTAGGCAGCAGGGCTAGGGTCCCAGAGGTCACAGCATTAACTGAAGATGCCTGGTCCTACCACAAAGCCACTTACTGTGTGTGTGTGTGGGCCAGGCTCTCAGATGCATAAGGTGGACAGAGCTGAAGGGACGGCCCCTGGGGGAAATTAAAGGCTTGTTCCTTCTTTCCTTGCAGAAGTACTGTACTTAAACCTTTCCCAAATTAATTTTATTCATTGTTTTATCTGTGTCGGGGGAAAAAGCTACATGCATCATACACACGCGTGCATGCACACACATACACACGCACACCATACCTCCTCCACTTTTAAACGACCACTCTCTCGCTCTTAAAAAAAAAAAAAGACTTGTCTCCTAAAGTGTGGAATAAAGAAGGAAGGAAGGGAGAGAACACAGAACTCAGTGCACGAACAGGGGGAAGGCATGTCCCGGCTCCGTACGCCAGCGAGCGCTGCACCAGGCAGATGGCCCAAGAATAACTTAAGTCCCAAGTACAAAGAGGTGGACACGGAGGTGCAGGACGGTACAGCACGGCCGACCTGCCTTGGAGAGAGGGGACAGTGGCATCCAGCTGGGGCGGCACTGGGGAACAGAACTGAAAAGGTACCAAGTGCACTCAAAGCAAAGGAAGAGAATCTATAAAGAAAGGTCCCTTTCGGAAAAACAGTCTCCTGGGAAAACGACCTGCCGTACCTCAGTGGGGCCATGAACGGCAGTGGTGTGTAGCACAGTTAGATGCCCGGGCCCTGGCGCTGGATAACTGAGGCCCAAGCCTGGCTCTGCTTAGTACCAGACAGACGCTGCTCTAAGCCTCCGCTCACCTGCAAACTCCAGGCGACAACTGTGTCTCCGTAGCAGGGTCGTGCGCAGATTCAATGAGACAACACACGAGCAGAGCTCGGCGGTGTCGGCGCAGACTGTAAACACCCGATACCCATTCGTACCAGCACTAATGGTCATACCGCCTACTGCCTCCGATTCTTTCCTCCCTCCCATCCTGGGCTTTGGAGGGCCCTCCCACGGTGGCCATGGGCCTGGCCAGCAGGATGCTACTGAATGTGACCACGACTGGGCGTGCTTGTTCTCGCTGCTCTGCCGTGGCCTTGAGGACACGCCAAGGCTAACCCGGTGGAGGATAAGAACCACGGAACTGGGTGAGTGATGCCGGTGCTCCTGGCTGAGGCCCCTCTCGATCACCCAGGATGAGCCAACCCCCTCACACAGGGAAGCAAACCTAACCGAGCTTGGCGGAGCACGCGGCCCATCTGCAGCTAACCCCAGAAGCGTGAACCGGTCTAGCCAAGATCAGCCAAGTCAGACCAACCCTACACACTCATGAGCTAATAACCCTGGATTGCCTGTGCCACTCACGTTTTGTTTACTCGGTAGCATTATCGTGACAACAGATGGCTGATACACTATTATTATTAATGTTGTTATTGTCATTCTTATTACAACCGTCACTTTTCAGAGGAGCACAGAAGGGCTCACCTGCACCCTACACACCTGTCACAAGCCAAATATCTTCCTCACAACCTGTCATTCTTTACGGAGAAAGAACGACTCAGACAGAATGAGCAAGTGGCTGCCGCTTTGGAACTTGGTGCCTTGTTTCCCTGACAGGTTGTTGCTAATGATGCTATTATTTTTCTAGCGAGCAGAGATGCCCGTGACAGTGTAACCTCACGGGCTGCTATGATGAATTGTTAATTAGTTTAATTAGTGAAGAGCCCTTCCTCCACCAACGTGAATTCTAGCCCCCTATGTTCCCACAGGCGCTCCGCAGTATGAGGTCCTGAGAAAGCGCTTGTCAGGAGCCCTGCAGAATCAAGGGCGCTAGATGGCTGTGTTCTCGGGGCCCCCCGCCCATCACCTGCAGCGAACGGCAGCAACACTCACTCTGTGCCAGGCCCTGTGGGCAGCGCTTCGGGTGCATTATCTCATTTATTCCTCCCCAAAATCCAAAAGCAAGGGCTACTCTTATCCCCAGTAGAGACACGAGAAAGCTGAGGCTCAGAGAAGTTACAGCAATGCTTCCAAGGTCACAGGGCTAGTCAGTGACACGGCTGGGACTAAAATATAGTTCCGCCTGAACCCGTTCTCACAATGGTTCTGGGCGCCGTCTCTCCGGCCCCAATCCCACCCTCTCCCTCGGGCCCCATGCACTCTGCTCTCTCAACTTCCCCTGACATTTTGCTCTCAGAAAAACCCTGACACTAGCCCCTGCATCGTCCCTGTGTCTTTAGGCCGCTATGCTCCTGTCCCCAGGTCATTTGCATGTGTGCCTCTGTTATCAGTAGAATTGGTTTAATTAATTGTGAGGGAGAGTAATCCCTAAAGAGTAGTATATTAAGCCAAAAAGATTCTTAATTTAGCTCTTACGAAAATGAAATTTGGAGGCCAGAAAAATAAAGACTTGTGAATGGCTTCCCAGTCTTCAAGAATCTGGGTTCCTTCTCTCTCGCTCTACAATATATACATGTGCTTCTGCCTCAGAGTCCAACATTGCTGCTCGAGCTCCAGGTATTGCATCTACATTCCATCCAGCTGCGTAGGGGAAAGGAAAAGGGAAATAATGTGTTCATTATTTTATTATTTTTTCTTAGCTAAAGACAACGTGATACGTACAACATGTTCTTCATTGGCCCATTCTAAGCGGCCACCGTGGCTCTTCCAACGTGGCAAGTCTGAGGCGCCACCTTACGAGGCTGCGGGAAGGGATAAATATCAATCACAGAGATGGAGAGGTAAAGAGTCAGGAGTGGAGGAGGAGTGAGTAGGCTGGGCCCAGAGAACAGCCAGAACTCAGCCATTAACCTAGACCCTAAGGTTGGAAGCCAGCGAAACAGCCCGTGAGCTAATGGTAGTCAAACATACTGGGGCAACAGGGCAGAAATGCAGGGCGGAGCCAGAGCTCCAATCAGCCATTCGTCTCTTTCCTGCTGCTTTTCTTGGGCAGAGTTCTCTAGACCAACACTATCCCACGGAAATGTAACACAAGCCCTATGTGTAATTTAAAATTTTCTACTAGCCACATTGTTTCAAAAAGTAAAAAGGAAAAGGTAAAATAAATTTTAAGAGTTATTTTATGTAATCAAATATATCTAAAGTATTATCATTTCGAACTGTAAATCAATATTAAAAAAAAATTCATGAGACATTTTACATTCTTTTTCACATACTATGTCTTCGAAATCTGGCAAGTCTCTGTTCAGACCAGCCACACTTCGAGAGCTCAACAGTCACACGACCTCTGCGTTGGATGGCGCTGGTCTAGACAGCCTCTCTCTGCTCACAGTGGGGTCCAGAGACCAGCAACACCAGCGGCATCACCCGGGAGCTCGTGAGAGGGACTGGCTCTCGGGCTGTCCCACCGAACCAGAATCTGCATTTCAACCAGACCTTCGGCTGATAGGCCCATTCGAGTTTGGGCAACGCTGCCACAGACAAAGGCAGAAGTCCTCTAGAAGGAAATTTTGTGTGATGAATGTTCACGAAGGCATGAGCATCACTAATCAGTGACGGGGAAGGGCAGCAAAATCTCCTCACTCCTGGCTGGTTGCTCGGAGAAAAATGATTTAACTAAATAGCACTACGGCTGAGTAATGAATAGCTCCAAAAGGAATGATCTAAAGAGACAAGATTTATCTCTTCAGCAGCCGAAGACTCCTGAGTGGTCCAGTACCGTGGATTCGGCCTTAATAAAATGACTTAAGGTGACAGTGACTGTGACATAGCCCTTTACCCATGGACAGAGTCGTAGGAAATATTTCAAACAGAATTACCACCTCCCCAAAATAACTCCCTTAGCAGCCTACCAAGGTGGCTAACATCCTTACCCTCTGACTTACACCTTTGGACTGAGGTGTTATTCTCAGAAAGCCCTGGGCAGCACAAAGCTCATCCCTGGAAAGGGGGACCACGGACAGGTCCGCCTGCGCCAAACAGAGCACCTATTTGTAGCACACACGCCGGAGGAAAAGAGCAGAAAGCCGGAGTTTTGACAGAAACAGAAAAAGTTCTGAAGCCAGTAAAGAATGGTCTCGACAGAGGACAGAGGGGCAGCAGCGAGGAGCCCAGCGTGAACGTCATCAACCCGAGTCTGCCTCATTGGGAGCCATGAACAAATCTGCATCCATCCCACCAATGCAGAGGACGCTGGGGTGAGCAGGGGCGCTTCTGGTCTATTTGGGGGGGGGGGGCACTAGGGGTGTTCAGTACATTGGCGTGGCATCTAGTGGTCATGCTGAGGCTGGGCAGCAGAGATGGAGACAGAAACCGAGGCAGAGGTGCATCTAGGGAGCACAGAGCAGGCGTCGGGCAAGCCCACAAAGACGACGTACATGGACGTGAGCTCCCTGCACGCCTGGCGTCGGCCGGAATTACACCCCTGCTGTGCTGACCCACAGCCAGGTGGGCTCAGGAAGCAGAGCTGCCCTCGGGCCCTTGGCCGTGACTACAGGTGAGTGCCCGGGCCAGCATGAACGTAAGACTTCCCCTAGCACACACGTGTTACCAGCGGCCCGGGGGAGAGTCAAACAAACACCACCCCGACTACATCAGCCGCTGTTTGAGCAGGTGCCTTTTTCCGAATGAAATTGCGTGTGTTATTTTTAATATCTCTTGTCCATCTGCTCTGGTTGTTTCCTCTGGCCCAAACTGGAAAGTTTCATCGCATTACCTGGACAGAGATGTGACCACACGGTCACCTTCGCCGAGCCACAGGGACACACTCGGCCGGCCTCTCTCATACACAAACCCCAGGAAGTATAAATAGAAATATTGCTTTTATTTGTAGACTTAATGCTTATGGGGAAGCTGGCTCAGAGGCATAAAAGCTCACCCTTCCAATTCACTGAACTTTGGGCCCATAATTCTTGCAGTTCAGAAAATTAAATAGAGGTCAGCAATTTATGCGGAAGGTACCGGAGGGAGAGAGCCGGAACAGGGCCATTAAACCCAGCAAACGTGCTTATGTGTTTTCCATTTTCTCGTGTTGTTTCTGTGGGGTCTTCCACAGCTGAATGGCCGGTGGTTTATGGAGTGAAAAACGTCAGAGCGAGAGACAGCTTTTCTTCAGCACTTCTGCCAAAACGTCAAGGCCAGCTCTGAGCCTAGACGGCCCTCGGCCAGGAGGTCTCTAGGGAGCCCAGTTCCCAAAATACTGATGTACCACCATTAGCATCGACTTCGGTCGGTGCCAAGATGTGCCGGAGGGCGGCTCACGATCCATATGAGTCCCACAAAACACCAAAACCCAGCCACTCGGTTTTATGTTGGTAATCTTTTTTTCTGACGCATGTACTGTGCACACTTCAGTTGGGAAAGAAGGTCCCAGAAGTTAGTGGAAAGAGAAACATGGACACCTAGAACCTCTAATCAATCAGACGGCAGCTGGCTGTTAAAACAGTGGCCTTAGCATGCCACATAAGGAGCCCCCTGAAATGCTAGAAGGAAAAGCCACTCAGAGGGTCTCCTTCATGAGGCAGGTCGGTGACCGGTTTGCCTGAGAAAACTAACTGAAAATCTGGACTCTGTGGAGGAAACTGGAAAAGAGCAAATACCACTTCATATCCGTAGCAGCCTAGCACAGGTTCTCAGTAAATCCTGGGTGACTCTGACTGTGAGTCCAGGCTTATGGCTGTCTTCACAGTGAGCTTCGAAACATTCTAGCACTGAGACGGGGCCTTTTTTCAGATTCCGTCCTTGTTCAGAAGTCCTGCGTCTTGGCAGCCTCTGCCTTTGACACAAGACACCGCAAACCAGCGATGGTGAACCCGGGACATCCCGCAGCGTCAAGCTGGACCAGCTCGCTTCCACAGGCGGTGCAGAACTACTGGAAGCCGGCGGGATCCAGCTTAGATCCAGCCTGCCTGCCTGCTGCTCGCGACCGGGTTGGTGTGGGCACTCCCGTTTACATCAAAAGATCTCCATATTTGCTTGGCAAATAATTCAATACAAATTAGAACATTCAGTTCCAGTTTGGCCTGGTAGCCTCCTGAAGACAGAACTGAAACTCTGGTTGCCTTTTATGAACTACCAAAGTGGCCTAAGATATTGGGCCTAATGAAACTTTCATGTGGTCATAGAATTGATTCTCCCAGTTGGAAGTAAAAACCAGAGCTGTATAAAAGTAGAGAGAAGAAAAGGGAAAAAAAAATGCACAAATGTCCTTAGCCCTATAAAATTTTTCATTCTGGTTCTTAGACCCTGTTTTTCATCCCAATCCGACCCCGATACCTGAGAGACTCCATGAAATCTACACCCTGAATAGAAAATCATGCAATATTTGACTCTCACAAATAACAAAATTAAGATCCAGAGATTTGAAGTGAGTTGTCCAAGATCACAAAGCCATTCGGTGCAGGTCTCTAGCTCCGTGTCAGCCTCCTTCTGCCACGACAATTTAAGGGGAAAAGGAGAATCTTCTACAGCCCTCTTAAGATATAAATAAATGGGTCGTAAGCCTCACGGATTTCACAGCTCCTAACTGTTTAAGGCCTGAGGAAAGAGCGCGATTTGGCTTCTCTTCACTGAAATTGCGATTCCGAGGTCCGGCCATCCCAAATCACGGGAGCGTCCTGTCGCCCAGGACCACGGGCGGCAGCAGGGACCCTGGGCCTACTAATCCACACTCTAAGAGCAGGAAGCTCACCGGCCTCTGACGAGGGGTGATAGTGAGCCTTCTTCTGCAGCCCAGGTTACATGCGCGCCTGCAAAAATGAGAGAAACTTCCAGAATGCGTGCGAAGTGATGCTGTTGAGATTTTTAGCCAGCTCCTGCGCGTCAAGCATTGGAATCTCTCCAGCCCATTGGTATTAGTTCTGCTGGCATTAGAGAAGGGAGGAGAGAAGAAGAACTAAGGAATATGGCATGGATGGCAAGAAGCAGCGGGAAGAAAAGGAAAACTGGGCCTCGAGAGAAAATAAGTAGCAACACAGATGCAAACGTGCCGATAAAAAAGGCAAGCGGTCATCCATCTTACAGGGGTAGAAAAAAAAAAAAGGTCTGGTGATGGATCACCACGCCGGCAAATGTTCCACAGCACTGAAAACACGGCTCGCCACAGAATCATTTTTTCTCCAGATTTTTTGTTTAGGTTGGAAAATGCAACATCGAGACGTGTGTGGTGAGGGAAGGCAGGGCGCGAGCTCATGCGTCGGTTCTCCTGGGCTGAGAGCTGCTGTCCTTCCCTCTTCTTAGACCCTGTTTTTCATACCAGTCCAACCCCAATACCTGAGAGACTCCATGAAATCTACACCCACCACTACCCTCCCCTCCCCTCGCCCGGGAGAGGAGCAGACGCCTCCCGTCGCGGACATCCCCAGCACTCGGCAGGGTGGGCTTCTGTGAACTCAGCAGCCAGGCGATCGGATCCACAGTGCTCTCTGACTGTCTGCCTCCCCGGGTGAACTGCGGGCTGGAAGCAAAGCCTCGGAGTGGGCTTTCCACCACAGCGAGCTGTGTTGTGACACCTGGATGGAGGTCAGAGGTCAGTCTCTGGCTTTCTGAGACTTTCAGGGGCAGTTTGAGAATAAAATGGGCTGCTGGCCTCACTCTCTCACCTCGATTTCTATCATCAGTTTTTTTTCTCACTTCTATTTCTATCATCGACTTTGTCCCAATTTCAAGTCACGCTCCAGGGAAAAACCTAAAGATCTCCTTTCTTCTTTCATGCTCTGTCCTGCATTTCAACAAGTACTGATGGAGTGCCCACTGTGTGCAGAGTGCTGTGCTAGGTTACCTTGGAGGTTATCAAAGAAAACGCATGGCCTGTGTCCCGCCTTCAAGAAACCCTCCAGCAAGCAGAGTGAGTTGCTATCGCACTGGCTGTACACACAGCACATCTAGGTTCAGAGGTCAGAAAGGAAGGATCTAGCAGGACTTCACGAGGACTTGAAGGACGCTGGGATCTTGCTAAGGAGGGCTGGAGAAATGAGCATGCCAAGGAGAAGGCACAGCAGTAGATGTTCAGAGGAAGGACGGCATGGAGAAGCCCCGCTCGGCATAAGCATGGGGCACACGGAAAAAGCCATGGGCTATAAGCTCTCGAAGGTAGCTTAAGGCTAACACCAGGAGTCCTGAATGTCGGCCTGAAAAATGCAGACTGGGGGGAAGGGACACTTGTGCTTGGGGGAAAACAAATCAATCCGGTGGAATAAAGAGAGAGAGTTGTGAAGGAGAGCTTGTCCAAAAGTCCATTTGAGTGGACAAATGGTTGTTTTCCTTTTCACTCAGTGTTTGGGGCCACTGTGCCTCCCAAGGCACTGCAGAATGGAAAGCAAACCGACATTTGGGCAAGACAGCTCTGTATGTAGGTAGGACTTCTCCCATTACTTAGCTCTGGGCCTTTGGACAAGGGTTTGCGGCTGGTATGAACTTGCTCACCCCCTTGATAGAAACAACATCCCGTCGCCCTCCTCTTCCCAGTCAAATCAAATCTGCTTCTGGATCTTTACTAGCACGTAAGAAACGTATTCTCTGAAATACTGGGGGCGTCGGGGGCGAAGGTCAGGGGACGGCTGCCCCTCCATAGCCATGTTCATGTGACTCAGAAGACTTGAGCGTTTAGAGAATACGGGGAAAGGCCTCCGTCCTTCAGTCCATCTCGGGCACCCTGAGTGCCTAACGTCTGAGGGTGGAAGACTCCATCTCCTCCACGCCAACTTCTCACTGCAGCTCCTCAGACATGGCGGTGGAGAGAGACTAACTCCCTGGTTTATCGGGGACCAAAGAGGTTTCTAGGATGCAAGGAAATCTGGGATGATTTGGGCACCCTGCCTGGCACCGAACGTCCCAACCAATGGCACTGACGTGCCACCCCATCAGAGGCCCTGTCGGGGAGCGAGACAGGATTGTTACTACCCCACCATCCATCTCTCGAAGCCAGTTCTACTTTAAATCAAAGCACCAACCTGGGTGAGGGATTTCTTCTGAATATCTGGCAACTTCTTTTTTGGCTCTGAAGCAAAAAGCCGTCATCAAACAATTCCAGAGGCAAGGGAATCCCAAAGACTGAACAGGCAGGCTCGGCCATCCTACCTGTAGATGAGAGGAGGAAGGTGTGGGGGCAAAAGCAAAGGAACGAATCACTCATTTATTCTTCTGAGAGATTAATCGGTCATTCAATCAAAAAACATGCACTGACCATCCACTCCGGTTCCGGCACTGTGCTAAGTAAGAGCCTGGCATAGGGCATGGAAGAGGAATGGCAGACCTCTCCTCGTGGAGCTTACGTTCTACCATTATCCCAAAACGAGAAAGCAGCAGGAAGAAATCTCAAAAAATGATCCAGCTGCAAACTTGATCTAGATGAGCCTCCATTTCCTCACTTCTAACATAGGAACAATAATACCTTTGTTACGGAGTTGTCGTGGGGTCACATGCGATGATACACCCAAAGCACGTGCCACAGAGCTGTAACACAGGATGCCTGCCGCTCGGTGTAGCGACAGTGGCCCCCTCGGCCTCCGGACCTGCTATTTGAAGCTGCGAACTGTTCCTCCTTGATACTTCCTTCGACTTCTGCTACACTCTTGCTGCATTTCTGAAGAGTCCTTTGGTTTATCGAGCATCACTGCCAGATCCTTTTACGTATGTTATCTTGTGTTATTCCCATTTCACAGAGGAGGACCCTCTGGCAGGATAAACAATTAGTTCAGGTCACGGGGTCAGGCAGAGAGTGAGAGTTTGAACTCATTTCTTCCACCTCCAAGCCTGTGCTTCTCCCTCAGGTAATGTCACCCTCCTGGCAGGCGGCTCCTTTGAAAGACCCTTCCCCACTGGTCCCGGGTCAGAAGCTCGCGGGTCAGAGGCTGGCATCACAGCTGCAGAGCCTGTGGATCAAAGGCAGGGCGGCTTAGTCAGGGCAGGCTCACCGCTTCACAAATCACCCAAAAAACTCAGTCTCTTAACTCACTTAACAGTTCATTTCTCCCCACGGGACTATCTGACAAGGATTCACACAACCAGTTGGGACTTTGAATCTTCAGGGCTTTTTTGTCTGCTGCTGGTAGATGGGAAAAGAGAAAGGACCCAAAGGATCACACTGGGGCTTCTTAATGGGCTACGGTCAGAAGTGGAATGGTCAGTTTTGCACATACCCTACTGGCCGCAACTCAGTCACATGGTCACACCTAACTGCAAGAGATGCTGGGAAATGTGGTGGAGCTGTACATCCCAGAGGCGAAGCCAACGACATTTGGGGAACACCTAGTAGTCTCTGCCAGAGCGGGCAACAGCACTTGAAGGGCAGCAATGTCCTGGAGAGCATAACATTTAGAACATTCCAGTCACGAAACAGAGGACTCCAGAGACCGTTTTCTTTGCAGGGTTGTTCTGAGGGCTAGAGGAATCGATACAGAGCTCCACCGCCATTGTAAGCCCTTAGTCGACAGTCACTGAGGAGAGGCAGCAGGGTACAGTGAGACAAACGTGACCTGAGTTCCCCTCACCAGCTCTAGGTCACCAGGCAGGTTTTATCATTTCCGTAAGCATGGAACTACATCTCAAAAGTATGGATACTAGTAGCCCATTTCTACTCAAGAGAATAACACGGAAAATTCTTTGAAATAAGAACTGTCTCAAAATCTCAAGATAAATGGCTACCGATTTTGCTTTCAGTGAAAGAGACTGTAAACACACAATAAATACATTGTTGGTGGAAGGTTCCAGACACACTAGGTGAATGCCTGCATTAGGAAGCCTGGGGCTTCCCACCCAAAGGCTACCTGGGCGGACTCTCAAGCAGCCTCTACTACATGATCTACTTCTGGAAAATTGCCAATAGCTAGGGTTTTTGACATTTTAATCTTATTCCAAAGATTAAGGCAGTGGTTCTCAAACTTGGCTGTGTATCAAAATCATATGAGAAAATATTCAAAAATACAGAAGGCCCAGTAATCTGAACTGTTTTAATTTTTTCAGATAATTCCAAGGTCGTCAGATAGGCATTACTCCATTAACATCATTAAGCCACCATCCTGATATATTGAAAGACATCTTGAACGCTCTTTAACATACCCATTTATCTACTTTATCATTTGTTAAATAAAGCAGAACACAATCTTAACGTACCATACCCTTCAGTGCTGAACACACAAGCACTTGCACCATAAAGTGAGTACAGACACTTTAAACTTGACACATAAATGTTTGAATGAAGACAGGGGGCTGGTCAGAAGCCAGGAGAGTTTGGCTAGATTGAGTGATTGAGTCGTTCATTCCTTCAGCCAATCAGTTGAATCATCATTATTGAGCCATTTATCAGGAACTGTGCAAGGCTCTAAGAATATAAAGATGAATAAAAGATAGTTCCTATCTTTCAAGAAAACAAAGACAGAAAAGCTACAGGCAAGCTTGTTTCCTGAAAGCACCCATCACAATGCTTCTAAAATTTTAAGTGCATAACATTTTATTAGGAACAAATGAAGCTCCATAAGAAGGGATGGACTATACTTCTGCTCATCAATCACATTTCACCCACCTGGAGGTAAGCCGTGTACCACATGGTGAATAGTCCCATTATTCACTGCCAAGAAGATAATGCCATGTCAAAGGCTATTTCCCTCAGGAAGCCTTTCCTGATCGTCAGAGCCAAAAATAACAGTTCCCTGTAATATGCGTTTTATTTATTTCAGGTCACTACCCTATGCTTGTATATTTATTTTTAACATCATCTCCCCTCCCTCGTAGTGTTAACTTGTTATACTGCTGTTTCCTCTGAAATATTTTCAGGGGAAAAAAAATCCATTAAAGTATACTAGTCATATAGCTCTCTTTTCCATCACCTGAGTGCCAGCCCATGACAGCTAGCATAGCAACCTGATGCCTGGACTCTTGGCCACTAAGTGTTATTGCATCATGTTGCAAATGTCCCCACCAACAGGAGTGCAGCCATGCTACCTCGAACTGAATGCACTCTGCTATGGGTGTGGCTTATCAATCACACCCTTTACCTCTGCCATTCGATTTACGTTTACAGAACAACAGTCTTGACCTATAATGACTGAGAAAATATCTGCAAATGATAGTACTAGAAAGAAACACATAGAGTACCACGATGGACGTCGAAAGGTAAGTTGTGGAGCCACCTGAGAATTCTTCAGGGAAACAGACATGGATGAGAAAACACAGGGTAAAAGTCAGCAGGCAATTAGAGTCTAGTGGGAGTCCTTTGACATATTGAGGGGCCTAAAATATCATTGTCACCGACAAGGACTGCCAGACAATTGTGTGACTGGGGCTGAAGGCACACTGCTGGTCACAACTTCGGAGAATTTGGAGGGGAAAGGAAAGCCACTTGCCAATGTATAAGAGAACTTAATTCTGCAGGGACTGTGCCATAAATAAGCCTTACAGCTCCAATTCAGTTGGAGCTCCCATTTCCGACCCCGCCAGACTGGGCAGGTATGGGTGCTTCATCCCTCCCAGTGAATTGTAAACCCTTTTAACAAGAGATTCTATGCCTTGTTCCTATTTGACTTCCTTAGAGTCATGTCAAAAAAAAAAATTTAAATGAATGAATGCGTGAATTTCTAAATAAAAGAGACCACGCACCATCTCTGACATGTCACTTAGGGAAAAAAAAAAAATCTGGTAAGTTCTGAGCACAGATCATTTTTGTCAGAAATTTCCCAAGCGTTAGGGCCTCTCAAAAGGAGATCAGCAAGACAAATAGCTTTGAGTTGGTGATGAGTCAGGCGCAAGCTGTGGACACAGGCTCAAGCTTATCACAGTCTGACGTTCAGGGATCAGGGATAATCTGACAGACTCCGGGTTCCCGATGGGCCTCGTATTCAGTTTAATAAATGGGAAGAATTAAGGGATATGTAGGCCTCATCCAAGGAAGTAGTTGTGTCCAGGACAGAGAAAAGACTTCTCTAGAAGTTCTGAGGAGAAAGTGGGGGTGGGGATAGTGGGAAACGGCTGACGTCGGTTAAGATATAGCAGCACTTACCCCTCGGAAGTGTTTACGCTTCACAAAAAAATAGTGTTTACCAGCCTACTCCACAGCTCCCCCAAAGCAAAACTGTTTGTATTTGGTTTGAACAAGGTGTCCTGGAAAACCAGGCTGCAGATTCAGCCCACTCTGCCCACAGAGAGGGAAGCACACTCCCGGAGAGATACACCACAGAGGTGTGCGTATCCGGTCGGTCTATCAGGGGAAAACCTGGCCTAACGCACCCACCACAATGGCGGGCGATTCTTCATGTCAAACCAAGAAGTTGCTGAATTTGCTCCTAGGAGGCTGCCCTCCCACAGCCCCCACCTGCCAAAGCCAGCAAGGCTGCTCTGCCCGCCTGTCCCCAAGTCTAGGGGGAGGAAGCTGGTGTACAGGGAGAGACCCTGTACCAGGAAATCCAGACAGGAGGTTCGAGAACTCTTCCCTTCTCGCCCAGGCAGGGCAGAAGAGTCACAAAGAGAGCAACTCATCGACGAGTGCCTCACAGGGCATTATCTCCACCCTCGAAGAGGAAGAGGGAAGAGGCGAGGCAATGAGCCCGGTCTGGCCCAGGTTTACAGTGTCTGACTCTCCTCTCAATACTCAGAGAAAAAGAGAGACAGACAGACAGACAGACAGACACTGCGCACCTCCGCAGGGAACTGTAGTGATTTTAGTAGGGTATAAATTGAGAGAGTGAAATATTATTACTATAACAACTGACATCATAACTGCTCCTCGGGGAACAACTAACTGTGCTGAGTGAATACCCTGATAAGCAGCTTAGGATGGACAGTGAGACACTGAGCGTCATCAGGAGATAGTTGTTCTATTGAAGATGAGAGGAGTCATTCCGCTTCTGAAAGATACAAGGGAGAGAGGGATCTTGAGAAAGAGCGAGGCGCAGGCCGTACGTAGGGCAGTGTTGCTTTTCTGCTGTTCTCCAGTGGCGGGGCCACCAAAGGCATTTTAAGAATGAGCCGTCTCAAGTTCAATTTGAAGTTTATATTGCTATAATTTAAAATTCTCTTTTACACTCCAAAATTTCTTATTAAACGTACAGGTCACAAAAATTGCTTTTATAAGTAGAAAGTGTGGAAATTAAGAGATTTACATTTTGCGTTTAGGTTGGTATTATGTGAAAGGGAAACAGTATAAAAGGGACCCATAAATGGGCTAACGAGGAGAAAATAACTCCCCTGGAACGTCATCGTAATCCTGCGGAGTCTTTTGATCTTTCATAAGATGTAGAATCAGAAGTTTGATCCAATCTTATCCCAATCACTAGGAAAAGAGAGGACTCAGCTAGCATCAAGGTGACAGGTTATTAACAAAATCTGTGTGTGTGTGGCGGGGTGGGGAGGGGTCCTCTGCTTCGTTCCTGCTCACTATTGTGGAATCACTAGATCTCACTTACACTCCCATGAACATCTCACCGAACCTTTGCAGACATTTCTCAGGTGCATCACCCGTGCATACAGAACAAGGACCACCTGCCACCACCCATTTGCCCTGTGGGGGCGCCTTCCCCCTGCCAGCCGGCCTACCTCCCCCCACAGGTGCTGCTTCCAGTGTCTGCTCCCCATCTCCTGCCCACAGGTGTACACCAGTTGAATCATTCTTTCCAAAGTTCTGGCTATCTCTGATTGTGTAACAAACCACCCCAAAACTTAGTGGCTGAAAACGACTTATTAATCTTCATGATCCTGTGGGTGGACTGAGCATTTCCTCTGTTTCCTGTGGTGTCAGGTGGGGCACTCGGGTGACTGGAAGTCAAAAATGGCCTAGTCGACAATGGCTAGCAGTTAGTGCTAGCCATGGGGTCCGTCAGGCCTGGGTTTCCTTCCAGTGGGCCTCACCGTGACGTTCCTTGGGCTTCCTCAGAGCACGGGGGCTGAGCTCCTGGAGAGGCGGAAGGAGAAGCGGTAGCCTCTCAGGGCCTTGCCTCAGAAGTCACATAGCATCGCCTCTGCCACCTTCTATTGGCAAAACTTAAAAGGCGGAAAACACATCCCACCTCCTGATGAAAAGGACGGGAGGGAGGAAAGTTGTGGTCAACTTTGACCCCGACACCACACTGCTGTTCCACACATCCCAAAGACACACACACACACACACACACACACACACACTACACTCCAAAGCTGTGCTTTCTTACGTGGACCCCAACACACCCCGCCTCCTTCTGATCTGCGGTAGGAAATCAGTCAGAGAAGCTCTCGGTCTGTCTCCACTGGCAGCGAGCTCCATGAGCCTTAGGGACCAGACCGGGAGAGTCTGGGGCAGGAGCGGGGTACTGAATCATCACTTCCCCGCCAAGCAGTCTTCTCCCCACAAGCCCCCTGGCTTTTTAGTCACCCACATTTCCTCCTGGGACCAGCCCATTTATCACAGGGCTTCTGTGTCCTTTTGAAGGTTTTATTTCATTGGCTTACTCAAAAAAGCATGAGTTCACCTTAATCAGAGAGATATACATGTGCCATTTCGATAAGCGGCTAACTATGAAATGTCTCTGCCGCTTATCCGATATTGGCACAGAGATGACAAGACCTTCACAGTGTCCGTGACAGCCACGTATCAGTGAAAGTTCCCCAGATCTAACTCGTGCAGCGATTCCGCCCTCTGAAAGGGTGACTCGAGTGCCTGGACCTGAACTACGTTAGAAAAACTCCCAGTGAGTCAAGTTCCTGAACTCAACTGAGTTGGTGTAGTTCCAGAATTTTCCAGTAGTTCTCAGGAACTAAGAGTAAAATATCCACCACCAGCAGCCCCCAAACAGTCCCTAATCAGCCTTGTCTCTGGAGGAAGAAAAACGAGAAAGACAGGAGGTAGGACTGGATGAGGAGGAGGAGAAGGTGGGTGACATTTCTAATCCCCACCCTGTCCCTGGTCTAGAAAAAGGCTAAAGCTGCTAACACCGCAAACGAATGACTTTCCTCCCATCCCTTCCGCAGGGAACGAAGATTCTGAGCAGGGTCAACCGCTAAGACCTCACCCCAAGGACAGTCACCACCTGGGCAAATTAAACCAGAGCTAACTACCAGAGTAGTTTCTCCCGCAGCCCAACCTTCTCGAACCTTCTCCAGCGGCACTGCTCTGCTCCCTCTCACCTTACAGAAGACGCGCAGGCAACGAGAAGAGCACTCGATAGCACCCAAGGGACAATGAATGAGCTTCCCGTAGCATCTGCCTCCCGACGCTCAGCTTCACTAACTGGTTATGAATGTTAAAAAGGAAAAGATGCCATCAGCAAATGAGGAGAGTTTGTGATAAATCACTGTGTTTGGGTTTCTATTAACTGCAATGCATTATCCAGACAGGTGACGGGCATGTGCGCTGTTTCTATCTCCCGGGGATTATCGGCAGCCAAATCTTCCGATGTCGAGGTGGAAAGCAGGAGCAACTCGGGACTGGGAACAGTGGGCTCCCAAACGCGCTGTTTTGTTAGTTCTTCATGTCATCGCCTCACGGAGAGTGAAGTTTCTAATTCAGATGAAGCCAGACCTTCACTGGGAAGAGCAGCAAAGTAGGTTTTCCTCTAACAGGAAAAATTCTATGGAGCAGCAGCAGCAGCGCAAGTGGCCCGCACTGTGCACCTTCGCCACTGCTGTTGGTTCTAAAGAATGTGAATCCTTTCCCCGCCCTACCTTCCCGTCTCCCTCACCCTCCTCTTTGCCCACCCAACTCATTCTCAGAAGCCACCCTCTCCAAGAGCCTCCCCCTACTCCGCGGGTGAGGCCAGTGCCGTTCTGTGCTCCCTGGTCCCCTTGTACATCCCCACAGCCGCGCTTACCCCAGAGTGAAGTTACTTGCTCATGCGTCTCTCTAGAAGGGCAGGGTGATGAAGGATTGGGCCTTATTCTGCTTTGCGTGGTAAATCCTAATCCCCCAACTGGCTCACAGGAAGTACTGAGTCCACATTGAACTGAACTGAGTGGACATCTAACGTTCCATTGTGCGATTTTCAGGATCCTCTTTCTTCTCAATGCTACCAAATAAGTTCTATTCATATATCTCAGGCACGAGGCTAAATTAAGTGCATCTCAAAGAAGTCCTGAGCCTGCCTGATCTCTGCTCTCTAGAACCACATGGGTGAACGTCTGTCTGCATCACTGCGATGTGACAGCCATACCTCCTAGTACTCTTGCTCTTCAAAGCTGCTTCCCCAATAAGAAGTATCCCCTTTGAAGTCATCCGCATTCTCTCCTGAGTCCCACTGAGCTAAGGGCAGAAGTCTGTGAGGTGTATGTCACTCCTGGACTGCTGTTCCCCCGATGGAGGGACCGGCCCATGGCTCGCCCTCGCTAGCCCTCCACGCCCCACACACGCTGGCACGGGCACAAGAGAGGGACCCTTTGCAAATGGTTCCCGAATTTATCCTTGTAAAGTCTGCACAAAGCTTTTTAAAATCATAAGGATTTTTGATTGGATTTCAAAACAGTTGAGCAGAGATTGGGGAGTAATTGCTCGCACTGAAGTGAGTTCAATTTATTCATCATTAGGAGTTGTCACGAGTTTCATTCATGCCAGAAATCACAGAAAAGAAAGTAGGAGGAGCAGGTTATAGGGTTTATTTTCTTTTTTAAGTGAAGTAAACGTGAAAATGGCAGCAACAGGTGTCACTAGACTGTCTCTGAGAAAACCATCCACGCATGAAAGTGATCCACCTCAACCTCTGAGAGCCAATCAGACTCCCAGGGAGAGTCACGTGGTCACTTACTTTTCAAACTGCACTCAAAAGAACTCTTTTCTGCTTACCACCCTTTCAAAGCCGCTAACACCAAACTTCAGGGCCTGAGTCTTTTCGGGTGTTTCCTGGTGACTCTTTTTTTAACCTGTCAAGCTTTCTGAAATCAAGGGAAGCTCCACCGCAGTCATTCTCGTGGCATTGCAGTTGACTGAGATGAACCTTATGGATTCTCTGCCTTTGGACTGAACTATTTTTCACTCCACAGATGGACATTCCCAGATTACATAAGGTGTGCGTCGTATGCGGTACTATTAATTTCCTCAAATGCATTCTTATTCGAAGGTAAGAAGGCAGCAAGACATCTTAGAAAATCGTCCGGACTGAGAGTCAAAAGAACTGTGACGGGTCTCGAATATTTTATGGAAGGAGGTGATACCTGACTAGCTAAGTAGGTAGGTAGGTAGGTTAATAGGTGAGTAAACAAGATTTGCCGACTGACTAGCCCTCTGAGATTAGGTGAGTCATTCCTTCCTTCCCTCTGGGCCTCGGTTTCCAGTTTTCTAAACTGTGGGGGGTTGGACTAGCTGGTCGCCCAGCTCCGCGCAAGCCCTCTGCATCGATGAAGGAATCCGTGACCGGCTGTCTGTTCCGCCACGTCCCCGTCCCCAGCACCAGCGTGTTCCATGTTCCCCGCCGCCCTCTTCCCCCGTTCTTGTTCAGGTGACTCTAGATCCACGGAATCCACTTTCTTAGGAAGTTGCATTTCCTTTCTGCCCTGAATTCTAGGGCTCCCCAGTTTGTGGCCCCTCCCCCTCACGGGGGCCGGTCACCCTTCAGGCTTCAAAGTCTTCTTCGTGTTAACAAGGACCAAAGAAAGGCCTCCGACTTATTTCCCATGGCAAAGGATCCTGAAGTGACCTGAAAAGTTAATGTGACTTCTTTAAACGCCTCACTCACTGACCTACTGAGAAGCTGAGCCTCTGGATCACCCTGGTTTTTAGTCATCTGTTCTTAATTGCGTGGGTCCCCATATTTGCCATAGGCTTGTTTCACAGCCTGGGACGAGCTGTCCGGGGAGACAGCCTGCCCCGCTTCCCCAAACACCTCCAGCTTGAGAGGAGCTGTCATGGATATCCCCTCACATGGGGAGTTTTCCTTTGAATATTTATAAACAAGAAAGAACTTTTCTCTCCCCCACTTGAAATGCATATATTCATTCATTATCAGGCACTGACGTTGCTGAGGTAATGGGCTGTCCTGGATTCACAGCGGGAACTGTCTCACGGCCTGCAGGCCTATGCATTTTAATATAATTAAAAGGCTTCTGTTTGGAATCTTGGCTAATTAATAGTCATGCCTTCCTCCTTCTACCTGCCATTCCCAATCTGCTGTCTTTTAGGACACTGATCATGGCCCAATTAATCCCGCCACCAGTCAAAGCAAGAGAAGAAAGGGGGACGTGTCATTGCCGTGTTGGCTTCTTAATGAGAAAAGAGTATTTAAACTAATGGAAACCTCCTTGTTTATGAAAAAAGTTGAGAAAGAGCCTCTATAAATACAGAAACTTGGTAGGAACAAAACAGTTGACCAGAGATTGGGGAGTAATTGCTCGCACTGAAGTGAGTTCAATTTATTCATCATTAGGAGTTGTCACGAGTTTCATTCGTGCCAGAAATCACAGAAAAGAACGTAGGAGGAGCAGGTTATAGGGTTTGTTTGGTTTTTTTTTTAAGTGAAGTAAACGTGAAAATGGCAGCAACAGGTGTCACTAGACTGTCTCTGAGAAAACCATCCACACATGAAAGTGACCCACCTTAACCTCCAAGAGCCAATCAGACGCCCAGGGAGAGTCACGTGGTCACTTACTTTTCTATGTCTCTGTCATCCTTTAATGCCAAGGCTTATAAATGGAAATGGCTTCACCTTATAAAAAGGTAGACAAAGGAGGGAAGGACCATGGTAAGTGATGAGGAGAAGGGTATTTATAATTCGACTTTCCTCGGATACGTGAAAGCCCGTCATAACGGAGAGAACTAAGCTTTCTCTACGTGACTTTGAAGAACAGAAATGGAAATCTTGGCAGCACCCGTGAGGAGACTCTCAGTGGCCAAGGACCCGGGCTTGAGGGGGATCTAAAGCAAGAGAAGGAAGGCATGGGCTCGGCCTTTAGGGCTCTGCCACCCCCACACGGCTGCCCTTCCCAGTCCTGGATGTCTTGGAGACAAGTGGTCCAGTGACGAGAAGAGCCACGAGACAGTCACCAAGCAGGGCGCCTTGCACTCAGGCTGGCTGACGTTGGCCAGGTTACCTCACCACCTCAAGTCTCACCCACGAAATGGGAAAATGGTGCCTCTTCAGAGGACGGTTCTGAGGGCTAAATGAGAAAAAGCCTTTGAAGCGCCTAGTGCAAAGCTCACTGGCCATTAGTCCCCGTTGACTATCCACAGCAATTGCACTACGGAACCAAGCAACAGCTACTCCATGTCACAGTGAAGAACATTTTTCCAGAAGGAAGAGAAAAACATGGGGTAGAGAGGAACTCACTCTCCCGGCCACAAAAATGCATAAGTGCAAAAAGCCACCGTGGAGTTTATCACATCGTTAAGCCTGCCTCCCCCAGTTCACTGGGTATTAATAACGGAACAAAGGTGGGTCACAGACGCGAGATAAAAATAAACCGAAAGCCCTGGGTTTATGCAACAGGCCCATGTGGCTTGTCCTGCTGAGGAGTCGCTGGTCTAAGACATCTGTTCGGGTCCAGCAGGAAGCCCACGAACAGACTGCGGCTCAACGGCACTTCTACCACGGATGCTCCCATTATGAACTGGAAGCTCTTTATTTTCTAAAAGTCTGAGCAATCACATCGTCCTGGATGAGGTCATGTAGAGACTGCACTGCTGACCCATAGGACCAGAATGCCCTTTTACAGTTTCCGGCTAACAAACTGCCACTTGTCCTTCAGGGCAGCTCACATGTCCCCTCCTCTGGGAGGCCATTCCCATTCCCTGGTCAGAACTAATCACTCCTGACTTTGAATCCGCAGAGAATCCTCCCACTCTATTAACACGTACAAGGCCTCTCCCTCATCGAAAAGGATGATGACATTTGTAACGCTTACTGAAGACTTTCCAAGTAGCAGAAACTGTGCTCATTCAGTTCATCCTGGGAGGTATATATTTTTATTCTTCACATTTTACGGATGGTGAAACTAAAGTTTAGTGAATACAGCGACCCCCCTGCCCACAGTCACACGGCTGGTGGAGCAAGATTAGGACCAAGGCCGTCGGCCGCCAGGGTCACCCGACTTTCATTCACTGCTGTCTGTCTGCAACGCCTTATGCACTGTAAGAGATCGAGATCGATAAAGAGTTCTACACCGAGCAGGATTATTTTGACGGAAAAGTTCGCCAGACAAGTGGGGCCAGTCTGGAGTGGGCAAATCCTACTACGGATATGCATCGGAGGGAGAGGCTCTCCGCGGCCCGCCAGCCTTGTCACCACAGTCCCCCTCAGCCTCCTTTTTTAGTCCTGGTCACGCCCAAGATTTGATACAAAGTCCAAAACTTCCTTGAGGCACATTCAACCTATGAAGAGAGCTGTAGAGAAATGAATGTATGCCTCTTTTTTCCAGTTTTATGTTTTGTCAAAATGCTACTGTTGGTGATGAGCCCGAGCTGCAGTGAAACACAGGTTGGATCCAAATGGTTGGAAGCTGAGGAAACTCCTCAGCTAAACCCAGACGGTGAAGGGGAGGACTCCAGAGGCCCACCTGGCTTCCGGTCTAGGGGCTCAAGGCACACCCTGTGGGCTCGCTAAGACGGCCATCCATACAAGTACAGTAATTGCCTCCTGCCCCAACGCTGATGTGTGTGACGGCCCACAGTGTGAGCACGTGGAGCTCTCTGGGAGAGAGTGAGCTTCGCGCCTCCCCGACAGGGCACTCCCTTAAGCTGCCTGTCTGTAAAGGAACCCTAGGAAGACACCTGAAAGGCATTCTCTTCCTCTTCCTGAGCTGCCAACAGGACAACTCGTACTGCTATGTAACGGAGGATGCGGTGTGTAAACGAGAAGAAAGTAACCGGGGCTTCTAGAGCTTTTTCAGGGAAGACCTGACAAGCAGCAGAGATCACAGCTCTCAACTCTCTGTTTCACACATGAGGAAGCTGGGGCCAGAGTCGAAGGGCCTGTGCAATGAGTGGCTGGCCAACTGGACTGAGAAGAGCTAGGGGGAACTCAGGCCTTTTAACTTCTCCAGATAACGTGCTGTGATTTCTCCTCTCAGAACTTAAAGTCGTGGTTTCCCATTTGGATAAACGTTCCACTAAGTGAGAGGTAAAGAGGGAGCGCCAGTGGGGGTGAGAAAGAGGCAAATCTTCCCTTTGAAACATCTGAAGAAAGAACCAGGAACATCTTTTATTTGGAAATTTAGAAAACTGTAAGCAACTCACAAGAGTTTATCCAATCACGGAATATGAGTGAGAAAAATGAGTACGTTAGGATTATTCACAATGTATAGAAGGATCAGGTCACCCCTAAATTTTGAAATTGTCAGAATTCATCAGCCTCCCACAAAACACCTGGTGAGACTGTGCTCAACTTGATACCCGGACGCACTGTTCTCGTGACCCCGTGTCTCGCCTCTTACTTGCTTTTGTTCATTTGAATAGAAGCTGAAATATCAAAAGGCCATTGTACTTTATTGAACTTTTCAAAATTATTTTGCTCAGCTTCATTAAAGAATAACTTCCGCCTACTGAAACGTCCATTTTAAGTATACGGCTCTAAAGTAACACGCCAGAAAACGCTCCCCTGGCCCAGAACATAGGGGTCTAGACTCCAGAGATGTGCTGATCATATGTACACCTTTGTGTACCACTTAAATTTTTTCAAGACATTTGTTTTCCTAATGACTTCTTAAAAGTTACCTCCTCAGTATGCACTGAAGAGTTTGACATCAGCCAACCAATCTCCCCGGCAACGTTCCAGAGTATCACAAAGGGTAGACATTGGACCACACTGCCGAAAGACCATGACAGAGATCTGAGACTTTCTCTACAATGAACTCTCAGACCCACCTTGGGATGTCCTTCACAGCTTTCAGAGATCAAGCTAATGAAAAAAAAAGGAAATGCAAAGTGAAACTTTCAAGGTATCGCCCTAGGTCTTAACACTGATGCTGTGGTTTTTCATCCCATGCCGGAAAGGATTTAGTTTACGATGTTCTTATCCCAGAAATCAAAGAGTTCAGTGCTTATCTGCACAACTCCCTTTCTGCCATATCGTCTCCCTCAAAAACTGCCATCGATGAGCTACTCCAGCTTCTAATAAGAAGAGGCACTCCACAGCATCTGCCTCCCGAGCATGGAAACAGAGAAAACTTTCCAGAATGTACTAAACCCTACAATAAACAGACACCACCCTCCCAAGAATGCCTCACTTCACTCGAGAATAAGGTCAACTGCACATTGGAATAATGAACATATTGACTAAGAAGCTCTTCTTAGCAAGAGAGTCAGCAAGTTTCATCATTACCTCTGTGGCTAAGTTTTTAGAATTTTTTATGATCTCTCGAAATTTTTCTCTAGATATTCATGTGGGAGACAGAAGGATGGCCACCCAAAGATGCCTGTCTTCTAGTCCTTGGATGTGTAAACATGTTATGTTACGTGAAAAATTATAAAAACAGATTACGTTAAATTATGTTAACCCTGCGAATGGAATTAAGGCTGCTGATCAACTGACCTTAAAGTAAAGACAGTACCTTGGATTATCCAGGTGGCCCAAGGCAGTCTTCTTCAAGAGCAGAAGTGTGGCAGGAGGGTGCGGGGGAGAAAACTTAGTATCGGAGTGATGCGGTATGATGAGAGAGAGACATGACTGGCCACTGCTGGCTCTGAAGTTGGAAGAGGACTATAAGCCAAGGAATGCAGGCAGCTTCTAGAAGATGGAAAGGGCAAGGACATGGATTCTCCTCTAGACCCCTCAGAAGGAACACATCCTACTTGCACCTTGATTTTAGCCCATGAGACCCGAGTCAAACTTCTGACCTATGGAACTGTAAGATAATACATTTGTGTTGCTTTAAGCTACTAAGTTTGAGGCCATTTGTTATAGCAGCAATAGTCAACTAATATGATATGTTTATTCCCCAGTGTTTATCTCTACAGAGCACTGGGGTCTCATACTCAGGACATAAGCCAGTTTCACTGACTAGCCTGGAAAGGACACCTGACACACGGACTCTGCAGACGCCTGATCATGTTGCACCACGTTTTCTCAAAGCCACTGAACGTCAGAAGTCCTCTTGACAATCAAGCCACCCAGTTATCTTCGGAAGATCCAAGCATGGGTCGTGTTTCAAATGGATGTGAAATAAGTTGTTTGGAATAAAAGCAATTTAATCGCTCATGCCATGCACAAGCCTTCCACAGGATTCACCGACCTTTTACACGGTGAGAACGCGTTGTTGCCACTTACTGGGGATTTTTCTTTTTACTTTAAAAACTGACCAGATGCAATGTCTATTTCATTGAGGGTGGAGAAGACTAGTAAAATTAATACACAAAACCTCTTTTAGCATAACTTAACAAAATAAATTTCTAGTCTACAGCTGTGCCACCCTGAACAAGGCCAATCCCATCTAACCTTGGAAGCTAAGCAGGGTCGGGCCTGGTTAGTACCTGGATGGGAGACCACCTAGGAAGACCAGGTGCTGTAGGCGTAAAAAGTAAAAAATAAAGGATTGTAAGCTGACAAGGTCCTTGCAATCTGTGAGGTCAACCAAAGGTTGCCTCGCCTAAAAATATTTTTAAAAAAGAAAAGAAAAGAAATTTCCAGGAGAAAACTGATCAATAATTGCTCATATCTTTTCAAATTAGTGTTTTGTATTTCTTCAAATAAATACCCAGAAGTGGGATTGCTGGGTCATACGGTAGTTCTCTTTTTAAAAATTCAAAAAGATATACATATCCCTGTGTTCGCTGTAGCATCATTTACAATAGCCAAGATATGGAAGCAACCTGTGGAAGTGTCCATCGAAAGATGACTAGATAAAGAAGATATGGTACCTATATGCAATGGAATATTACTCGACCATAAAAAGAATAAAATCCTCTCATTTGCAACGACATGGATGGACCTAGGGGGTATTACGCTAAGTAAAATAAGTCAGACAGAGAAAGACAAATATCATATGATTAAACTTATATGTGGAATCTAAAAAACAAAATGAACAAACATAACAGAAACAAAGTCACAGACACAGAGAACGAACTGATGGTCGCCAGATGGGAGGGTGGTTGATGGGCTGGGTGAAAACGGGGAAGGGATTGAGAAGGACAAATTGGCAGTTACGAAACAGTCACGAAGATGGAAAGGGCAGCATAGGGAATGTAGTCGATAATGTTGTAATAACTACGTATGGTGTCAGGGCGGTACTAGACTTATCGGGGCGATCGCTTTGTAAATTATATAGATGTCTAACCACTATGTTGTACGCCCGAAACTAATATTATTGACTGCCAACTCTAATTGAAAAAAATTTTAATTAAAAAAAGTAACTGATCGTATCAATCGTATTAACCATTTGAAGGAAAGAGTAAATAAGTACAAAAGACTGGCTGAGAATACAAGTAAATTCCTCTCCATCCTCATAGCTACGTGACACTTGTATCACATCAAATGCCGGACATGAACTTTCACTAATATCATTTAACTTTAAAGAAATATGGGCAAGAATCTTTTCTGAGGCATCATCACTTTATTCTAATGCCCTCAAATAAACGGTTAGACTTCTCAGAGGATGATCACAGGCAGCTCCCATATTTGAATCGGATGTTTGGAGAAAAGTAGAAAATAAAAACGTGCAGTTATTTTTTTATTGCTTAATGATCATCCCTACTTTTAACAATAAGTGTTAGTCCTGCTTATTTTCAAAAACAGCTACATCCAGACTTAACAGAGAACTTGCACCAGAAGTTATTCTATATGCGGGTCTATGTTCATCACTTTTTCACTTATTTATTGCACAAAAGACTGTCTTTTATTAGCAATTGTGAAGCTGAACCACAGTGCATTAATTTTATAAATGAGATGTCGGTGTAACTATCACAAAAGGTTCAGAGGGAGACCGAAAAGTGTGGCATCATCATGGTGACCTGCTGAGATGGTGAGCATCCCAGGGGCAATGGACCACAGGAAAGCCATTAGAAAGCTCTTCTCTGGGGACCTGTTGTTGTTTACTCAACCACTTAAGGAAGGATCAGGGCCACAAAGTCAAGGAAGCAATCACTCTTCTCTGACTATTACAGAGAATGAAAGGGAGTCTCTGGGCTCTTTTACAACCATTTGTGCAGACGTGACCTCGGGGAAGGTTCCCCACCTCTGACTGGAAAATCACTTTAGCAAGAAAGAAAAGGTTTCACAAAATGCCGAGGGGTACAATCGTTCATTATTAGCTTGTTTGCTCACCCATTTTAAGTTCCCATAGATTTGTGTTTCATCTATTTGGACAGAGATGAGGATGTCATTTAGGGGTTTGGAGAGGAGTAGCCCCAAGAATGGAGATGAGAACAGAGGGGGACAGGACACCTTCGCAGAAAAGAATGTCGCAGCAATAAGACCGTCTTACGAAGACCTGTCATTCCTTGTTTGTTTGCATTTACCATACAGAAGAAAAGAAACAAATTTTTAAGGGAGATAACTAAAAGAACAGATATTTGTTAGAATCCACATTAAAACTAACTTGTAAGAGATGATAAAACTGTGAGAAAAGACTTTTCTATCAACTCCGAGAATTTGCTTTGTTGCTGCTACTTCTGTGCTTTTAACTTTGAGATTCACTGTCCTGAGTAGGCGTCTATTTCTTTCCTATACACTTTATAACATATAGATACCAACACGTGTCATATGTATAAAATATAACATTTTATGAAGATTAACATTTGGAAATGAGTAAGGCTGACAATAGCCAATTAATGTTAAGCCAGCAGCCTTCTGAGTACTAATATACCATAAAATAAAGCCAATTTGTTCAGTCTACTTACAAAGTAAAGCATATATTAGTCAATATTTTCAATGAGCTGCCTCAGGATGATTTCTCAAGGCCATGTTAGGCATTAGCCAATTGATATGGCTGACATCGACAGTAACCAGGGTTTAGATTTATGCTATCGTATACATAGGTTAGGGGAAGTTGGTATGGAGTCATTATCAAAGGCTAATTCCAGTAAGAACTGGTTATATTTGATTTATCGCATGGCTACAGAATGTACCTCTAATCTTAGCCAGAAATTTTCTAAATTCATGTTGCTTGTCAAAAGAGATTTGAAATAAATAGGCATGAATTTACTATTATTATAAGATAATTTAAAGATAAATCAGGTGTGAACTCAGTCACTTGGTTATGTATATGTGCATATATATTTATAGGTATAGATTTTCTTTAAAAATTAACTTGTTAAAAAAAAGGTTTTGAAAATAAAATACACCAAGAAATTGAATTTTTTTCTTGTTGCAACCTTTCAGATCTAAAGTTGCTTTTGTTTTTTCCCTAGGAATATAAAAATATGCTACGTTTAATGTGGTTTGTCCCTAAAATCATTGGTTTTCTTATTTTTGAAATATAAATATCTGGAAATTAAAAAAAAATGAAATATTTCCGATGGGGAGGGGTTGGAAGAAAAACGAATATCTCGAAAATTATTCTATTTTTACTGAGTTAACAAAACCTCACAGCTTTCTACATACATATAGACATTTCTAAATGTGAACATATTTAAAAGTGCCACCTTTCCCTTGACTTAAGTACATTTATCCATGTGCATCTAAACACACACTCACTTACCTCAGGATTCTTATTTCTAATTAAATTGCAAAGGGGTGTAAACATCTCAAACCCAGACCAGGGTGTTCTCATCTATTATTGAAAGAACATGATGCTCTCCAAATAGATCCATACGTACGCACGGAGAGACACGTCACGGACTCGGGCCCAGGGAAATGTTGCAAGCATTCGTTCAGTTGCCATGAGCTAGGAGAGGGGCAGGAACCTACTCACAGATTCTAAAGGTTATTACCCACAAATAAATTAAAGTATGGGTTGGCCAACTGTCTCAAAAGGATGGACTGTGATAAGGCCAGTGTCAGGCAATTTCTCCTCTTTGTAGTGGGTCTCCTCAGCCTCAGAACGCCTCTCTGTGAACTGGAGAGGGGAGCAGTCTGGAAGAGAGATGAGGGAGGGGGCCATCCACTATTACGTCCCCTCCCCAGCTGGAATCCAGATGTGGGTTAGAAGTCAAATTTGGGGGATCACAAATGCTCCACAGAAGCAGCGATCGGGGCAGTCAAAACAACCCTGCCCTTCTCTACATTAAGGTCTGTTTACATGCACATCTCCTGGCCCAAGGATTAACTCAGAACCGCCAGCTCAAAACGTGAGTGATAAACAGACTTGCAGAGTTTTGCAGTCTATAGAATGAGTTTGAAGCGGAATCCTGAATATAAAAAGATTAAGTTATTATCTATTCCGGGGCCATGGCATGACTAACTATATCCTCTGAAATTCTAATCAATTAAATTCAACCACCATTGACTACTCATTTACTGTTCCTTGAATATGAGGACTCGTAAGACGTAGTTGAAGTCAGTTTAGTACAAAATTATTTCTCTAAGACATGTGGTCCCGACCTGATTGCCAGGGACTAGAAATGACAGGCAGTTCCTGGCCTGCCCTAGTGGGAACCTGCTTCCCATTCAGCCAGGTGGTCACTTGCTCTCTTATGCAGTCACTCGTCTGTGAGTCACTCAATGTGCTTGGTAAGATTTTCTTGCTTGGCTGCCAGCTAGAGAGAGACCATTTAAATGAGCAGAGGACTCCCTTCAGAGGCAGAGGCAACGCGGAACGGACAAGGGTGACCTGGGAGCACAGCCACCACAACCGTGAGCCTCCTCCACAAGCCCAAGAGTGAGATGACCCGGAGGAGCTGCAGAAGCAGGAGGCGGTTAACACGGGGCCACGCTCCGTGCTCCCACGGGAGGGCAAGAGCGACACCCTGGTGCTCATCAGCGTTCACAGCAACGAGAAGCTCCTGGGTCGTGGGAAGGCCCTGACTGGCACTGCAACGTGGAGCTGGAGAGAGTGGAGCTGGTACGGACTGAGGTCCCCAAGAGCGGCAAGGGTGACAAGTCGAAGCCATTCAGCAGGGACCACTGCATCTCTAAGATGTGCCTGCACAGAGACCGGTCGCCGGGGTCCTGCAGAACCCGCTCGTCCCAGGCAAGGGGGCAAAGGGGCCTCTGTCAGAAAGCACTGCCCCGTCCTGCCACCACCTGTCCTCGGTGACGCGAATCACAAAGCCTTGTGTTTTTTCTTAATATATAAATAAATGTTCAAAAGGAAGAAAAAAGGGAAGGGAGCAAAGATGGAAGGAGAGAAGACTGGAAAGAGAGGAAGAAGAGAGGGAAGAAAAGAAGGAAAGAGAATACACTGGCTTTAAAAAAATGTGGAGAGAACAGCCTTAGAAATGACTGGCACCAGGGAGCCCAGTGGTGCTATCTGGCATTTTTCCCTGTGGTTCTTGTCTCTGCTTTTCAGTGTGGAGGTTTCTTTCTGACCAGCATTTCCAACAGGCATGGAGGCTAGCCACCTTTAGCTTCACATTTATTTCCTTATAATCTCAGAAACCAACATTTCAAGCTCCGGTAGGAAAACTCTCTTATTTTCCTGGTTTCTAACTGGCGCCCACCCAGAGGTGAATCTCTGTGGCCAAGATCTCATCAGCAGTTAGCAACTCCCGGAGCAGAGTATGGCCCAGATCAGGTCTCACAGAAGAAGGTCCCTTGCTACGTCCAGGAGGAAAGAAGGTTGCTGTACAAACAAAACCAAAAACGTCCACCCTTCCCACTCAACTTACAGTGTTTACAGGATTCCGACAACACCTGTAAGTCAAGAACTGGAAAGGATAACAGAAGTCCATGGTTCTCGCTCTCGAACACTGTGTTTCGATGTGGGTACCACATTTTAAAAAGAGTCTAGACAAATTAAGGGCGTGTCCAGGAATGATGGCATTAGAAGCTATGCCATACAAGATATGCTAAAGAAGTGGAAATGTATTCCCTTACAAAAAGGAGGATTAAGACAGAGGAGGTAAAAGGACATCTCTTTCATGTAGACGAGGGAACATACCTACTCTATTAGGGGGTCACAAATGTGCCTACAGAGTTCAGAGAGGTAACATAGCCAGATGTTAGCAAAACAGTAGTGCATGTGCAATAATTAGTGGCAACTGACACTCAGCCACAGGACGTGGGAGTCCACAGGGAAGGAAGGCTCTGGAGAACTGGAGAAATCATATCCCGTTCAAAGAGGTAGTCCCAGCTCAGGTCCAGCTAACTGCTGCCCTGTGGGAACGTGGATGCATATCTGCGAGATCACTCTTATTCAAAAAGAGCCAAAAAAAAAAAAAACACCTTATTTTTATGTGAAATTTCTCAATTTCTTCATTGTGGGCCAAATAAAATACAATTTTGAAAGGGATCACCCATGGGGCCCCTGTTGAAAATATCTCTAGAAGGTAAAACTAGAATTAGTGGCTCAAAGTTTGTAAGAGTTCGGTGTCTAGTCTTTGTAACTTAGAGTGAAGTAGTAGATGCTTTGTGAGGTGTAAGTGCACTGCCCCCCAGGCGTAGGGAAGCAGAAGCTGATGGGGGGAAGGAATTTGGTGGAAACGAATCCTGCATGAGGTGGTCTGATTGGCCCACAATGAAAGTCTCCAGGTTGATGCTACACTTTCCTAAAGGAGATGGATCAGAAAATGTTCTCCTCTGAGATGACGACATTTGAAGGCCACATTGTCTACTTTGGATTTAAACATGTTGCCGGAAGAGACAATGGACAAAGCCAATGCAGCTCAGCCTTTCTCAGAGCAGGCAAGACCACCACACCGAAGACATATGTGTCACATGTCCTGCCCCCCAGGATAGGATGTTAATAGACATGAATCCAAATCTCTAATTACCCAGAAAAAAAAATGATTTTCTGGCCCTGTGATGTGTTTTGGGATGTTTGGAATGAGGAGGGTGTGGCTTTGGGGGTTACGTGTCTGCTACTCATGAGTCATGTGCTCGTGGGCACGTCACATTCCTCTCTCAGATAATGTGAATGATCTACCGTCATTTCATATTCAATGCTGTAAAGATAGTACCCCCCACTTAGCTTTCCTCTCATGCCCCCTTTCTTGCATCCCTCATGTCAAGGGAAGCAGCAAAACCTGATCTCGTCCTACACCCCAGTGGCCTATCATCCGCCCACCGCCGTGAGAGGAAGCTCTCCGAGATGACATCACGAGCAATAAGCTGAAGAGGAGATGTACGTTCCTGGTGTAAGAAGCCAGAGTAAGGAATTTCCACTTAACACCAAAGACAACGAGATGCCCAGAAAAATGAAGCAGGTGTACTATGTACTATTAAGCCGCAGGTCTCATGACAACATACTCTGGGCAATAAGAAAGCTAAACCGAAATGTAGAAATTACCTCTGCAGCAGCCTGACAGATTCTCAGGGCTGCCATCCTCTTCCCATTTTGCCTGTAGGATTCTGGGTAAGGGAGAAGGTTCCATCTCCTGGTGGCAACTGTGTCCCTCAACCCTTCATATAAAGTGAATATTTAAACGTCAAATCATATGTACCTATCAAACTCAATTATAACTTCAGATATGCTCTCATAAGGGAAAAGATGACACCTATTAAAAAGCAGTTATGAGAATCCTGGCATTGCCAATGCATACCCCGAACACATTTAATTTAAAAAAAAAAAAAAATGACTGCAGAAAAATTAGTTAAAGGGGATATGGTCAACATAACTCTAAAATTTGTTTAAAATGTGGTACGCATCAAATCTGTCTGCAGAATTCCTTTCTCTGTCTGCTGAAAAATATCAAAGATGCCATGAGACTACAACGCTTAGCCTGAGAGGTGACACTATTGCTCCTAGTATTTAGAAAAACTGCCTGGTTTTAAAAAAAAAAAAAACTTTTCGGACACTGAAGATCACACAAATAGTTCTTGACAAGCTCTTACTAGTGAAACGGTTCTGTTTTTCTCACTGGCATCACTCAGCTATCAATATGTTATTTGACTAATAACTAATTAACAATAAACGATTCCTGCATCTTAACTGAGGGGCACGTGAGCAGCGTGAATAACAGCCCGGGCTCGGGAGCCAGACCGCCTGGAGTGAAATCCCAGCTCCACCTCCTACGAGCTGTTAAGTTCCTTAACTTCTGTGCAGTTTCCTCATTTATAAACTAGTAAGCCTGCGACGATGAGGGTGTGCTGAGGATTAAATAATTTAACATCCGTAAGACAGTGCCTGACACATAGATTGCACTGTGTGTCTGTGGGCTGTTATTACCATCTCTTGTCTTATAAAATCTATTTGTCCCATAGAGAGTCGCTAGGTTGCTTTCTCTGTTCCAGGCACTACACCAGGCACTGAAATACTTGTCACATTTCCTAAACCGGCGGCAGGAGTCTGAGTGATGTAGAGTGTTCTCAAGTATAAAAACTGAACAGGAAGGTAGAAGCGGCCACGAGCCTCCCTCTCCTACCAATTAAATGCATAAATCGGAAACGGGGCGCTTCCAGCGGAAGTTACCCATAATCTATTCGTGAAATTTGCAGTTAGCTACCCGCTCAGGTGGCTTTCGTCACATCTACATTTTGCATCTGGCTTAGATTTCTGTTACTAGATGATGCTTCTAATTTGCGTTTTGGGTTAAGGCCCAGCTCCCAGGGTGTGCAGACAGAGTTACGAACGAGGAGGCCCTGTTATCAGCAGGCCGGGAGGGACAGAGTTTTGATGCGAGCATGCTGTGCCAGTTCTCATATGTCCACAACCCAGGCCAGAATCTGCCCTCACTTATGCATGCACAGCTTCCATTGACGTCAGCAAGAACAGAGCTCATGTAACAGGAGGCAGAAATTTGGCTCTTTGATTTTAATAGAATTAAGTGCCCAAAGTTTTGCTGATGCAGGTTGCAAATTTAAACCCCAAAGGGTCAGGAAAATGCAACAGGACATTGGTCTGCTGGCAATCTCATCTTTTGCACAGGCCATGTAATTAAGCACGTACCGAATTTCTCAAGCCTGACTTGGAAGGCCCTCACACTATTGTGCCGATGAGTTGTGTGTGGCCTCCCACTGCAGCCAGACCTTTAGGTGTGAGGCCAAGATTTTGTCTGTGGCTTCAGATAAAACCCTAACAAATGGCCCCAACTCACTGTCAGTTGTAGGATTCCACTCCTGGTCTGGGGTTAACAACAATGTTGCAATCTGTCGGTGGTGCCAAACTCTACTCCCCACCTGAAACCAGTGAAGAATTATGTAATGAAATTTAGGGGCTTAGCATTCTTAGAGTATCTAGTCTAAGTTTCAGTGTCATTTCTGTTGAGACATGTCCATAGCTTTGTCTTAATATTAGTGTGGTTTTCGAATTTTAATTTAATTTTATCCAATGATGTTAACAATTGGATCTCCCAGACCTGAGCATCTGGTAGTAAGTTTCTGAGTGGTAAAATACAATTGAACAGAAGTATTAAGCCAGACCAATGACTGCCCCCTCCACCAAAAAAAAAAAAAACACACACACACACCAAAACCCTTAACTATGACTGGAGATGTTTTAGGTTCCTTTAGCCAGCTATTTCAAGTTCTGTTTCCTGCTTTGGGTCGAGAAGCGGGCTTTTTCTTGAACTATTATTTAGAACTTAGGTGGATGTATGCCTCAGTGTGTCTCCTGGGATGCAGGTTTCCTTGTGGATGACATGATTTAGTAAATCCTTCCTGGGCACTTGCCATTTCTCACTCCCTCTTCTTCAGGGAGGAGCAGATTATCATGAATGGCGACAGTGGGAGCCAGAACAGGACCCAGCTCAGCTCTCTCTTTGGGATCTTCCTGCCTGCAGAGAGCACTTGTTCTGCTCTGTTCCCAGGCTACAGGTTTTGCCCTTGAAAAGGAGGTAGCATTGGCCGTGACTGAGGATGAAATCTGTTCCGCTCAGGAGATAGGTATTCACAAGCTCATCCCGCCTAAATCACATTCTCCAACATTCTTCGGTGGCAACAGAGCTGCCATCCTGTCCACCTGACGTTTTAAGGAAGGGGGACTGGTGGACAAGCTACAAGAAGACATTAGCTAATGTCCGGAATTGATCAGTTAAAAACGAACAGACTAAGAACATGACTTAGAAATAGGGAAGCAAATATCAAGGCAGGAAAGGAGTTGGGAAGTGCCCGTCCTGGAAAATCGGATCGAGGGAGGACCGGAGGGCGACGCGGGGCAGGCAGGGCAGGAGGCCACCGCCCGCGCTCTCCTGCGAGGGTCGACCTCGGTTTGATATTTGGGGAACACTTCGTGATCTCATGCTCACTACATCATGGAACGGTAACCCATTAGAGTAGGGGCCACTTTCACAGACCTTCTCCAGTATTTTTCAAATCGAGTCACAATTCGTTAGCATGTCATGAAATCGACTTACGGGACTAGGACCAACATTTTGAAATGACATGAAATAGAATAGATCGGAGAGCATTATCATCTGGATCACAAGATAAAATATGTTTTTATCGTAAATTATAATGAAAAAAAAATGTCGGAAATCTATTCAGTGTTTCCAACTTCCTACTTAACTCCCGACCAGTTTCCTCAACCGTAACAACCCACCTTATCTACCAATCCAACTGGTTCTAAATAAGAGGATGCATATGGAAAACGCTTTAAAAACCATCCAGCTCAAACCATACTTAAGGTATTGTTTTGATTTTATTACTATTATTATTCTTCTTCTTGAGGAATGTCTGAGCTAGCTGACCTGCACCTTTGTACAGCTCTTCAACATGGAAACAGCCCTCATACCAGCCCCACCCCACAGCCTGCTCTTCTAAGAAGCCACTGGTGTCGTGTAGGGTGTGGGCCAGGGACCCAGATCAGGCGGGCCAATCAGGGGCACCCGAGGCTGCAGGCTGCAGGGAAGGATAACAGTTATGAGTAATAAGGACTGGAATCCAAGTTCAGCTCGGCCTCAAACTAACAACACAACTTGGGGTAGAAAATTTAACTTCTCCGAGTCTCAGAACATCTTCATTGTCATCACCGCCAACACCGAAACCACCATTTTTGTTTTATACTCTGAAAACAGAGAAAGAAAATTATCTCACACTCCCTGGAGCACCTGCAATGCCGCTGAAGAGACTGAAACCTGCCTGAGCTGAGAGCCAGCAGGGATTGGGACAGAGACATCATCTCAGCCAGCTCTGCGGCCACCGAAGCGTGACCTATGACCCACGCCCGGCGCCGTTGAGACCTGCTGCGCTGGGCTCTGTCGCCCTATGAGTGCCGCTGACTTACCCTCCAGGTTTAGAGACGTTTCTCACTCTCAAGTCTCACAGCCTCTATTTCCAGCCTCACGCATCTGACCCCCTGGCGTGCTGGCTCAGGGCCGCGGCTCTGTGCTCAGGAGCAGCCTGCGGCCGTCCAACCACACTGCGCCCAGAACCCAAGAGTCTGGGTTCGGCCACCTTCTACAAGTGCTGAATGTGGGGATGGAAGACTTCAGCTCGTCCTCTGGTTCTGCCACTTTCTCAGGGGACCTCTGCTAAATCATCTCATCTCTGATCTTACTTTTCTCCTTCAATTTCTTCCTCCTTCAAACTTTTATTGCAGCAAGTGAAAATTTGGGAATGTTTGCATTTCCCCAATGATGTTCATGGGAGCAAAACGAATAACCGTTGCAACATATTTTACTGTTAGAATAGTTTAATAAAAAATAATACTATTCTTTTTTTACGTTGCTCTTTACTATTTCTAAAAAAAAAAGAAACCACCTTGATTTTTCTCAAGTATCCTTCTTTTTAATTCAAATGACCTTCCTTTGACATTCATCACTGCCACCATCTGATGCCACCTACACTGTTTTTGTTCATGCAAATGTCTTCATCCTTCCCCTAACTCCAAGTTTTCATTGGAGCCCAGACCAAACATCACCTTATCTGCGAAGGCAGCTCCCAGCTTCTCCCCAAGCAAAACTCATGTTTACCACTTCAGGACTCACAGCCTTAATCCGCACAGATAACACAGGGCGGACCACGGGATAGCACTGGGGTTCTACTCTCTCCCTGAGGGTAGGGACTATCCTCCTTCCTGCAAACCTTCCCATGGCGCCTGGCACTTAGCCAGCATATAGTAAATGTCTGATCAAAGAACAAGTTATCTCAGCTTGTCAAGATTTACAGCCTTTGACAAAGTTATAAAAGAGATTCTCACTCTTTCTCCTTCAGGCAGCAAAGCCAGTTAGTGGCCCAGCCCTGTGAGTCACAGGCAGAGCCCGCACTTGTGACCATGTTGTGAATCCAGTTTCGGGCTGGGAAGAGCAGCATATGGTCACCAGACATTCTGTAATAAGTAGGACAGTATCTAGTTTGGACTAAGATGCATGGTAAAAACAACAACAACAAAATACCCTATTTGGGGGATGTTGGGAATCTCGGAGTCCAGGTAGAATGTGGGGTTCCTACCCCAGCTGTGGGGTGACCATCCGGAGGGACAGTCAAGTGGCATGGGTCCTTTGAACCTTCCCACCCTCCACTACCGTGCGGGGCCTTCTCTAAGGAGTACTGAGCATTGATGGAGCCAGCTGATTCCCGATGCCTGTACTGGCTACTCTGTGTTCTGGTCACTTCAGACAAACAGGAACCCAGAGCGGTCTGAACCTCAGCGCTTCCCCACAGCCTAACGCGATGTACACCAGATCCTGACGTGGAGGGAGGGGTGGCAGAAGGTGAAAGAAAGACAGCAAGGGAGGATGTGGACGGAAGAGCCGAAGCTTTGGGTCTCCTTTTACCAACTAGACACGAGCTGCACCGGACTTCCTTTATGCTGTGCTTGAACAACCATGTTCCATCCACGAAAGAGCAGAAATAATCAGTAGTATTAGCCAAGTGCCTACTAAGGGCTTTGCACCAAGAAAGGTACTTCGATCTCTACCATATGCAAAGCATACGGTATTATAATACCCGTTATTCAAGTGAGAAAAATGAACCTCAGAGAAGCAAGTACTGGTCCGAGGCCACACAGCTCCTCAGTGGCACAGCCAAAACTCATACCCAAATCTAATTTTGGAGTCGCTCCTTTGAACCCTCTACATCACAACTATGTTTCCAGATATTTTAACCTGTTTCCCAAATTTTAACCACTTTTTTCTTCTATATGTACTTCAAATTAATTTGATATATAAACAAATATATATCGGTGTGTATATCTGTATCTATCTATACATCTATATCCATATACATATCTATATCCACACATATATCAATATTCACCTATATATCTATATCCACATAAATATCTACAAATCCGTACCCACATATAGATATATAGATAAAACCTCCAATCCCCATTATACACCACATTTTGATTCAGATATTATAGGATAAAGCTAAAGCATCCCTAAGAAATAATAGCCTACAACCACCCAACCAATTCTTTCATTCATTGTCTTATTTTAAATAACAGATATAAAAGTTCAGCTACTCTAGGACGTGAGGATGACCTGGACCTATTTCTAATCGCACAGGACATTTGGAGAAAGAATAGTGTCACCACAGAGGAAAGAATAAAATAGTAATATGAGGGTTTAATATCTCCGAAGATACGTTTGCTGCTCGCCCTTAAAACAGGATTTTAAAGTGGCCTTTTCTATTTTTTCTGCTCACCTCATCAACCCCATCACCTGAGTTGAATTTAGAAATGGCCTCTTAACACCAATATTCCAGTCTGGAATTGGGAGCCTGAATACGAATATTCTTGACCCAACCACCTTTTTTTAACCCCTCTGGTCCCCTTTATTGTCTCTCTCATTACTTACACACGTAGCCGAGCCCCTGCCTGACTCCAAAGGGACCCTTCCTTTCACATGCTCCTATTTAATAAACACTCGTTAGAGAGTCAAACCAATAAACTCCTGGGGAACCGCCCAGCCTAACCAGTAGTCAGTGTGGAACAAGCCATGAGTATGCTATGAACACTGACCAGCTCTGGCCACCCACATGGCTTGCCCACTCCGTAGGTCTGCTCGTGCTTTTGCCCAAAATGAGGGGCACAGGGACTGGAGAAATAAAGAAACGTCAAAATGGTAATAAAAGCTCCCGGGCGTGTAGCTCCTCCACGGTTTCTCATCACCAGCCTGCTGGTCCCAGTTTAGAGCCTTTTCTTTGGAAATTCCTCGCCACGCTTCCCACTTAGATCTTGGCGAACAGTGGCCAAGATCGGTGTCAATGCCAACAGAGAATAGCCGCTGGCCAGCAGCATTTCCAGGGAGCCTCGGGGGCAGACGTGGAGATTTAAAAGCTGCGCACCTTCTGGATGCTGCTGGAGCATGTTTCTCAAGCAATTCACAGAGATAACGGGCCAACTACCCCCAGCTCCAATGTGTCTTTCCGCTCACATCTCCCACTGCTGCTGTCCCTCCCTCCAGAGATGCCCAAAATGGATTTTCCGCTGATTTCGAAACATACTCTGTGCATTCCCATTTCTAGGCCTTTGCTGGCGATGGTCTCTCCTTTTGTTCTGCACCCAGGAGAACAAGGTGCTCAAATGCCACCTTCCTCGTGAAGTCTTTCCCGATGCCATAAATCCGATATGCTCTCTCCAAGCTCCAAATCCCAACAGCACTTTGTATAAGAACTTCTCTTCTAGTACATCACACTCTACCTTGCGCTGTGGATATATCTGCACCTGCCTAAATGTCTCTGCTACGTGGGACATTCGCTGGGTGCAAGGTCTATATGTTATTACGTCTCTGTGACTTTCCAGGCCCCTCATACAACCTCTCGCACATAGTACCGGAGTACGCATGCATTCGCCCATTTTAAAGAAAGTATTTCTCAAACAGCTACTATGTGCCAGGCACTGAGATTATCGACGAGCAAACTAAACAAAAATCTCTGTTCTCGTGGAGCTTGTATTTATGTATTAGAGCAGGGAGAGGTAGACAATAAACATAAATATCAAGATGTCAGGGGTGATAGGTGCTATGAAGAAAAACAAAGTGTGGTAAATAAAAAAAAAAGTTTGTAAATAGTCCAGATAGGATTATAAGAAAGTACTTCCCAGTGCAGACCTGATGGGCGGATGAGAGTGAACAGTGTGGCTTCCGCACACAGGGAGGAGCAAGCGCAAAGATCTGGAAAATCCGTGCCCAGAGAGCCGGCGGGACAGCAGCACAGAGGCCGGGGCTGGAGTGGACCGAGACGGAAGGAGAGGCGCGGGGTCAGAGAGGCGATGGGCAGACACAGGCTTCAGGGCCGCATAAGCCGTTAGAAGGACCCTGGGCTTTTACTCCCAGTGCAGTGGACGCTGCTGAAGGGTTCTGAGCCGATGGCTGATGTGATCCGGCTTGTATTTCTACAAGATCACCCGAGCTGCTCTGTTGAGCCGAGACTGCGGTGGCCCAAGGGCCAAAGCAAGGAGTCCAGTCCAGGTGAGGATGACGACGACGTGGACCAGGGAGGTGGCAGTGGAGGTGGCCCGGTTATGGATACATTCTGTATGCGGAACCAACAGGGTTTGCTGAACAGTTAAACATGGAGTGTGGCAGAGACAGAAGCTGACTCCCGTGTCCTAGCCTGAGCGACTCGAGGGTGGAGCTGCCACGTGCTGCCACGTAGGTCTGGATTTTCTGCCATCCCCCGAGGACTGGGTCCGAAGGTCCAGAAGGCCTCACCTCAGCAGTCCTCAGGGACCAGCCGCAACCCACCCTCCAGCTTCTGCCCATGGCTCTGGCATGTTTCTTCGCCACGGCCAGGTTTCGTGTTCCCGGAGCAGCCATACCCCCCTCGAAGAGCTCTGAGCCTTTTCTGCATTTGCTATTTCTTTATCCCTAGTGCCTTCTTTTACTCATTGTCCTAGTCACTTTTGGCTAATGTATAAAACTATACACATGCACGTGTATGTGCATACATATACACATACACATATGTACATATTCGACAATTCCTTGTGCTATATTTTTTCTGTTCAAATCACTGGTGTGGTTTCTGACTGAGTCCTGACTGAGACCATCAGGAAGAAGGAAAAGAGCCATCGAAGGAGCAGTCGATGAAGGACGCAGACTGCTGGGGGAGGCTGGGCCTGGAATCCAAATGGCGAAGACAGTGCCAGAAGGCGGAGGTGACACGGTGTGTCACACGGAGCTGGTTCTCATGTAAGAGGAGGACGGAGGGTTGACTTTGGGACTGCCAACATGGGGGACATTTGATAACCTTCGGAAGAGCATCTATCAGGTTCACCCGCCAGCACCACCCCCCAATTTGTGGGATCATGCTCCACGGTTCCCTGGGAAGCCATCCACCCTCTCAGGCCCGACCCCAGAGCTGGGCGTGTGGGCGGAGCTGGCCAGGGTGCTGCTCGCCTGGGCTGCTGTGATCGGTTCAGGCATGAGCACGGAGCCCAAGTTGGTCCAGTGAGAGTCACACCCAGTTAGAGCATCCAGGAATTTCCCACTGGACAGAAAACTAAAAAGACAGGCTATAAGCCCAGAGATACTGATGGTCATTTTGCCACGCAAAGATAGAGCCTGCCTGAAAATAGAGTCGACACAGAGAAATCGGGGCCAAGAAAAACCAAATTCTGATGGTGTGTGTGTGAGCTCCTGGAGCCCGTCAGCCTGAAGCCAGCCCTGGAATTTTTAGGTACATGAGAAGATAAACTCCTTCTTTTCCATTGATGACAATTGGATTTTCATTTTCTTCACTTACAATCAAAAGGGTCATAAGCAAAACAACGTTGAATTAGTCACTACAGCATAGAAAACAACTGATGAGTTAGGTGACTTGACCAAAGTCTCTGTGGCCAGGCTGAATCTATGTGCCATGTCTTTAACTTGCAACAGTTCTTTCTACCATGGTCACGATTTAGCTTAGGGTAGAAAAGGATCTGCACTAACAGATTTCATTATGAGTGAAGGACTTTTCTGGACTGTGGTGAATGGCTGTTCTCTTTTCTCTCTATGGCATGAGAATGTGTTATATCGTGAAGAGGCATTGTGACCAAGGGAACTAGTAAAATCTATTTTGAAATTAATTGGAAATATGTAGAGATCCATCCTTTTAAGAACATCCATTCTTGTCCAGGGTCAGAGCGATATAAATCATCGCCTTGATTCCGCCTTCACCCCCAAATGCTATAATTAAATCTGATTTGCCCCCTTCGTTAACTCAGCTGCAGGCAATAAGCTAATGTGCTAACTGGTCCCCCTCAGCAACGGCTAGCTGGGGAAGTCAGCTCCCTCAGAGAGTCACAAATGTGTGTTTCACCACTGTTTGTCTCCTGGACCCCTTGCCCTGGCCACACCAGGAGATGTCCCTGGTCAGATATAAATTTAGATCCCTGTGAGCTGGACAGACAACTCGGTCTCAAAGCCGCCGCATGGCATCACCCCAGGGCTGTGTCAGAGTCTCTCGTGCAGGGCGATGGCGTGGAGACCCTGTTGCCAAAGGGAGCTTTGTCTGTGTCTGTGTATTTCAGCATTTCCGAGCTTAAATCAACCCATGAAATATTCATGGGGATCTAAAGTAGTGGGCAGGCTAACAGCTTTCTGATAGAAATATCGATATCCTTGGAGCCAGTCGTAATCCCATATTCACAGAGCTTCTCTCCCCCTTCATCACTTCGGGTCCAGCCCTGCAGCATTAACAGCTTGGGTGGTGGCGGGTGGGCCAAGGGCAGAGGAGAATGACAAGCAGAAGGCGCCGTGGGGTGCCAGCCTGGGTCGGGAACGGGGAGGCGTGCTCTCTCACACGCAGTCACAGGTATGTCCAGGAGAGACACTCAGCGTGGCCACCCCGGGAACCTGGAGGCTGTATGTCAGTCGGGTGACTGGCTTCAGTGTTTTCGTCTGGTCCGTGATTCCAGGTGTGTACGTAGGATTTTCCCTCCTGGCCAGAGCCAGAGGGAGGCGCGGAGGGGGCGGGGAGCCCTACCCAAGGTCATGGAAGGAAATTACCGCTGGAGAAAGAAATACTTTCTTTCACCCATTCCCCGTCGCATGTGGGAGCCTCTCTGGGTGTAGAGAGAGGTACAGGATGAATGTGTACAAAACATACCTTGCCCAGCAGACAGCTGGTGTGCTACACAACGACCCCTGCCTGTCCCCTTCCCCGCCTTCAGCCCCCGCCAACCACAGGCTAGCCCTGAAGGTGGGGTGGAATTCTACGTTCTCCTTTTCCCTTCTTAGCCTCTCGGTTCAGAGAAGGGGCCAAAAAGGGGGGCCAGTGAGGACGCTGGTTTCCTGATGTGGGTACCTGTCCCTCAGGATGGAGTAGGGCCTGCCAGCTCATTCCAGCCTGCCCGCCTAAACACCGTGGAGCGAGCAGCCCGCTCCCCAGCGCCGCTCGGTGTTACTGAGACCCGTCCAGCACTGCCCTTTCGGGCGCCTCAGGAGCCAGGGAGCCAGAGATGTCTGGGAGACTGGTGCCCAGAGCAGCGCTGCCAAGCCAAGCTGGGGACTGAGGAGGCCCAGTTACAGGCATGGTCGAGAGAGGGAGATGTGGGCCGCAGGACCGGGGCGGCGCGGCCCACACTCACACCCTCTCCCACCGGCTGGCTCCGCTCCAGCAAGAGTCAGTGAGCAGCAGTGTTCGATCCTAGGCCCCAAGGGTGTCAGTCACCTGGAAACCCCACAAGTGGCCGAGAGGAGGTGGAGAGGGGCCCCTAGCCACGGCCACTTCCCTGCGTATTTCCCTGCTGAAGCCTAAATCTTCAAATCCAGGCTTGAGAAAATCATGTGTTTTTTTTTAATTTTCTGTGCTTTAAGGTTGATGTGCTGTAAATTTGGGGAAGAAAGCAACAGCAGTTAAGTTTACAAATCAAGTCGTATTTTATCTCGCATGCGGAGGCTTCCTGACCACAGGGCTTGTCAAAGGGAAGCTTCTAGATTCAATGCAGGGAGCAAAGTATTTGGATTCTCTGCAGAGAAGCTTGGACCTCATTAGGTACTGAACAATACAGGTTGACCAACCATGAAAAGTACAAGGGACGAAGGAGCCATGAGAGGACGGCCCCTCGTCCGTGACCTTTCTGAGTGGGGCCACGTCACACCCACTCAGCAAATACCTACGGGAGTCCCAGAGGGTCCTCAAGCCCACTGACCTTGAACCACATCACCTCCTCTCTAACACTTCTTCTTCTCCAGCAATAAGCCAGGGGTGCTACTTCTTAGGGACACCTGCCTGTTAGTCTGGTACGCACGCAGTCTGCTACACGACTGTGTCACAAGTGAAAAGGCCAAAGAATCACCACTTCCTTTTTTTTGCATGACTCTGCTGCGTACTTAAGAGATGCTACTACCCACCAGCCACCCACCGCAACCTTCACAAGAAAAAGCAAAAAAGCCAAAACCAGCTGAGTCCAAAAGAGACAGTTCTAATGCTGCCTTATGCTCTCACGGAACCTGACTCTGTGCTTTAGTTAACATGCTGCGTGACCTTGGAGAAATTACTTCACCTCTCTGTGCCTTAATTTCCTCATCTTCAAAATGGAGATCATAACAGTACCTATCCCATGGGTTGCTAAGATAATTAAATGAGATGATATATGTAAAGATTTCTAGAACACATAGAAAGTTCTTATAGGAGTATTAGCTAATATTATTACTATAATAATTGCGACTGGTGCCTCCAAAATGTTTGTTGAGTAAAATTCTTGTAAGTTCCCCTGGAGAAAACACCCTCGTCCATTGATTAAGGTGGAGACACTGAAGCAGCCAGTCTGCCCTCAGGGGGCAGTAACCTGGATCGCATCTCAATCAAGCCTGATTCAGCTCTACCAAAGGAGCAGCGAAGTTTAACTACTATAAGTAGGTGACTGTGATATAAATAGGTCTGAGATGAAAGCCAGGTCCTCATCTAGGACCAGCTGGATTCCATGAGACTGCCCCCTATCTCTGAACCCAGGATTGGCAGACTGAGCACAGAGAAGCCCGGCCACACATTCCGAGGGAAAAACAAATCCATCATCTGAACCTATGTCTGGCATTCGACGTGATGCCAATAACTACCGTCAGGCTGCGATCGCTGCTGTGTAATCTACCCTGCTGACCACTTTCTGTTCTTTCATTTAATCCTCATAATATCCCTAATAGAAGGTAGACTCTATTTTTCTCCCCATTTTACTGATGAGGCAATCGACGCAGAGGGAGTAAGTTGCCCAACATCACGCAGCTAGTAAGTAGCAGAGCCAGGAATCAAATCAAGGTTTATATGACTCCTGAGCCTGTGATAGTAACCATTAGCCTTTACTTCTAGTTATAGTCAAACAGTTTTTCAAGGAATCTACGATATCAGAATACAGTCCATGGGCATGGCTTTTGCAATCAATAGATAGTCTTCGATGTTTCTCAGGTTCTTCCTGTTGAAAATTAAGTGCCTTTGACGGTTCGTGCCTGCGCACGTGCTTCTTTCTGTGTAGTCCTTTGACAGCAGAATCCACGCAGAATACTCAGCTATAGCTCCTAGCCAAGGCTATCATGCTGGCAGTTTCCAGATAAGCTGCATCGGGCACAGCTTATATGCTATAACAACTATGTACTGATCAGCATAATTGTCCCGTGTCTTTAAGAGCAGATAACTAGTCTGACAATCCATCAGCAGCTTGAATTCTCTGTGGTTCATTCCAGCTTTTGGAAGGATCTTGGTAACAAGGGCCTTTAGATATCTCATTTAGAAGGAAAACAGGGAAGTGTTCCCTGCCACGAAGGCTTATTCTTCCTCAGCCCTACCCCTTGCACGGGCCTCCTCCAGTAACCCTTGTTGGACAAACTGTGGTACCTGGGACAGGTGATTCTGAAAGGCCTGCATCTCCGGCGTGGATGAGGAATAAAACTTCCTAGTGGGAGTCTATTCTCCCCAAAGTAGAGGAGTATTTCTTTTCCCATGCATTAAGGGCTATATGCCTGGGAAGTCTGAAAATGGGGAGGACGGCAAACGTGCCCCCTTCCTGGGCAGGAGCACAGATGCCCATTCTGGCTCACCTGGGCCCAGAAGCCACCACGTAGTGCCAGGAGCACGTCCCCACACTGGCATCCAGCACGCACAGGGCAAGTCCATTAAAAACAGACACAAGATTCATTTGAACCACATTTCTGATTTCTGAGTTCTTATCTTCCATATTTAACTGGCTTTTCCAGTTTCTAGCTTATTGTTGCCGTTGGAATGAGAATGTCTGATACTCCCTGCCCCGGCCATTAGTGACTACCCATTACCGCCCTAGTATCCACCCCGCATGCCACTTCCTGGACCTCCTCAGGCAAAGCCAATGGCCTTCATGCCCTCTCGCTACTGACCGGGCTCACCCAGATTCCATCTCAGCCATGTCACATCTCAAAAAAGCACATTCCCTGGAGATAAGGTCATTGACTTTAAGATAAAATGACAGTCGCCATTTGTTTTTCTTATAATGGTGGGGACTTGAGCTTTAGCTCTTGGATTCTCAGAACCATAGGTATGGCAGAGAACAAATGATATTCAGTCAACAAGTAAACACTGGGGATCCTCTGTGTGCTCGGTGCTGACTGTTCTAAGTGCTGGACAGAGGCGACAAGACAGGCCAAGTCCTTGCTGTCATGGAACGTACAATCTAGATGCGAAGTGCAGGTGGCTTGCTGATATTTTCTGAATCACATTTTATATCGCTAGGTGAATCAGATGTTAGCGAGACTGAGATGGAGGCCTTCTTGATAATGAATTTTCAATATGTTCCCTTCTCTCGCTCTTTTAAAATAATGCTGGCTGGTCATCAGAAAAGATGGTAGGAGGGATGAGAAATAATCAAAGCTTTATAAAACAGTGTTTGCTTCAAAACTTACGAAAGCCTTTTGAAAGCTCAGCACCAAAAAACGACAGTAAGTCACAAAATCCAATACCCTACTAATATTGAAAAGTTGCGCTTTCTGCAAGCCCTGTAATCACCCTTGGTTTCTGTTCTCCATTTGCATTGTAGGTACAGTTAGGTGTCTCAACGAAGATATCTCAGCCGCTTCTCTCTTAACATTTTACCACCGAGATTTTCAGACTTTTAAAATTAAGTGGACAAATGGCCACTTCCCTCTCCCATACTCCAAAAACAAAGTGAAAAGAACACACTAAAATTGCTCATCTCTATTAACAGGAATATAAGGTGCTGGATTATTTCTTTGGCTCAGCCAAGATATTGCCAGATGACCTTTTTCAATTGTTTAACTTGTCTGGTGAGATTTTTTTTAAAAGCAAATATGTCTGACAATTTTTTTTCCCCCGTTTCCATCCTGGAGTGTCCCTAATGACAGGAACTTCTCTAGCCAGGGCTATTCCTGGGTATCAACGGGATGAAGTGACGGCGCATGGGTTCTTGCTGCTTACTAAAAGAGGGAACCATCTCTCCCCAGTGTAGACCTTCCTCCTGAAAGGATGCACTGAGGCCAGTAACAACTGATATTGTGCCAAGAGCGGAGAATCTGGGCTTTTCGTTTTCAGTAACACTCCATTAAACACTCCTCACCTATACTAGGCTCTTGGTTATTCATGGGCCAAGTCATACCCACACACACATATGTGATCATTCATTCAGTCAACAAATATTTATTGAGCACCTACTCTGTGCCAGCCCAAAGTTACTGACTGTGGTTTTCTCACCACGGGAAGCCTACCGCATATGTTTTAGAGGAATCCTGTGCCCCAGGAACAGCTTCACGGCGTAGCATTCACATACTGTGTTCACTGTGTGAATTCATTGTTTTAGTTTCAATATAAAACATTTGGAAAATGTAGGAAAAAAAAAACTTTTAAGATCAACAACCAAAGATGACTACCACGTTTACATTTGATTTAGTTTTTTTTCCTTTTTTTGTATTTAGTTTAATGTAGATATACTCATACTGTGCATATAATTTCCTACTTGCTTGTTTTCCTCATTTATCCATACGACATATGATTTTTCCAAGGGCAAGATCCTGGGGCTTACAAGAGGATTCTGAAGACGGTGGAGCAGAAAGCCCCAGGAGTCTGCCTCCTGACCTAGGAAATAACTGCACTGGCAGCATCTGTGTGATATAACTATTTTGGAACTCTGGAGTCTATTGAAGTCTTGCAGCTTCCAGGGGAAGGCTCAGACAGTAAATTGTGGTTAATTTGGGTCAACTTCAGCTCTTAGCACAGTTGCAGCTATCCACAACTCACTCCTCGTCCCACGGCAGGCCAGCAGTGCAGACGTTCCTTGAGCAATCTGCAGAAAGCTTGCAGACGCGGGATGGGCAATAAAGACACTGCCCTCCAAATATCAGAGATTTGTGTTCTGATCCCCGATTATTGCTTCTAATCACCGAGATGCAGGCAAAGAGGCGGGCAGCTATTGCTGCGCTCTCCCCCACAGTGGCAAGCCCTTCCCCTTCAGCCGAAGCGACTTCCAGGAGATTTCCAGGCCTGCTGCTCTCTTTACCCCTCTTCATTTTTCTATTTTTTCCCCTTTGGGGAGCCAGACAGCAAAGAGTAGGAAGTTAAAAAGCAACTGCATGTGCAGGGAAAATTAGAGAGAGGCTGACCAAGCGCACCCATGGAAAGGCTCAGAAAAGACCTGAGTAGACCCTGCATTGACACCTCAGGATTATTCTTGGTACGGAGACAGCATATGACAATTTTTTAAAAAAATAACAAAAAATAAAAACAGCAAACGCCAGGGAAGGAGAAGAATCTGATCTCCAAGTTACCATATTATTAGGTTCAAATGTCCAGTTTTCGACAACAACAAAAATCACAAGGCATACAAAGAAATAGGAAACTATGGCCCATTCAAAGGAAAAAAATAGAGACTGCCCCTAATGGCAGACCTACTAGATAAAGACTTTAAAACAACTGTCTTAAGAAGCTCAGAGAACTAAAGGAAGATGTGGAGGAAGTCAAACAGTGTGTGAACAAAACAGAAATATCAATAAAGACATAGAAAACCCAAAAAAAAAAAAAAGTAAGTATGGAGCTAAAAAGTACTAGAAGTAAAATGAAAAATTTCACTAGAAGGATTCCAAGACAGATTCGAGCAGCAGCAGAAGAAATCAGAAAACTTGATATGATAATAGGAATTACTGAGTCTGAGGAACAGAAAAATAAAGATTGAAGAAAAATGAGCAGAGCCAAAGGAACCTGTGGGACACTATCAAACAGACTGATATACACATTGAAAGAGGCCCAGAACAAGAGAAAAAGGGGCATAGAGGATATCTGAAGAAATAAGGTTTGAAAACGTCCCAAACCGATGACAGACGCAAATATAAACATCCAAGAAGCTCGATAAACTTCAAGAAAAAATGAACTCAAAGACCCCTATGTGGGAGCACTTTATTATAAAACTTTCAAAAGACAAGAAAAAGACAGAACCACGAAATCAGCAAGAAAGAAGTGATGCATCACATATGAGGGATCCTCAAGCAGAGTTCTCATCAGAAACTCTGGATGCCGGAAGGCTCTGAGAAAGAAAACACTGCCAACCGAGAACCCTCTCTCCGGCAAAACTATTCCTAAAAAGTGAAGGAAAGATCAAGGCATTCCAAGATAAATGAAAGCCGAGGGGAGTTTGTGACCACTAGTCCTGCCCTGGAAGAAATACTCAAGGGAGGACCACAGGGTGATACGAGAGGACACTGGACAGGAACTCAGAGCCATATGAAGAAACAGAGATCTTAATAAAAGTAGGCAATTCTAAAAGTTAGTATTATTGTAACCATCGTTTATAACTCCACTTTTTATTTTACACATGATTTAAGGGACCAATAAATATTTTTAAAAACAAATACTTGACCCTTGAAGAATGCAGGGGTTAAGGACACTGATCCCCTACACATACCATACTTTTTAGTCCCCCAAAACTTCAGTTGTCCTTCAGTATTGGTGAGTGACTGGTTCCAGGACCTGCATACGTAACAAAATCAGTAAACGCTCAGGTCTCTTGTATAGAATGGCATAGAACAATGCACTGCCAGCTCTCTGATCCGTTGATTTGCAACTGCAGATCAAAAATACTGTTTTCACTACTTTGACAACACCAAATGCTGACAAGGATGTAGAGCAACAGGAACTCTCATACATGGCTGGTGGGGATATGAATGGTACAGCTACTTTAGAAGATGATTTGGCGATTTCTTAAAAACTAAACATGTTCTTACCTTGTGATCCAGTAATCTCACTCTTTGGCATTTACCCAAAGGAGTTAAGAACTCTGTCTATACAAAAACCTACACACACATAGTTATAGCTGCTTTATTCATAACTGCCAAAACTTGGAAGCAACCCACATGCCCTTCAGTAGGTGAATAGATATATAAACAGTGGTCCATCCAGATAATAGATATTACTCAGTGCTATAAAGAAATGAGCAATCAAGCCATGAAAAGACATGGAGAAATCCTACATACACATTACTAAGTGAAAGAAACCAATATGAAAGGCTGTAATATTATGTGATTCCAACCATATAAATAAATTCTGGAAAAGGCAAAACTATTGAGGCAGTAAAAAGTCAGGTCAGGGGGAGGGAGGGGTGAATCGGCAGAGCACAGAGGATTTGGAGGGTGATGAAACCATTCCATATGGTATTATAATGGTGCACACAGGTCATTATGCATTTGCTCGCACCCATACGATATACAACACCAAGAGTAAATGCTAATGTAAACTACGGGCTTCAAGTTATAACATGTCAATGGAGGTTCAACAACTGTAACAAACGTACCACTCTGACCCAAGATGTGGACAGTGAGAAGGCTGTGCCCAGGGGGTTATCGAGAAATCTCTCCACCTTCTACTCAATTTTGCTGTGAACCTAAAACTGCTCTAGAAATAAAATCTATTAAAAAAAATAAAAAGTAATCACAAAAAATAGAGGCAAACACATAGAGCAAATGACGAAACGTAACTCTTACTAATTGTACTGGCGGTAGCAGTTCCGATATCGTTGTTCGGAGTCTATGGTGTTTGTTTAAAACCTACAGTACCAACTTTGAAATGGAAGTGTCAAAATGAACGCATGAGGCATTGTATCTTTAAAAATTTATGGATATTTCAGCTCTGTCCACTGAAAAGACCAAGAAACAATGATCACAGCAGCAATGGGAATACTTTGTGCCTAGACCGTGGTTTTGAAATACCAATTCCTGCTAAGAGAAACCAGGGAGTCTTGAAGAAACGATAGAGTCCAGGCCTGGGGCAGGAAACATACAAGACGAACCCAGAATATCTTGTCAATATCAGACAGCAAAGAAGTCCTCAAAGACTGCGAGGGTCAAAGGTCGTGTCAAAGGGTTCAGTGCCAACAGAAAAGGCTCCCACTGGCCAAAGATGGGATGAACTGGGCTGCAGTAAAGATCATGACCACGACTGCTTGAAACTCATCCAGTATACTGACTACGTGTATGAATACCTGAGTTCGCAATAATTAAAATAAAGAGGCATTTTTGGAGGATGATAGGAAACATTATCTTGACAATTGGTAAATAAAAGGAAAAACTGAAACATGTACTTTACCTCTCTATCTGAATGGTAGCACTGATTAAACAAATAATAGATGAGGAAACATGTCTTATTATAGAAATATTCTAACTAGTAAATGAAAACAAAAACAGAATTATAATATTCTGCAGCTCATAATAAATCGGTGGATCTAGGCACTGAGCATCGATGTCCGCTAAAGTAACGAAAAGAAACAAGCAAACTTCCTGATGTATCGCCCATCACCCTGCCAGAGGGACTGAACCTGAGTTTCAAGCCTCCAAACCCAGATGCCATTTGGCAGGAAATACGGAGGACAGAAGAACCTGCCGCCTGCACGGAGAGCGCCATCGGCAACACCCAGACTGTGGGGCGCTGCAGTCCAAACGCTTCGGGCCCCTCAAAAAGGTCAACTGTCGGGAAGAGACGTGTAGATTTAAAACATACGTCGAAGTTATTTTAAACGAACAAAATTAAACTATAGTGTTTAGGTATGCCACTTCGGTAGTAACTTTCTCCCCGCCCCCACAACCCCCCATCCCCACCCCCGAAAAAGTAGAAGGAGTGATTTCTATAGAAGTCAAGACAGTGTTACTGTCGGGGGCAGAGAGGAGCTGCGACAGCCCTCAGAAACACGTGGAGGGTTTCTGACATCGCTGATGAAATTCTGTTTCTCTATCAGGGTGATGGTTAAATGGTCGATGGCCTTATAACATTCCATTAAGCCCCGCATTTGTTTTGTTCGGTTTTCTGTACTTCTTTTGTAACTTAAAAAAGGCTTTGCACACACACACACACACACACACACACGAGCTGAGGTATCTGGAAAACACTTTCTGATATAGAGAATCTTAAACTGGGTCTTAAAAGGCAGAGGAAATAGAAGTGGAGAATGAAAATCTAATTGGCTAGGGGCAAATAAGACTCCCAGAACCCGTCTCAGCTCCTCATCTATTTGGAGGCAGCACCTCAGATTCCTCGGGCCCAGATCCAGAAGCCCAGAGCCCCCCATCCTCCTCCTCTCTTAAGCTTTGCCAATGTGTCATTGCCCCACACGGGTTCTTACTGTGCCAAGTAACAAACACTTCCGTCCATGCACCTCGTGGCTTCAGCACGAGCCCCACCTAAAAAGGCACATTCAACCAGCTACCCGCAACTCTCTGTCAAAGCTGGAGAGGACAAACCTCACTATTTGACCCGAGAAGCCACTGGGGACTTGAAGCTAAACCATGGGGCCAGCTCTTGCTCTCGTTCAACTCGAAACTAAAAAAAGTAAAATAAAATAAAGCCATTTAAAAAGCTGACCCAAAGCAGCGGTCTCCAGATTAGAAATCAGATCCAGCCACAATTAGAGGAGTCGCCACATGAGGAAGGCTGGCACAGAACTCATCGTCACAAAGGATTCTTGGAATTGTTGTGTTGTTTTAAAAATGATTGTGTTTTTATTTCACATTTTTTGTTGTTTCTGGTCCATGTTCACTGGCGGGGGGTGGGGGGGGCGTGAATATTTCCCTGGATTTTCTGTTTCGTTGCCTTTGGGGACATGACGTCTTCCTTCAGGAGAGCATTCTTTTCTCAACTCAGTCTCTCTCCCTCCGCCCGCGTGCTCCTCGCTGTCTGGAGCCAGCCTCACTTCTCTTGCCCGGTATCTCCTGGCCTGATCCCTCTCCTCTCCCTTGATTTAGAACGTGTCCCTCCGATTTGTGTCCCTCTGGTCTGCCCTCCCAGCTTTCGGGTCTGAAAAAGGCAGGTGAAGCGTGCGAATGGATGTTCAGACATCTTCAAGGGGAAATTAAAGACAGGAACCGCCCTGGAGCTAGCTGTCCACCCAAGTCAGGGCCGAAGTGAGAATTCTTACCCCTTATTCGGCGGGGCCGCTGGTCAGCAGAGGAAGTAGACGCAGATGCCCACGTGAGGCAAAAGGAGAGGTCAGCACAAGTTTTCTCAGAGTCCGGGTCTCTCCATAACTAACTCGTAACTCGTGTGGTACGAGTGAACTCCACCCAAGTATCTTCCCTCACGGCCACTTCAAAATCCAGGCCCCTCCAGCTTGTGCAGGAGTGGGGCGGGGCCGGGGGGGTCTCATTTACATGTTGGTGTACATTTCAATTAGCATCTGCCCTGGGGAAGTTAACAAAACTGAAAGGTGCGCTCCCTGTTAAATTCCATCATTCCTTCTGGACAGTATTTGGAAAGTAAAGTCTCTTCCTCAAGCCCATAAAAAAAAAAACTCCGTGGAGGAGCTGGCAGCTTCCCCTGCATTAGTCCGTACAGAGCGTCGTTGCTGCTGAGCACCAGGCCTGGTCGCACCAGGCCTGACGGGGAGGTTAGCCGGGTGCCTGGAGCAGAGCTGTTTGCAGCGCTGGAATGAGGCCTCTGACGCTCCCGGCTTACACACGCTCCCTCCAGGACATCTCGGGGGTACGCGGAGTGTCTCCGGCCCTCCCAGTCTGGGAGGTGAGGGCAGAATCTCCTCATAAAACAGTCCAGGACCTTTGGCCCAGTGGATGTTCTCAAAAGCAGTCATACTCGGGCCAGTTCCCAAGAAATACCATAGTCAGCTTTTCTTTTCCTTTTCTAGTGGGAGCTGTTCTCCCGGGCTGGGGGGGAAAGTGCGCAACTGCTCACGTAATCCAGGACAGCACTTCCCGAGGTGCCACCCACAGCTAGGGCCCAATGGAAACGCCGCTGCTCCCCACCTCTCCCCGTGATGCAGTCAGCCCTGGACCATCCTGCATTTATCATGACAAATGTGTTCGTAAGGGTGTTAGGGGGACGTGTGAGTCAAAGCATGTGCTCTGCTCAGACAGCACTCACGGAAACGCAACCGAAGAGGAGAGGGAGGGAGAGGAAAGGAGGGACCGTGTGCTCGATGGATACCACGGGGAGATCACAAACGACTTTTTTCCTGAGAGAAAAGTACTTTTTCAACGGTTAGGCTTCTTAAAAGCCACAAGGAGTTGAGTAGAGAGAAGTGTCTACTGGGCAAAAAGACCTGAGCTTACCAAGAAAATTAAAGCAGAAACACTGCCCTTGAGACCAACACTGTCCCTTCCATATCCCCGATACGGGGTCATTATTATTCCCAGTATCGTGTGGGACTGGCGTGAGTGTTCAATAAGATAACACGTCTGCATCGCTAAGCGCAGCACCTAACGGACGGTGTACGTTCTGTAAATGTGGTACTGTTGTTATTAGGGTGAAGCGTTTTAGAGGCTTTATGCCCCCAAGTACCCCTGAAGGACAAAGAGAAGCAGGCGATCGGCACTCCCCACGTACCCCCGCGCCAGCCACACTTTTCCTTCTGAGATGTTGTCACACCTGCGAGCAGGATGGGGGAAGGAAGCAGGCGCTTGAGCAGCCAGTTCAACCCTTGCGGTTCCTGGGCTAACAGATTTTAAAATCAGTTTGCCCTTTCGAGAGAAAGATGAAGGATGGGGAGGAATAAGAGAACAGGAAGCGCCCCGTGCGGATGTCGCCTCCGGAGCTCCCAGTTCTTCCCAGGCCCACCGTGCCCGCCAGCGGGCTGCACCCGGACAGGCCGAGGTTGGGTAGAAGTGCTTTGTGATTAAGACCAGAGTAACGGAGGCAGGGGAGGTGGACAGGAAGGATGAGAGGTGATGCAGCAGACTCCCGTGGAAATTTCTGCACATTTTCCACTAATAAATAAGATATAAATAATTTGCCATTTGTCTTGCAACTTAGCAAGTACTCGGCTTTTAAAGAATCGCATAAAAGCAGGAAGTCTGACCAAAAGCAGAATGACTGATTTCTATCTCAGTTTGGAATGAGAAGAGGTTTTATTTTTTTTGCTTAATTTGAATATGGGATTTCTGATGGTCTGGGGACCCTTTAAACCAGATGATGAAGCCCAGGCATTGACGAGCTGGCCCCATTCAATCCGACAAGGGTTATCGAGAACATTTCTGCATGCTGCTACCAGGGGGAGCCTCAGACTTGTGTCTGAGCCCAGCGCTGTCTCTTGCTTCTCTGGCAGGCCTCACTTTGCAAGCACAGGCCCCATTATAGCGGTCACCAGATGAGAAGGTGTCGCCATGCCTCTTTTCCCATTACACTGTCAGCCCTACAAGGCAAGGCCCACTCCCTAGTCGCCTCCACATCTCAAAAGCCTAGGAGATGATCTGAAACACAGCAGGCCCTCAATACATCTGGCCGATAGATGAGCAAGCGAATGCACAAACCAGCTCACCTGAAACAGGTCGCTTGACCTCTTCGAAGGTTCAGGTTGCCCATCTGCGAATCGGGTCTAGGCACACCCATCGTACCTGAGTCGCAGGGTTGTACAAAGATCACATGTGTCCCAAACACACACTAAAATGTAGAAAACGTGAATGCCGGAGCCTGTTGCTCTTGTTCATGGCCGTGTCCCCGACATCTGCGCTAGAACCCTACTAAGGACCCAGTGTGGGTGTGAGGGCGAGAGAGGCGACAGGAGAGACAGAACACTTGGTGAACGCTGTGACCGCCATCTGACAAGTTACGATCGTCCCCACAAAGTGTAAGGGGTTCTGGTCACCAGACGGCATTTGGTGCTGTGGGGGGCTCTGCTTGTTCCCAGCACCCCACCCCACCCCCGCCAGTCTCCCCTGTCACTGCTACAAGGGTGGCAGGTGGGCCACGCTCGGCCTCCTCTTTCTCAGAGGACAGTTTTGTCTTTATCGAACCCTCCGTGATGTGGGAGGGTGGTAAGGCCAAGACTGAGCCATATCAACTAAGCAAGCATCCAAGAGAATGTCTGCCGCACACCCCAAAACTCACCTAAAACCCTTATTGCCATGGGAGGAGTCACTAAGCCAGGCTCAGAGGACCACAGCGGTGCAGACAAAGGCCCCAAGCGGGAGCTGAGAGCCGGCGAGACGGGCCTCTGCCGCCAGCCCGGAGCTGGACGGCACGTGGGTGCCTCTGTGGCCTCCCCCAGCCAGATAGCCACCTCAGCACAGGCACTTCCTGGGGATTAATGAGGCACAGAAAGGAATAACACCTCAAACCATTAACCCCGGCCAGCCATAAATCCTCAGGAATTGCACGGCAGAGTGCCTGCTCCTGCTATATTAAGGTGAAAATGCATTTTTTAAAAGCCTATGGATTTTTTTTTAATGGACAACAATATTATCGGTACCCAATGGGCCTTCCCACAGATTGAATACCTCAGCCTGGGGGCCCGGCCCTTCACTCAATCTCGAATGTTCCTCCTCCCTTTTCCTGCTACCTGCCTTTTGCCTTTTGCTCACAGAATACTGGAAAACACCACATAAACTGAAAGCACTGGGATGAGAGAAATCCCAGCCCAACCAGCAGGCAGGAGCCACAACCCGAGATCAAGTGCCAGCTCTGTAGGTGGGCGCAGTGGGCAGCCAGGTGGGAGACGTCAAGAGTGAAGGCTGCCAAGGGCAGGAAACCCCGCTGGCTTCTCTGACGTCCAGGTCCCCAGTGAAAATGTAAATGTTATCTGGTGGAAGAAGCCATTTTTAGGCCGTTAACAACTTTGCTAAAAAAGCTGTCTGAAACAGCCAACCACCTACCAGAGCGTTGGGCAGCGGAACTAACTCAGCGCAGGTGTTAACGGGGAAAGAAAGCATGGAGAAGGCCTGGCCGGGGGATGAGAGACAAACCGGGCTCGTGGAGGCACCGGGGCCTCGGCCAATGAACACCAAGGGAAAGTAAATACCGGATCATCAATGAGTTTACCAGACTAATATTTTTTTCTAGAACAAGCCCAGTTAGAGGATGACTAAAGATAAACAGAAGCCAGAAGAGACGGCAAAGCTGAGAGAGAAGCGAAGGCCACGGGGCTTAGCAAGAGGAGCAGAAGCGTTCCTTAGGGCACTCGTGGGGTGCCGACACTGCTGGGGGCTCTGTCCACTGTGAGCTTGCCCTTGGGTAACATTCCTACTCCCTGACTCAGTTTCCCTATTAAAAACATCTCCTTCAAGTAACTTCCCTCAGAAAGTCGCTCTGGGGGATAAAGAGTTAATATCTGAACATCTCAAGGAGACTTTGGAGAACAAGGTTCTATTCTAAGTGAGGGATTCCTATTATAAGAAATTCTGTAGATTGACAAAACTAAATGGCCTCTCCATCATATAACCATAATCCTCCCCAGGGTACAAAAGTCCAAAAATAAAGACCAGATGTCTTCAAATTGCTGACGTTGGTGGAGCTGGTTCCACTCGCTCACAGTGATTGCTAAACCGAGCTTTCCCTGGACGCAAAGCCGAGGATTTCCATCATTGTATTATTGGCTTTTTTGCCACAATTTTCCTGTTCACGTACACGGGCGCCCTTTGGGCCTGCTTCGGTCCGGAGTGGAGTTTTCCACTCCTTAGAGGATGCATCTGCAGAAGCTCAATGGAAGCTCGCGCCTCTCTCAGCAGCCTCTTCCGGCATCAAAGAGCCAGTTTCTCATTAGCAGCTGCTTGGGACAGCCAGGGCTCCACCAGCGACTTGCTCAAATTCTTTTTCCCCAAGAAAAATTTGTGAAGATTCTGCCCCAGGCCAGTTCTCCCAGCAACCGTCCACCCCCCAAAGCCCCAGACTGCATGGGGAGGCCCGTGCTTTGTGTAAGCCAGCTAGGGGGGTGCTTTCTCCACTCCCTATTCATCCATTTGCCCTAGGAGTCTAATTCGCGCTGTCTCCCAACAGCGTCAGGCAATGCTAAACCTTTTCCTGGTTCTTATTCTCAGGCCTCCCTCACATGTATTTGGCCTGTTAGATCATAAGCTTCTCAGCCATAAGAACGGCGTGTCACAATGCCTTCTTAATCTTTCCCTCGACGCTCACAGATGTCAGTAAATCAACAGGTTTTAGTGAAGAGTGTGTTGATTGGATTTTTCGGAAAGGGAGAAATAAGAGAAAAAATAAACTGTGACAACTGGTTGCCAACCAAAGACCAAGAGGTGTGTGCTTGCGTGTGTGTGCCGTGTGTTCATTTGTATACATCCACTCACCCCATACACATGTGTGGAGATCCTACTATGTTCCAGGTTTGACGACAGGGATAGGGTCACAGAAAAGAACAAACATAGTCAAGTTCTTATGCTCCCAGGACACCGCCTCCCCAGGATGTCCTTTGCTACAGTTCGCTAGATCCTTGGGTTTCATGTTGCTTGTGTGTTTGTAGAGTTTATTTTTTTGGCTGAAAAGGGATGCTGCGTTTGGATATGTCTCCCACAGAGAAACTGTGTATGTGTCCTAGAAGAACATGTTTGATTTAGGTTCAGAATACAAAAAGCAGAGAAGAGTGTTAGTTATAATTTAGAACCAAAGAGTTTGTTCTTTGTGATGTGTGACACTATCTCAAACCTGGAGGAAAAGGCAGAACAAGTCACACAGGCCGCAAGGAACCAGCAGGAGGCTCCTGAGATCTGGCTGGAATGCTATCATGACGAGTATGTAAGAAACGAGCCTCTGGCTCCTCTGAATCTAGCTATGAGTCTAACTGAGGACAAGATGGAATTGTCATCTAATCACATTTAATCCTTACCAAAAAACCCATGACGTAGTTACAACTATCATTCCTATCTTAATCAAAGCCTAAAGAAATTAAGGGGCTTGCCCGAGATCATATAGCTATTAAGTGATTAAGTGTCTGAGGCAGCATTTAACCTCTGGTTTATCTGGAATTCTTTGTTCTTCTGACTTCACTAACATGATGGAGGAGACATAAGGCTAAACAGGTCTCCACTGATCGAGAGGACTATGCTGGCCCAAGGACGCTTATCCCTCTAGCACTGTAGATAGCAAACATCTGTTTAATAAATGAAGAAGTAATTATGATACAGGGGCCTGTTCCACACAGCAGTCCTCAGATGTTTACAGGTTGGGCGCATGCAAATCTCAGTCTCATCCCAAAATGCTGAAAAAGTAGGACTAATACAGACTTTATGTCTACTCTGGAGTGGTCCAGTGAGATGCTTTCCATACTGGAAGAAGTCCTTGTTGCTCAGTACAGGTGTGGATAAACCCAGCACCGTAAGAGCTTTTGTTCTTAACTCTCCTCTCTGGAAAGCTCAACAGTGACTCTTCACTGGCAGTCCCAGGGCAAGCTCTTTGAGTTTCCAGAGAGGATGAGAATTTGGTTTTACCAGGGCCGATGACAGAGATAATATATGGAGATCACCAAATTCAGCCAAAAAGCCTCTTGCTGCAAAGCGCAGATGCCCTCATCGGGTTTCACTAATGCACCTATGATCCACGTTGGGCAAACACCTGCCCTTCACACGTGGTCTCTCCTGCTGGGTCACTGGGTCACCGCAGCACACCCAGAGTCCTTCAATTACACATACGCAAAAGGTCTAGAAACCAGGTAAGTGGGATCGGACGGTGATGCCAACCTGTAGGGATTTTTTTTTAATTTTTATTATTTATTATTATTATTTATGCCTACGGCACCTGATCTTCCTAGGTGGTCTCTCTCAATCTGTAGGGATTTTAAAACCTTTAGTGTTCATTTTTAGTGTCTGTGTTTATTTGTTTTGAATTGTGCTGAGAGGTTTGCAGGGAGCTAGCTACTTAATTCCATCCTTTCTTGCAACCCACAGCAGTACCTTTCCCAGGTGACTTTTAAAGATGGAGCTTAAGTAATCAAATAACAGAATGAAACTAACCAGCCCCATGATTTCTTTTGCCTTTTATCACATTATAGTACATATGCAGAAAATGTACAAATAAGTGTACAGCTCAATGGACTTCACAAACTGAACATGTCTAATCACCACCCCAGGACCCTGCTTCTGACTTCTCCTGGTCACCGCACACTCCCCAAGAGCAAAAATCTCTCCTGACACCGTAGGTAAGTTTAGCTTGTTTCTGCACTTTATATAACTGACTTCATACAGTGTGAATTGTTTTGTGCTGGGCTCCTTTTACTCAACACTATTTGTTCAGATTCGTCCACGGTATTGCATTTACTTTTAGATCATTCATCCTAATTGCTGTATATTATTTCATTGTGTAAAAAAAGCCACAATTTATTTGTCCTTTCTGTCAATGGGTATTTGTGTAGTTTCCAGGATCTGGCTATTACGAATAACTCTGCTACGAACACTCCTGCACGAGTCTCTCGGTGTGTTTCTGTCGGACGCACACCTAGAAGTGCAACTGCCGGGTCCTAGGTGTGAGCATACATTCAGCCTCAGCGGATATTGTCAAACACTCCTCCAAGATGGCATCCTCACCTGATTTTCTCCTGTGTGCTTTCGTCTAGGATTCTTCACCCTCCTAAACTGGGAACTTGAGTCCAACTAACAGGGTAGGGACTGCACAACTGCAGTCTCGCCCTGCCCCGCCTGAGGATGAGGTCCCTGGTGCTCTAAAGTAGTACCTCACTGGTGCCCTGCAGATGCTCCAAAAACACGTTCTTCCGCCAGCAAGGAAAAAGGGGCTTCGGGGAGCAATTCCACGCTGTGACAGAAGAGTCACTGCACTTGACATTGTTTTACTTTTGGTGGGGGGAGAGTTTATTAAGTCCAAAGCAATGGACAAAGGAGATGGAGTTGGATCAGCGGGCCTCTGCTCCCCGCACACCACAGCAAAGGCCCCCAGAGGTCCACTGGGGTGGAGACCGGCTGGGACCCTTTATAACCCCAATGAGAAGCCATCCTAACAGTCTCCAGAGTGGAGCGTAAATCAGGGCGATGTGGAGCTCTGAAAGCCTATCTTTTGTCACTAATCTCTCGGTTCTTAAAGATTGGGGAAGCGTGAATTTTGTAAGCATCAACGACTTTTGGAAGTCAGCTAA
>NW_024349225.1:10322843-10452433 GCF_902729225.1 Pteropus medius
GCATGCGACACTTACAAGTCGACAAACAAGTTCCAGACAATGGTTCCTGGCCTTGCCAAGGTTGTGGTCGAGGTTTTTCATAAGCTCATTGGGATTGATTCTCGTCACTGTACTTTACTCATTAGCTCCTTGAAGCTGGGTACCTCCGGGTGGAGGCCCCAGACCTCAGTATTTTTCTAAAGGGCTCATCACTATGCGGGGGAGGCGAGGGTTGGGGGTGAGTGTGGCTGGCTCTCGGCCTCAGCAAGGTGCCACCTGCCTGGATCTCCCTCACAGGCAGGAGGTCAGAGCCAGCATTCGCACACAGGACCTCATGGGGACAGCTTCTGCAGGCGTGTAGACGAGACTCAGCACGCAGAGTCCAGTGCTGCAAGAAGTCTTGGGCTTCACACCGCGCCCCTCCCAAACATCCCCCATTACAGTTCTGCTTGGTTTTCCTATGGTCGTAGGGTGAAAAAGCATTGGGAAAATCTTCTTTGACTGATCAAAGTTGCAAAGTTGTAAGGATGTCATCATTTCCTTTGATATTAATCTGGTCAAAAGCTCACAGACTCAAGACTTGCAACCTAGTTCCATGTGTCTGGTTTTTCTAAGTTTCATCATGGTGGAATATTTGCGAGTCAAGGAGATTTATTCAAAAAGAGGGGGAAGAGGAGGAAGAATAAGTTCTTTATAAAACAGTGACATCAAATTGCAGCCTTCTAAGAATATTCTACTCTTAACACTTGCTGCTCCCCACTCTTGACCATGAGGACATTCTGTCTATTATACCATTATTACGTGACGCTAACTGAACCAGCCCCTGGCTCTTCGGTGCCTTCCCAAAACAGTTTCAACCACTTGCCTTCCCTGTCAAGTCCCTTCGCTAGTTTCTAGCTGCATTTCCTCTCGTCGCGACCTCCTCTTCTATGTAATTCCTACACTTGAACGAAGTATATTTCTGTTCTGCCTCTTCTGCTTATTCATTTTATTCTACCATCTTGTCATCCAGACCGAACTGTCTGTCCCTAGATGGCGCCTCCCTAAACCCATGTACTTTCCACCTACTCCTTATGACTCTCATCTTCCAGAATATCCATCCTACTTCCCTTTCTGATCCCTAGAAGAAAAGGGACTAGGCCCAGTGCCCCTTGTAGAAACATATGGTGTGTGCACCAAAAAGAACCTAGAAAAACTAGTCACAATTCTTCAAAGCCTTTTTCGTCTTCTTTCCCATTTGTCCACACATTGTGCCTGATGAGGATCCTTCGTCGTTCATGTGTGGACAGCGATGAGCAGTTTAAGTAGCCTGACCAGCAAGCCGACAGGGAAATTAGGATCGTGTTATTGACCCTTCTGAACTCTTTATTTTCAATAAATATTCTTGAAGGTAAATCGACACATTTTTATGCATTTTTTACACGTAGATAGCTACAAGATATAGTATCATACACTGTGTTGCACAATTTGCAAAGTTTTTAGAGAAACTTTGTCACTTAATCCTTACAACAATCCTGTGATGAGAAGGAACAATGGTAGGTCTATTTGATGGAGGAAGAGACTGAGACAGAGAGTCAAGTCAATAGTTCTGGGCCTATGGCTTCTAGTTGGTGTTTTTTCCCCACCATATTATACTCTCACTAAATCTGAGCATGAAAAGGCCTTCCTATACAAGCATGTTTCTTTAATAAGCCTGCCATAATGCCTGAACGCCACTGTAGAATCATTCGTTCCTTTGAATTTAAGTATTACATCCCCAGATAGAAAATGTAAAGTCATAATTAAAAGAATTAGTTCTAGCATAACTGACTGACATCTTTGATAGCTGCAAACAAGGAGACTAAAGATATATTTCCTGAAGTTCCAAATTATATGTTTGTTGAAACACTAGCGAAAACAAAAGTTCTTGAAGAACAAAGTATTTGTCCTGTCTTCATGACTTGCCAGCCTGTGATCTTGGGCAAATTACTTTTGATCATCGGTTTCTCCATCAATGCAAGAGAAATAATAGTAATACCAAGATGAAGTACGGAAACTGTAAGCAGGGACAATAAAAACTATAAATTACCACCGAAAAAGTTAGCTCCCACCATCAAAATGAGTTAAACTGTCATGGTCTCCTCCAAGGACTGAGCCTCTATAAATCTAAGATGGTCTATGGGATTTATAAGGTCACCCTCATAAATAAAATTTAGAGGGATCAATCATGATGGCAAACCACATTTCTGCTATCACGTTAGGTCCCTAAACCACAGAGCTTCTTACTATTCCATGTTTGGAACATCTGCAGCCAGAGTATGTCCCAAGAACCCAGGTCAGGATGGAAAGAGACCTGGGAAGTTCAAAGCTGCCCCATGAGATCAGCTCTAGAACCAAGCTGAGCAGAGCAGGAATGCTTAGGGAGCTTCCAAGGGTCCCTGGGCAACCCCGGGGAATGGCACAGCCAATCTGGCCAAAGGCACAACCGTGCTAATTTTCAAGATGATCATTCATCCTCTTATTCACTTCTTCACTCACACACTTAACAAATATTTATTAAAAGCCAACTATGAGCTGGGTCCTCGGTAAGCTTGGGGGCTTTGTGAAGAAGCAAAAAGACCTGGTTTTTCCCTCTGGGAGCTTACTGTCCAGTTATTAGAAATATGTGAAAAATCTATCCTAGCCACACAGTTCCTAGAGCACTTTGTCAAGGATTCTCAAAACCCTGTCCTGATACCTTAACACAATGAAAATGCTTATCGAAATCTTCCACCCATATGATTCCATTTCCTTCCCACCGACTGCCCTTGTCCTGCCCACCCTACTCATTACTCCCTGGACCTCGCTCTCAGGTGTAAACTTTCTTTCTTGCCAAGTCTGTGACTGGGAACAACTTCCTAGCTGGTGGGAAATCCCTCCCCACCTTCAAAAGAATACCACCCACCATTCTACTTATCTGTCCTCACTCTGCACCCCAGCTTAACTGGAAGTTTTAGTTCTTAAACACACCATTCTCAATGTTTCCTCAAGTCACCTGCACCCACCAAACACGCTCCCTGAAAAGCTCTCTCAGGGACCACACCCCTGTACCACACACACACACACGCACGCACACGCGTGCACTGCCCTCAAACCTTGGCTATGTCCTACTCACCCTTCAGGTCTCAGTTTAAATTACACTTTCACGGAGAGGTCATCCTGACCCCAAGGCTGAGGCCAGCTCTTCCTGGTTTATGTGTCTCCCATATGCTCGCCATGCAGAGTGTATTTCATGACCCTGTCCACACATACAGTCACTTGTTCGATATTTTTCTTAAGCTCTGCTGTGAGGGCAGTGTTTACCCGCCAGCACCCAGCACGGTGCCCACAGGATACACAGCTAATAAACTTGTTTTTGCATGATAAATGAATTTCCACTTCCTCTGCCCCAAGGTGAATTTTAAATATGCCTACTCACTCTCCTGAGTTGATCTCAAATTTTCTTCCTGCTTGAGAGAGTTCATTCCTTCACACTCTAATCTCCTTTTTTTTTATTTCTCCTAGTGTGATTTCGCTGCCCTGTACGGCCAGGGCACCATATAAAGATTAAAAGCGTGAGATGTTCTGCAGTTGGAACATGGTGAGTGAATGGCACAGTGAAAAATGACCTTCCACTCTGTGATTCAACGAGACACAGAATGCTACGCGTTGTCAGAACAGGACAACGTCAACACGATCTAGATTAACGTGAATGTTACTGGCTTGTCTGCGTCCGAAACGGATAGGAATCTGGCATTGTCCCTGGCTGATGAAAAAAAAATGTTAGACGAGTTCTGAAGCTAATGTTTCTCGACCTTTGCAAGCAGCATTTCTTCACTGCTGTGGATTGGGGAGAAGGTAGGGTTATTCAGAACACATGGAGAACTCAAAAGAGAGAACACAAAATTCTAAAAACTCAGTTCTGATCAACATAAAGCTCGTGTCCTGCCAACATCAGATACAGTTTTTCCAAGATACAAATTTCATGGATACGTTCAGGGAACCAAAGGGACATTTGATCGGTTGGCCACTGAGCTAAAGCTGGTTCTGGATCCAAATTCTTTCCTCAAATCTTCACGTCCAACCCCTCCCCGACCCAGCACCACTTGGGTAGCTCATGCTGTCAAATTCAGCCTTTAGACTCCTTCACACGGGCGTCTCTGCGGGCATTCACAAGAAGAGGAAAAAACACAGAAACCAAAGAAACGTGTGAGCTCATCTTTTACCGCTCTCCTACCTGACTGGGTCCTGTGTCCTTCCTTTTCATAAAACTCTGCCCCAAAATGGTACTGCACCATACATGTACAAGCAAAAGGAGGCGTAGACGGACAGGGAGACGGTTGTTGAGGGTGGATGGTTCAGGTCATGGAGACAATGAGTTCTTCCAAAAAAGAGAAAGAAAGCTTTTGTAAAAAGTCAGATCTAAGAGTCTGTAAAATGACATTCAACTGTAGTGTCTTTCTTTAAATGCAAACAGATGCATAATTCCACCAGCTCTCCTGTAGAATAATGCCTAAGTACCTAAAGGCACGATGTGGCTGGCTACCCAGTGAGAAATTAGCACTTTAAATACTGTATTGTCTAAAGAGCCACAGCTAAAATAATCAAATTCATGATTTCATTCAACTCACAGGCATTGATTGGATAGCTACTCTGCGCCCAGAGACGGTGCCACGTGCCAGGAAGTCCAAGCAGGTAAGAGGCTGGGCCCTGCAAGAGCTTCCGTTTTAGTGGAGGAAACAAGATAACAAAGAATCGCAACACCCTGAGAAAATAAAGAAGAAAGGAAAGAAAAGAGAAAGAGCTAATGGGATGATAATGTGGAAAAGAACAGGGCTAAATCTACCTGGGGAATTCTAGAATGCCTTTAGTGGATGACACTTAGATGAATAATTAATAGTAGCATTAGCAATAACCATTATTGTAATTTTTATTGATGGGCCCTAGTGAATCTACGGTGACATATAATAGTATGAATAATATGAGTTAAGTACATTAAAATAATCTCTTTTTTTAAGCTAGAAAGTTCCTTGGAATGTGTGAAACGACTAAAACGGGCAGCAAAGAATTTGTGGATGATGGTTTTTCAGTGGTGAATGCGAAGGTTGCTGGACAACAGAATCCCTAACAAAATTACAGGGAAGCCAGATTATGTTAATAATTGCTAATAATTAACTCTTCCAGGGAATGCATAGTGTTTTATGAGATGTTTAAAATAATAAAATATTTGAAGTAGAAGGGTCCCGGACAGACATCTAGCTGAATACTAGTGTTCCTTTATTACATATATTGGCCTACCTTTCATCTGCTCTGTTAGTCTGTAAGCATTTGGAGGATAAAGCCTGTGTCTTATTCATTTTGCACTGTAGTACCAAGTAAGAAGCAGGAGCTCAATAATGTTTTCTGGAGGAAGGAAAACTAAGAGGCTATTTATTCAACCCCTTATCTTAAAGATATAGAAACGGAGCCTCAGACTTAAGGACTAAAAGAACAAACGAAACTTGTTAATGGTAAAGGCAGAGCTGAAACCAGGTCTCCGGGCCCCAGGCCAGGTAATTCTCCATTATACCACAATACGCAGCTACAGTCGACCCCTAATCGACATGCCATGCAGAGAAGGATGTTTTGATCACAGAGTTTCTAAAGATCCGGTCTCTTCTTGTAGCTTTCCCCCGCATACCTTCACCTCCTCCATGCAGATGCCCAAAAAAGAGCAGAAGTTTGGAACCCCACTTTCAAAATGTTGCTGATCGTTGAAACCCTAAGTCTCACCTCTGACACTGTCCCCGGATCCCACAGATCCCCAAGACAGTTGGCAGCCCCACAGAGTATGTAAAACTAGCCCAGTGTTCCATGGTTTTTTGTTTTTTGGGGTTTTTTTTCCACTTCCTACTGTTGGTCATTAGCAGGATTCTATTTTAGGACAGAAATACTTTCTACTACCCCTCAAATCACACCAAAGTATGTGGTTTTCTACTGAATCGATTCTGCATAGCAAAAAGCACCACTGGTTGATTTGCTCTTTCAAGCAGTAGAGGATCTTCCTCGCTTTCATCCCTGCATCCCTCGCACTATGATGTTGATGATACTGATGGTGATGGTGAGGATTTTCATTTTCTGTTTGTCTTTGGTCACCACTGATTGAATTTAACCTAAGGATTGCAGGCCAAAAGTTGACACAGTAGAGGAACTAAGTTCCCAAGAGTTTTCATTTATAAAGAAATAAAACAAAAGTTAGGTAATGATAATAAAATCCTGCAGGTGAAAATTAAATTTCCTTTATGAGACAACTGAATAATAAAAGAAATTAAATTAAACCATTTTTACGTCAAGCTCCCGAAATTAAAACTGAATCCTTAACTTCGAACTCACCCTCTATACAGGGCCACCATATTGACCCTAGAAAATTGCACGGTTAGATCATTTTCATTGCTTAGCTAGGAGAAAAAAATAACTAAAAGTCAGTAGGAGGGCAAAGCAAGTAGAAGGATGTTTTGACTCCAGTTGGTATAGAAATACGTTCAGCAAAAAATCAGATGTGTGCCATCCTTGTGTGTTCATTTGTCAGGGTTAAATTTGATATTGAATCATACGTGCATATTACATAAGATTCTGAAAACTCAGCGTTTTCGACATGGCTGCACCTTCTGGAATTTCCTCCTGGCTGCAGAGGTGTTCGGTTCTGAAGGCAGAAGGATACTTATCAAGAAAGCAGAAACTAATTCGCCACATTGAATTTCTGAGTTTTTACAAAGTTTTCAACAAGGTTGTAATTTAATTCATTATACACCACTGAGCATCAGACCCATGCAAAGCATTAACTACCCTAAGAGTAACAGAGTCTGAGGTAGGAACCATGGTCCCTGCTCTCAAGGAGTCCATGTGTAACAGGAGACATCAGATATGCTTGTAAGAGGCTATAAGACAAGTTACAGGACCATGAGAAATGTCAGCCCTCCAGTCCATTTCTGCTCCTATCTGCTACCCTTGGATTGCCTCCAGCCAAGTACCAACGCCATCCTACAGGTATAGACTGAATCAGCGCCGACGCTAATATTTGCTGTAACGAGGAGCACCAGGAATCCGCTGACTGGGTCAGATTCTACCTCAGAATCAAAGCTCTCTCGCTTGAGTCTGTTCTCCCCTCTGCGCTGGCCTGCCCTCTTGCCCCTGACCCTGTCCCAGCGGCTCCTCTCTCTACCTGCCGAGCCTTTAGGCCATCAGTCTTGCCTTGCCCTACCCTGGGGGATCTGTGCTCTCTTGATTTCTGATCCTCTGCCCAGGTTTATCCCCTGACAGGTTGTGACATATGACATACATGTCCGTTGCACTTTCAGACTGCTCATCTGGCTTCTGACTCCTGAACTTCGACCCTTAGATCTGGTTTACTCGTGGAACAGGCTCTGCCTAAGTGTTTTCAACCGCACTGAATCCCCACTCCATATTAAACACATTCACGTTGTGACTACATTGATGGGATGTTAGAGATGCAGAATAAAATCACAGAGTAATAAATCTGGGGCAGTTGTTCGAGCAGATAATGAAACTAAATCATTTCTGTCAGTAAAATGACTGAATTAGAAGAACCCTTCAAAAACAGAATTCATGCTCTGAACTAAACCATTAAAAAGATCAAAATCATCAAATTTAATGTCCAAACAAGAAAAACGTGTGTTATTATATAAAAGCAGCTACTTTCTGAGAATTTTATCTCAAAGTCCCGGTATACCTAAAATCGTACCTAAGAGCTAGGAAGGACTTTAGAGATTGTCTAGTTAAACCCTATACTCAGCAAAAAATCCCTTGTTGAAGAGAGAGCTCTTCGACCTCATTATCCAACACACACCGACTGATCACCTCTATGGACCAGTTTTAGTGCTAGTAAAATGAAACGAAGATTTAGGCCTCAAGAGGCTTCCACCCAGGTGGGAGGGATAGACATGAAACAAACAACTATAACACAGTGTGATGAACGTTGTGATAGAAACAACTTCGGGATTCCGTGGGAACTCACAGGAGTGAAGAATGCAACCTCACCGAGATTAGGAGAATTATGCACAGGCAGCGAGATCGGAGATGGCTTTCCAGTCCAGCAGGCCCTTGGGATGAGCTGCAATGACCAAGTCACGTGAAATGAGCAGGCATTTAAGGCTGAGATGGCAGCACATACGGGGCAAGAAGGCTTAATGGAAGAAAAGCCGGCAAGGTTAGGAAGAGCTGGATAAGAAAAGGCCTTGGCTATTCCGACAAGACGACTGGATGGTACACCGGGCACAGTGGGGGGCCCTGAAGGGACACCGAGCGGGGGAGTACATGACAATATCTTCATCTTAGACACATCACTTCAGCAGTGATGTAGAGCATGGACTGAACGAGTAGGAGACTGAAGTAGCAGGAAAACGAAGCTAATGCATCTGGTGTCGAGCGGATGGCAGGACTGTGTGACTCGATCCCAGGGCCAAGGCAGAAAGCTGAGAAACAGACAGGGTGAGAACGCAGCAGCACCGGCCAGTGCGGGGCAGGCAGGATGGGTCAGGGCCTCTGATCGGACCCCATGAACTTCACGCCTTCCTTTTGAGTCTACAGAAGTTCCCAGAAATACCAAAAATGCACTGTTCGTGCTACCGACATACCTTTCTCCAAGTCTCTGGTGCAGTCAGACCTTACTGTATGACTTCTTCCCTTCCTTCCCAACACCCCTCTGCATGCCCGCCAACCCGCTGCTAATCCACCTTACTTCCTGTGCTCGTAAAAGAATGAGAAATTCTGCAGTGAGCTGGAGGACCTGGGGATATTGGATCTCCATTGGGTCCCAGTTTTCTACCTGCACTATTGAACTGAAGTCTACTGAATAAAGAGACAACTACAGTACTATAGAATAGAAATGACAAGGGCTGACACAAAGCAAGGAGGTGTGACAAAGACAGGGAACAGACTACAGGGGCATTTTAAAGAAAGAACTGGCAAGACCTGTGTACGATAGAGATTGAGGAAGAAGGCTGACTTTCTTGTCTCTATATTAGTGTCTCTTTTTCAGTTCTCAGCCCCCTACCTCCCCTGAATGGAGACAATGACGACAGGAAGGCTATTCGAACAGTGAATTATTATAAAGAATATTCTCTGTTGGCTTTTAAATAGATAACATTGATCGTCTCCCATTTGAGATGGCTTGATGTAGACTCATTTATCCATAAGAAAAGGAAACATAAATACCTTCACACAGTTCTTTCTAGCTTTGTGAGTCTGTCTTCGGGCTTTATACTCTGTGCTAAAACACTCGTATATGTACTGACAACATCTGATCCTGTAGAAGCAGTTTATGGGCACTGTAACCACTGAATTTCTTGTTAGATGAATGTATAATCCACTCATTATGACTCTTTGCTCTTCGTTGTATGCTGAATTCAGGGATTGAGTATTAGGGCAGTAAATGCATTTTAAAAAAATACCTCCCATCGCTCTCCTTCCAGCCTTCAATATTATCTGGACACAAGGTGGGCCCAAAGATTTCTCTCCAAGAATTTTTACATATGAGCTATCCTGGATGGCCCCTCCTGAAGCACTTGATTAGTCCCAGGCAGACTGTGATGGAAAATTCTGTGCTGGGTCCCAGAGGTCACACAAAGAAATGCATATGTGTCAGCCCTGGAAAAGTGTCATCTGCATTCCAGCAGCAAAGTGTTTGGGAATGTCGTCCCTCGGAGGAGCTCACGCCAGACCCAATTAAAGTCATGGAAATAAAAAGTGGAAAGATGACATGATGGCTAGAAAGAACCATAACGTTTGAGAACGGAAAGAGATATTAGATATGGTCCAGTCTAACGCCCTCATTTATAATTGAGGAAACTGAGGCTCAAAGAGCTAAAGCAACGGGTTAGAGGCCCTATCAGGACTCTCCCCAGACCTCCAGCTCCAGGTTCCGCTCTCGTCCTGTCGTGCATTACCACTCGTGGAATCCCAGAGCTGTAGGGAGCAGTGCATTCTGGCTGAGGTTCAGATATGCTAGCCTGTGGAACCAGGCGCCCTCCTGTCCAGAGGTCATCTGTGTGCTCCAGGGTAAGTGTCGCGGAATGTTTGTGAATACTTAGATAAGAATCTAGCTGCATCCTTTTACTGGTATGGGGCCCAGGACCCCCATGGGAAAGAATTTGAACTGTGTCCATAATTGAGTCTAGACAAATACAAACATTTCTGATAGACTGGGGAAGTCTCAAGGGAAGCCATGCTCCAAAGAGCGACAACCAGGCCACTGAAGGAAAAGTTACCATAAGTGGGGAGGAGTCTTGCAAGGCATAGACTTAGTATCAGGGCCCAAGTGTAGGAAAGGGAGCAGTTATTCTGGGCCTAATATGAGGTTGTCCTTAAAACACTTCTCATCTAGCCCCAACCAACCTCCTGGGATGTCTATACGTCCAAGGCCGAAGAGAACCAAGCAAAAACAAAAACACGAAAGAAATCACTCACTCAGAGGCATCTGCATTTCTGACAAGAAAACGACTTCCACAGAGGGCTGGATGATGAAAATGAAAGATTTTACCACTTAGGGAGCTGTGTCAGGGTCCCCAATAAAGGAGCTAGAAACAAGCACAGGTTTCCTCGCCAGTAAGAGACTCAGAGGACACAGATGGGCAAAGATGCAGAGAAGCTAATATGTATGATCCTAAACTCGCAGCTGATTCTGTAGACCTGAGGTGGGGCCTACGACTCCACACTGTTTAACAAACCCAGGTTGTCCAAAACTCCTGCTTTTGGCAACACAGCATTAGACTGAGGTTCTTAAGAACAGAGATCTTATCTTATTTACCTCTGTATTTCTGGCACTTAGTAGAGGGTTCTGAAAAAAACCTGATTGAATGAACAGAAAATTAAACATGAAACAAATGAGTGAAGAGTTTTAAAGATAGCTATCACCTACAAATTATCTGTGTCTTTTCCTTTTCAGAATAAATGTACCTAGTTTTCTTCACAACGGACCCTTCTGCATCCTGTCACTCTCCCCTAAAGCACTACCATTGTCAACAGTTCTGTCAAAATGTGGTGTCTGAAGTCTGATTCATCCTCTCCATGTGGCCCGCGCAAGGAACAACTAGCTCCCTTGATCAGAATACAAGAATGCTTCTCAGACTGGGTAAGATTGCCATAAATTTTTTGGCAGCCAAATGACACTGTTGGCCTACACTTCACTTATATTCCACTAAAACTTCTACAAACTACCCCCACCCCCGTCCTGAATAGAAACAGTTGACTTTTTTTAATTAACTGTAATACTCTTCTCCTACCCCTATCAAATTTCATCTTAGTCCTTTCAGCTAATTATTCCATTCTGTCAAAAAGCCTTTCATATCTTGATTCTATCGCCCAATACATTAGCTATTTCTCCTTTGTGACATGATAATCTGTTGTCTGGTGGCCTTAAAATGTGAGTAAGAGAAAAGACTGGACCTTTACAGAAGTCAAGTTGGAAAGCAGAGGGAGCCATCAGGCAGAAAGGACTCTGAACTAGTGAATTAGAATCAAGCGCTATTTGAGAGGGCCACTTCCAAGTCCTCAGAGAAGCACCCAGGAGGCTAAATCACAGCGTCTCTGAGCTTCAGAGGGCAGACTAATAAAGAATGTGGTGGCTACATGAAATTAAATTCACTTAGTGCTCAAAGAATACTAGGCATGTGAAAAGCAATTAAGACTTTCTTCTGAAAAACAACCCATTTAATGTGTTTTTTTATCTTTGCTCTGAGACTTTTTTATTTCTAAAAACAAAAAAATATAATTAAATTACGTGGGTTTTTTTCTAATAAAGATACCTTCATATAAAATTTTTTAAGTTAAAAAATACCTTAAAATAAAAACCATAGGAAGGTACAATCTAGTGTTATATTCTCTATTATTTATCTCTATTACTTATACCTATTCTCTATTACTAATATCTAAAGAAAGTCTACCCAGAGTTTAGTCTGCTTTCAATAAGCTCCATTAATGACCTATCATAACCACAAAAACAGGCATCATTTCCAGGAGAAGTTCGTTTTCTAAGGAGCTAGTCCAGCCTCCTTTTAGTATGTTAGTAATGAACTGTTACAAAGGAGTTAACAGTGTATAATACAGGATTCAAATTTGGTAACCAAAAGATTCGATAGCAATGAAACTAAAATAAAACACCAAAACTTAGATTTCGGTTGCTTTTCTTCTTCCCCTTGAAGCACTGTGATTGCAGGCATTTAAGGGAAAGTCTGGCTGATATGTTTTCCCAGTCCAATCCCAAGTGCCAGAAATTAAAGAATTACAGCATTATACCACATTTTTTAACTTTAAAGTGACCCCGAAATTATTTTTCTGGAGCACGTATTTGTGCGGAAAGCAGAGAGCTATAATATTTTACTCTACACCCTCCAGAATTCAAACTTTTTTCCCCAACACAAGGGATGAGAAAAGGAAAAGACATAGACACAGAGAAAGCCAGGTGAAGAGAGAGGCAGAGACAGGAGTTGCACAGCCACAAGCCGAGAATGCCTTGGAGCCATCGGAAGCTGGAAGAGGCAAGGAAGCATTCTCCCCTGGAGCTTACAGACGGGTACAACCTTCCCCACACCTGCATTTTAGACTCCTGGTCTCCAGGACTAAAGAAAATAAATTTCTATTGTTTTAAGCCATCAAGAATGTGATCAGTTTTTGCAGTAGCGACAGGAAGCTAACGCAACCAGTTCAGTAAAATAATATGGATTAGGCAAGTTTCCCTTTCCTTTCTACCCAGAACGACCCCCGTCCTCCATCTTCAGAGCCGGCAGTGCCCAGTCCAGTCTCCCCCACGTCGCCATTGCTCTAACTCAGCTTCCATCACTGCATTTCCTTCTCTAGGTCTTCCACCTCCCCCTTCACGTACAGCTTCCCTACGATTACACTGAGCCCATCCTGACGGTCCGCTAGAACCTCCCTATCTCAGGGCCCTTGATTCGGTCACTTGGGCAAAGCACCTTTTACCGTGCAAGGTGACACAGTCGCAGGTTCCAGGGCTTAAGATGGGGACATCGTGGAGGAGATGGAGGCATTATCCTGCCTATTGCACACAGCTGTAAGCGTGCCCATGGGTAAATCTATCACAAAACTAGATGACAATTGTTGCCACAAACCACAAAATACAGAGAGAGAACAAACAACTACAAAGCCTGAATGGCATCAGCACCTACACAGAGAAAGCAGAGGGAAACAGCAGGGTGTCTGATGCAACTGGAAACATGATAACTCCAAAATCCCTAATAGACGCTCACTGAAAAACGCAATGGGCCAATCTGAGACCAGTAGCTGAGTTGAGAGAGTCTCAAGGTTCACAGTGAGCACAAGGAGTCCACAATAAGGAGTGAAAGGGCTGGATCAGTCTAGGCTACAGGAAACCTACAGAAATTAACAAACTAAATACTAAAATACTCATCCAGGATAAAGCCCCACAGTAAGGAGAAATCCCTAAGAGTCTATTCAAAGACAGCAGGACAGAGAAACAGGAGCAAAAGGGGTGTGGTGTAGGGGAAGATAACATCAGAAAGTATGAGTCCATTTACCAATCGGTCTGAGAAAGTAACAGAAGAGAAAGCTCATTAAATTTGAAAAGCTATCGTGGTCCATCCCACCATCCTTAAAACAAAGAAAAACTCATTTTACTCAAAATGTGGCACAAACAAGGATCATGAGCAAATCCCATAAAAGGTTATAATTTTTAAAAAGGAAATAAAGAGCAGAATAACATGCTTTTAGACAACAAAAGCACTGCAAAAGGTCATGTCTACAAAAGAAATGAAAACAGCAACTTAATATTTCAAAACGAGCTAAAAATTAATTAAGAAAATGATGGACGTGTAGAAAGAAAAACATATACCATAATTAGAATCATTAGAAAAGAGAATATATAACCCGAGAAGAATTATAAAGAATACATAATTTCAATAATTGAAACTACATCAGAAGGAACAAATAAGTGGATACATAATACATTAAGATAAATAGGTGAAAAATAAAAATTTTAAACTAAAAAATAAACACGTTAGAAACTTCAATGCCAGCCCAGAGGGAGTAACAGAAGCCAAATTCACCATCTCATGTGAACAAGTTAAAAAAAAAAAAAAAATGGAGTCCTACTACTGCCCTAGCATACCGCCTAAAGACAGTTCCCAGGCTACTGTGCAGGTCAGAGGACCCAGGAAGATCTCATAGTTATGCAGTTGGGCAGACAGAGCTGGAAATCCACTGAGGCCAAGAGGCAACCAGACTTTACAGGGCAGAGTGCTAGACAGAAGTGGGAAGAGAAACTGATTTGGAAATCTGCAGAGGGTCTTCCTTGATTTTCATCTAAATACAGATCAACCCATCCATGTAAGAAAACTACCCAAGCAGGGAAAGAGCCAAGGAAAAGGATCAGAGGAAACAGTTCTTGAGGCTCTTGGAGAATAGCTCCCATTCTGACCAGCCAGAATGCAGAACTTAGCACAGGGCATTAGGTAGAGTGCTCACCGTCACAGTGCCAGGGGAAAACTAACCCTATGCTAAATTCTGTCCCCTCCACTTCCCCCTACCAAAAAAAAAACACCTTAAAATCAGGACCATAAAGGATGAAACTGTTTCCAAGAAATTATATGGTACCACAGAACAAGTCAATAATATTTCTAATAGTACAAGTAAATATCCAGCACCCAACAAGGTAAAATTTACAATGCCTGCCATCTAATCAAAATTATCAGCCACCAAAAGAAAAAGGAAAGTATGACTCACATTGAGGGGGAAAATCAAACTACCTGATCCAGCAATGACACAGATAGGATTAACAAATATAAAGAGATTAAAAGAATTATTATCCAGTGGTGTACTGGAGTCAGATCATACTGTCTCAGAAGAGCAATTTTTTCAATTATTCTCTATTATTGAGAATTTTAAAAGCTAGTTGTCAAACATAGCCATCATTTCAAATTAAATTATATAGATTTACGATGAAATAATCTATGTTTAAAGCAAAGATAACAAATACTAAAACTCATCAGTTCTAATTATTTGACTACATTCTAGTACAATCTACGCTTCTGAGGTTATTTAAGGTCATTGTATTTGTATGGTGAAGATACTATAAAATAGTGTGCTGCTACTATTGTGCATCACTTCCCAACTCTACATTCAGTGACGATATCTTGGTAACTTAAAATCTGCCACAGTGTGACCATTTAAAACATAGAAATTTACAAATGTGACATATTGGGGCTGTGCTATTTTCTTTTCCCGGAAAGGCAATTGCTAAACACTTGACAGCACACCATAAATTATAACTATATTCCCCATGTTCAAAAAGCTAGAGACTGTGGAATGTGTTAAGTGGAGACATAGAAGTTATTTTTTAAAACCCAAATATAACTTCTAAAGATAAAATACATGAGATGAAAAGTATATTGGATGAATATAAAAGTAGATTAGACTTTGAAGAAGAAATGATTAGTGATCTGGAAAATAAAGCAACAGAAACTACCCAAAATAAAATGCAGAAAAAAGAGATTTTTTAAATAAACAAACACATCATCAGCAACAATTTCAAGTGGCCTAATATACATGTAATTCAAGTTCCAAAATGATGTAAAGAAAAGAAACAAAAAAAAAATTTAGAAGAAATAGTGGCCAAAAATTTGTCCACATTTGATAAAAACAAACTCACAGGTCATAGAACCTCAAAGAACCCCAAGTATGTGAAACATTAAGAAAGCTACAACAAAGGACATCATGAAATTGCTTAAATCCAGTGATAAAGATAAAATCTTAAAAGTAGTCAAAGAAGAGTGGCACATTACATACAGAGGAGGAATCTCATCAGAAATAACATAAATCAGATGACAGCGGAGCAATATCTTTAAAGAACTGATAGAAAAAAACTTTCAACCTAGAATTTTATACTCAACAAAAATATCTTTCATAAGAAAAGGTGAGAGACTTTGGGAACGACATCAGTAAAATGGCAGCATAGAAATTTCTAGTGCTCCCACCACCCGCCCCCCAAAAACATCAATTAATTTAAACTATTGTCTGCATGTGAAAATAACTTCGCAAGAGCAAAAGACTCTAGGTAAAAAATTATAGCACCTGGGTGAAGGACAGAACTAAAAAATGATGCATTGAGAAGGGTAGGAAAAGACAGATTCACATTATCCCCATCACCCACCCCGCAAGCCTGGGCAGCCCAGTGCAGAGAATGACACCCTCTCCATGGGAGAGAGAGAGTGAAATGAGCACCCAACTTCACCACAGACACGAGAGCCAGCCCACTCCTACACCAGGCCCACTCCTACAGCCCTAGGTGGCTCCCAGCAGATTTTCTCCAAACCCCAGCCTCCGGCGCACCCCAGTGCCAGGCCAGTTCCTGAAGACCTAGACTGCAGACAGGGTTCCACAGATCCTGGTTGCCAGCACACCCCAGCACCAGGCCAGCCCCCAGAGTCACAGGCTACCAACCTACCCTGTACCAGACCAACCCCTGCAGACCTATCCTCCAGGCTGATACTACCCATCTGTAGGCACAGGGTGACACCCACAGCTCCAGGCTATAGGCTTGCCCTAGCACCAGGCCAGACCCTGTGGCCCAGTCTCCAGACCAACTCCAGTGAATCCAGGCTCCTAGCTGCCTCCTGCAGATGAAGACACCAGGCCCACTCCAGTGAACCCAGGCTCCAGGAACCACATCGGTACCCATGGACCCAAGTACCAGGCATGCTCGCCTGCCTACCCAAGCACTAGACCTGCCTGCACAAGAACTTTAGCAGCTCACAGAGACTACTAGACTGTCCACCCAGAATCTCTGGAGCCAGCCTATAAAGACTAGAAGATGTACCTGCTTCCTCAAATGCACAGACACCAATGCGAGGCCATAAGAATCATTAAAAAATCAAGGAAATGTGACACATCGAAGGAAATTCATAATCAACTCCAATAACTAACCCTAAAGAAATGGATATCTGTGAACAGTTGTAAGGTTCTGATAGTATACTTAAAATGTATGACATTACTTGAAGGTAAACAGTCGTGTACTATAAACTCTAAATCAATCTCCAAAAGAAAAAGACAAAAAAAGGATTAAGGATAAGAAATCAAAAAAGAAGATTGAATAGAAATATAAAAAGTAATCAGTCTGAAATATGGCACCAAAAAAAGGAACAAAAACCAAATTGGAGAAATAGAAAGCAAATAGCAAGCTGATAATTTAAACCCACTCACCTCGATTATCACAATAGTTGTAAAAAATGTTATAAACATCCCAACGTAAAGGCAGTTATTATCAAATGGGATAAAAAGGCAAGATCCAAATATTTGCTACCTACAAGAAATCCATTTTTAAATATAAGAACATCAACAACAGTAAAAATATGAGAGAGAAAAAAGTAATGCACTAAGCAAATACTAATCAGAGGGAGCTGGGTTGTTTACATCGATACCAGACAAAGTTGATTTCAGAGCAATGACTACGACCAGGGATAAATAAGGACATTTCATAATGATAAAGAGATCAATTTATCCATACTAAAAGCTTATATGCCTAGTGAACAGAATTTCCTAAACAATTACAATAGAACTGTAAGAAAATAGTCAAATCTATAAATATACCTGGAGATATCAACATTTCCCTCTTAATAATTAGTTGAACAAGTGGACAAAAAATCAAAAACATAGGAAACCAAATGACATCTCTAACAAGTTGACCAAATTTAGACTTTTAGAAAATACTCCAACAGAATACACATCCTGTTGTGCACATGGACCATTTGCCTATATAAATCATATTCTGAGCTATTAAAATAGTATCGATAAATTTAAAAGATTCAAAGTATCTTCTTAAACAACAACTGAACTAAATCAGAAATAAAAATAGAAACCCTATAATAGAAACTATCTAAATAACCTACCAGTGGGAGAAGAAATCAGAAGGGAAGTTAATAAGTATTTTAAACTGCACGACAATGAAAAAAATTCTCAAAATTTGTGAGGTGCAGCCAAGCTGGGCTTAGAGGAAAATTTATAGTAATAAATGCCTTTATTAGAAAGTAATAAAGGCTTCAAATAAATGACAGCTTCCACCTTAACTGGAAGGAGTGTAAATTAAACCCATTGTATGCAAAAGGAACTAAATAATAAAGAGTAGTGTGAAAACCAATGAAATAGAAGAGCAATAGAGAAAATTAAGTGAAAGCAGTTTCTTTGAGAAAGTAAATAAAATTGAAAAACCTCTAGCCAGACTAATAAGAGAGAGAGAAGGGAAAAACTGTCAATATCAGGAATGAGAAAGGTGACATCACTACAAAATCTACAGATATGAAAGGATAATAAGGAAATATTATGAACTTTATGTCAATAAATTTAACAAGTTAGATTAAATGTACTAATTCTTGAAAGACAGAAATTCAAACCTCACTCAAGAAGCAGATAAACTAAAGAGCCCTATAGCTATTTTAAAAAATGAATTTATAGTTTAAAACCTTCCCACAAAGAAAACTACAGCCCACACTGCTTTACTAGTGAATTCTACAAAACATTTAAGAAAGAAATAATGCCGGTTGTATACAAACTCTTCCAGAAAATCAAAAAGGAGAGACTAGTTCCTAACTTATTCTGTAAAGCCCAGATTACCCTGATTCCAAACACAAACAGAGCCATTATAAGAAAAGTAAAATTTAGACAAACATCTATTATGAACATAGTTGCACAAATTCTAAACAAAATTTTAGCAAATTAAATTTTACAATATATAAAAAAGATATCACAGCATGACCCAGAATGTAAGGTTTATTTAACATTTTAAAATCAATCAATACAACTTATCACATTTATACTCTAAAATAGAAAAATCACATATTAGCTCCATAAAAGCACACAAAGTACTTAACAAAAAACAAAAGCCATCCTGATAAAAATTCGCAATGAGCTTAGAATAAAAGAGAATTTCCTGAATCAGATAAAGGGCATCTATGAAAAATCTAAAGCTAACATAATACTTAATAATGAAAAACTAAAGGGCTTCTCCTTAAGATTAGGAAGGAACAAGACAAGGATGTAGATTCTCACTTCTATTAAACATTGTAATTGAAGTTCTGGCCACTACGATTAGACAAGAAAAAGAAATATACCAATACTGGAAAGGAAAAAGTCAAATGCATTTATTCATAGACAATTGCAATAGAATATAAACCTTTCTATGTATATTACACAAATAATTATAAAGCGGAATTAAATATATATGAGAGATTTTTAAAAAATAGACCACATAGTGAAACATTATTTATATAAAAGACTTGCATAAAAATAATGACCTATAAGTAAAGAATATTGTGGACTGGACAGGGAAATTCAGGATTTCTCTGAGTAGTTTGTTTTATAGATTTACTTTGGACTCATGTACATATTTGACATGGCTATAAACATTTTAATTTAAAAAATCATTCCAAAAAAAAGTTAAAATAAAATGAAACTAAAGAACCGAAATGTGTATCTAGTTGGTCACATAACCACATAGAGAGGAACTTCAAAAATAGACTCCAAATCATATTGTTGGTGGAAGGGCTGGTATTATTCCAGAACTGCTGTATATGTGTTGTGGGATAAAGCAAATGAGTATGTGATGATCTGTCGTTCCTGCTGCAAATCAAGATTCTCAGAAAACTAAGAGGAAACTGGCCTTCCTACAACCACATAACGACGCCAGAGATTCAACAACTGGAGAGTCTGGAATACTTGGAACCTTCAGTTATATTTGGCTTTAAGGTAAATATGAGTTTACTATCTTTGGAAGTTTTCTAGGAATAACAGTAAGAAACTGGATCAAGTTAAAAATAGTATAGTAAAGGGAGAGAGTCAAGAACCCTGGGTTCGAGCTCTGGATCAGTTAAGGCTGACGCAGAACTGGGGGCTGTGAACTGGATGATATCTATGGTCTCTTAAAGTTTTCAAACTCTGTCACAGTCCCAGCAAGTGTATAAAATGCCAGCAGCCTACTCTTTCAGTTTGGTAGTTTCATTAGGCTGACCCATCAGCAAATGTCCGATCTCACTTGAAAGGTGTACGATATACATACATTAAAAAAATCAATGCTTCCGCAACCAGACCACAGCAGAACACTGGCACCAATATGTTTATCTGGAAGGAAAAGTAACAGAGAATATATCATTAGGGAGAATAATTACAATAAGAATCTCAGGATTGGAAAGCCTGAACAATACCAATTTACCACAAGGGTCCACAAATTGAAGGCCACATTTGCCAGACATGGAATTCCTAAAAGGATTATCTCTGACGATGGGCCGCAGTCATCCTCAAAGGAATTTCCGCATTTTGCCAAAATATGAGATTTTGAACACTTGACGGTCAGTCCGCACCACCACGGAGCCAAGCCCTTTGCAAGGGGTTAGTGGCGAAGAACTGAAAGAATGAAACTCTAAAACACATTGGATCGAGATGAGACTAATGACTAAGGCCCCTGCCTCAGACTATTTGGAGCAAGGAATGCATTGCGGGCAACTTTCAACTCCTTTCCCCATTATTATCGTCTCAGCACCCCCGTCGGCATTACTGTCTGCATGGAATGCGAGGGCCACGGCAGTGAGTCTACTCTTCACACAAACGTTGGAAAACCGAATAAAAACAGATACAATAAACAACTCGCTACAGGCCCTGTTCTAACTCCTTAGTCTGTGAAATCCTATTCCTTGGACGTTATGGCTGAAATAGGAGGTATTCTTGCTGGTGATGGTTTGTTTTAAGATGACACCACGGTCTCACAGGAAATATTCTGGAAAAGATCAACATTTTCTTTAACTAGTGCAATAAGTATGGCTTAAGAATCTAATATGGACCTAGACCTGGGCTGATGAAGTACAATCCTGCCTCAGTCAAGGCTTTTTTAGTGACAAACAACAGAAGTCACTCAAGCTATCTTAAAAAGTAAAAATGTATTGTGTAGCTTATAGGGGTGTATCCTGGAAACCAAGCGTGAGTGATATAGTCAGCCTTCGTGAGGGCTGTAATTAGGAACTGGGAAAGTTGGAGCCAAGGCAGAACGTGGGTCTCGTGTCCACCTTTCTTGTACATCTTGCTTCTTCTTTCTCCCTACTACAGCATAAGATGGCTGCCTCTGATAGACAATCTCCAAAATGACCTCAGGTCCTCACATCTTCATCTTTACACCCTTGGATAATCCATAACACCTGAGCATGGGCCGGGCCCAATAACTCCTAATATAGAATACAATGAAAACAATGGTATGTCACTTCCAAGATTAGGTTAAAGAGAACGCGGCTTCCATCTTGCATACTTTCGCTCTCGTTCATGCTGACTGACAGCAGCTACTATGTTATGTCTGATCTGTGAAGAGACCCAATCGAAAGGAAATGCAGGACGCCTGAGAGCAACAGCCAGTGAAAAACCAAGACCCTCTGTTCAACAGCCCACGAGGACCTAAATCCTGTCGAACACCACAGGAGTGACACTGAGCTCGGAAATGGGGTCCACCTCAGGCAAGCTTTCGGATGAGATGGCAGCCCCAGCCAAAGCCCCGATGGAAACCTTGTGAGAGATCTTGAGACAGAAGCATCCAGCTAACCCACACCCAGATTCCTGACCCATGAAAAATGAGATAATAAATGTTTATTGTTAAAAGCCATTAAATTTGAGAGGAAATTTTATGTGTAGAAAACTAATACAAATTTGGGTACCATAAGAAATTCCTTAAAATACAGAAGTGGCTTCAGAACCAGGAGGTGGACAGAGGCCAAAAGGATTTTAAGCTGCATGTTTAGAAAGAGCTTAAACTGCCTTGAACGTGCTTTTGGTAGAATTTGAGACTTTGGGGATGCTGCCAGTGAGGGCTCAAAAAAAGAAGTTGGGGGCAGGTTACTGGAAACTGGAATTAGGGGATCTTTATTGTGTAAGGGCAGAAAGCTTAACAACACTGTCATCTGCGGTCACGCAGAAAGCAGAGCGTATTCCTAACAACGTGGATGACCCACTTAAGTGGTTTCTGAGTGTCAAAGGTGCCACCTGGTTTCTTCATGTTGTCCATAGTAAAATGTGAAAGGAAAGGGACTATTAAACTAAAGAAACCAGGAATTGATGACTTCATAAATTCTCAGCCACTTCAGAGGGCAAACAATTCTCAAATTAAGAAATGGCTTCCAAGTGAAGAACAAATCGACAGCACTGCCAGAACGCGATCGGAAGATAAGGCTGAAAGCGCCACTGTAAAACTTTTGTTCCGATCTCGGAAGAAACAAAGGTGGTACCTACTAGTGCTACTCAGGTGTGCCTTACAGGGTCCTTCAAACAACAGGTCTTCTAAGAAGTTTACATGCATTGTCCCTCATCCATTTCATCAGAGGCTCAATGTGAAAAGAAAAAAAAAAAGGCTTTCCCCAAAGAGATTTATGAGAACGGGCTTTATCTGACAGTGTGAACTGCAATGACATTCATAGAAAGCCCACAATATTTTTGAGAGAATTATATCAGCAGAAACACTGCCAGTTGGGACTAAAAGGGACAGGGGTAGTACAAAATGAGAAGAGGCAGTTTGGTCCCCAAAATTTAACTGGTAAGCAGGCTGAGAAAACTACTCAGCTGAAAATATTACCTTTCATACAGAGAAGGATGACTCAGAAGTACAACCAAGAGCCCAGAAAGCAGAGCCAAGAGCCATGGAGAATGATTCTCAGGTCTTGAGACGTAATCAAAAAAATTCCAACATTTGTTCAGATTTCAGAATTGCTATAAACTAGAGACTCCTTTGTGGCATCCATTCCCTCATGCCTTTTTGAACAGGAAGGTCTATACCAGCTAATCTACATCCAACTCATAACTGTGTTGTGTGTACTGGGGCAGATAATTTGTCTCTTTAGTCTTACATGTCTACAGAGCAACTGTACCGAAGAAGCTATACTCAAAGAATTACTCCTAAGATGCAGCATCCAGACCTGGATCTGAGTTAGATAATGAGGTTCCGGGCTTTGAACTGACGCTGTAATGTCATACTCGGGTAGAAGTAAGTGTATTTTGCATGTAAGAGGGACATATTGAAGTTCAGAGGGTAGACTGTAGTAGGAAGACTTTAAGATAGCCTGCAATATCTGCCTCCTGGCATTTACGTCCTTGCATAATCATCTACCCTTGAGTGTGGAATGGACCTAGTCACTTCCTTCGAAAGGATAGAATACAGCAAAAGTGATGATCTATCACTTGCGAGATTAGGTTACAACGAGAATGCAGCTTCCATTCTCTCTCTCTCCCTCACTCCCTCTCCCTCTCTCATGCTCTCTGATGGAAGCCAGCTTCCCATAATGCAAAGAACTTAGAGAAGCCTCTGACCAACAACAAGCAAGGAACTGAGACCCTCTATCCAACAGCCCATGAGGAACTGACTCCTTCCAACAACCACGAGAGTGAGCATGGAAGTTCTTAGCTCAGTCAAGCCTTCAGCCCTTGGCAATCAAAGTGTATAGCACTTTGCAACCTTGTGAGAGATGATAAGGTAGAGGTACATATCCAAGCCATTCCTAGATTTCTGACCCACAGAAACTGGGATAATCAATGTTTCTTGTTTAAAACTGTTAACTTTTAGGTGATTTGTTATAAACCAATAAATAAGTAATACGCTGGCCCAGTCCTGTACCTATGACTCTGGCGCCACCAACGGACAGGTATCCCAGTGTATGATTTCCAAATTTCCAAGAGAAAGATTCTAAAATTCTGACTGGCCCAGGTTGGCTTGGATGTCCACCACAGGTACAAATAGCTATGGCTACGGAGGGAACAAAGTCATTGAGTACAATTACAGCCACAGGGTTCTCCTCCTGTGAGTACAGACCAGTAGTCAGAGAAGAGGAAGTAGGCTAGGAAAACATCTCTTTTAAAAGGCAATCCACACCTAGTCGGGAAGATGAAACTCTCAGAATAAACAAAGACTATAAATGATTAACTACGGCCCGTGTCCCTATCACCTGAAACACAAAGTCTAGAGCTGTGCCTGGTGTGACTTTAACACAACTAGGAAGTTCTGTTACTAGAATCACACTGTTTGCTATTTTTTTAAATAATCCATTAAGCTAGTTGTTGAGCACAGTGCTGAGAACACAACCAATTGAATCCATTTATTGACACGACAAGAAAAAAGGGCGAGCAGGTGTCAGACTAGCAAAGAAATGTCCCTCTCTGATGGAAGAGAACGAAAATCTCAGAAGTGTTAGTCTCCTACAGGGCACGACTTCCCCAACGAACCCTCTTTAAAAACAGGTGTCTTGGTATGATTGAGCAAAGAAAAGAATGTGAGAAGAAGGAGAATTAATAAGGGCTAAAGATCTCTCTGAAACCAGGAACATCACGGCTGGATGGTGTTAAGAAAAGAGCTGCTCATTTCTCTCTCTGGTAGAAAGTTTTCTGACTGCTAGAGAGTGTATGTTACCAGAATGCTGGTCCCAGAAAGTAAAAAGATAAGAAGGGAAGTAGCAAAGGAAAGGATTGACAGTACAAAGAGCGGGGGGAAGAAAACCTAGCAATAGATCAGAAATGGGCTTTTAAGTCAAGAAGCTATAGAGAATATAACCTGATGCTTTACAGCACTAATTTATACCTAGGATTCTGAAAGTGAAATTTAAAAATCAGACACACGAATTCGAAGACTAGTGCTTCCAATCTGTCACCAAGTTACACTGGAAATCTACTGAAGATTCCACGGCTTTGTACCACCGGTACTTAAGAAAGTCGGACGGAGAAAAACTATAATCGTTAGCTGCATCATCCCATCCCATCCCCCGCACCACGACCGAAAGGTTTTTACCTCCAAGTCTTTGCTGCAACCCTATTCTATCCCATCACTGGGCAACTCGGTGATAATGCCACCGTTACTAGTAATATCAGCAACAGCTACTATTTGTTGAGTCCTGGTCAAGCTGTAAGCGACCACTGCTGATGCATAGCATACAATCCTGCAGTTCTCCACGGAGTCCTCCATTCAGTAGATGAGGAACTCATCTAAAGCTAAGAGAGCTCGACAAAGGCTGCCCCGGGATGCACAGCTGAAAAGGAAGAGGCCGGAACTGGAACTACCTTCAAAGGCCACGACCACTGCGTCAGCCTCCCATGATATGTCATTTGCTGGGCACTTACTGCGCTGAGAGTGTGGCTTACGTTATCTCATTCGATGATCACAACAGCCCATAGGTAGGTTTGACGATCCCGTTTTACAAAACAGGAGTCTATGAAGATGTACTGATCACCAGGCTATTTTGTCCACTGACCCTCCAGCTAAAATCAACCACTATTTAAGTCACTAACATGTGCAAAGTGAACACTTAATAAGAACAAGCTTTGTAAACAATGTGTTTTATGATGGCCATAATTGATGAACAAATGTACGAATATCATCATACAAGGTATCCCTAGTTTCGTGGATTACTGAACTCGTGGTAAACTATTTCTCTTCTCATTTTAGAGGTCAAAGAGGGCTCCTTCCTGCTGTGTACCCACTTACACAGTGCCCATACAGAAGTCAATGGGTGTTCCAGGAATAAGCAAGACAGATGTGGTTGCTGGGTGGGGTGGTAGACAATAACCAGCATCCAGACTGTTGTGCTTATGTTGTTCTGTGTTGACATCTGATATGGCTATTTTTGTCTGTGTTTACATGTCCCAGTTATCTGGTTCAACCAGACAGGGTTTTATTAATATTACTAATGGTTGCCATAACAGCAAGCATGTGAATATACTTTAGCTATGAAATTGTGACAAGTATTTGGTTGATCACAGTCCGTAAATTGCATCAGCAGGATGATCTCCAGGGGTGAAGGGAGATGGAACGGGACATCACCGGATGGACACTTGTTTTGATCTCATCGGGAAAATTTACACAGTGATTTCTCCTGAAGAAGTTTCTTTCCAGGGGCTTCCTCTGGAAATCTGGAGCTGTTTGACGCTTGGAGAAAAGCCAGGAACTCAACGAAAGACTCTTCCTAGACCATAAATAGCCTTCTGGGTTTGCGTCTTCTATTTCCACTACTCTCCCTCCCCTAACCTCTCAGTCCCTTCAGGATATTAATGGAACGGAGTCAAATACTAGAAATTGGGTGCTGCTTATAGCTCTGACTTCATAGGTGAAATTCCTTTGGACTGGAGATCCTTGCTAAAGTTTATACTGAATTATGGTGATGGGGAGAAGGGGCAAGATGGTGGGTCTGGAAGACATGCAAAATGATCTCTGCCACTGATGAATCTGTGGTCTTGTTTAAGGGGCAGGGGGTCTGAAGGGTTTCCTGAGGGGTGGGGCTTTTCATTTTATAACCAGGAAAATCCAGGGCAAACCAAGATGAGTTAAGTCACTCTATGAAGTGAGTCTGAGAAATTCACTTAATCTAATTAGACCACATTTCTCCCGACTCTAAAAATGAATTAAAAATTTCAACTCCTTTTCTTTAATTCACAGTAACCCTTATTCAAGACGAGAAAAAAAAAAAAGCATGAAATTTCACTTTGAAAAGGCGTATGGAGATGCCAGCCACGTCTGGTCCGAAACGACACTGAATTGGGCCCCTTTGATGAAACACCTCAACATCCATGACCTCGAAAGCATAGCTGGTCTCTGAGCCAGTGGAGGACCACATAATAAACTGATTCTCTGAAGGTACCTGAGTGATTCCCAGGAGGTAGCTCACATGCTGTAAGAATCTGGTTCAAGCAAAATTGAACAACCCATCTTAAAACTCCCAACACACAGCTGCATGTTTAGGATGAATGAGACGCGATCAGTAAAATATTTTGATTGCAAGGGGTTACAACTTAAACAGCAAAGAAGATACCAGACCGAGATGTTTCGTTTAATCCATTCATTGAGAAGGGGGTGAAAGAGGGTAAAGGGAACAGACGGTAAAGTCACCCTAGGGCGATGCCAGACCACCATGCCGCTGTCAGTGAATGAAGAGCAGTCTTTGGCCCTGGAATTATCCATCATTCATCGTTTTCTAGAGGTGTAGGAGTGCTGTGAGAATTACAGGTTGGTGTAGGGGAGGGATGCACTCAACACCCCCACCCTCACCCCTCCATTTAGAACACACTTGGGAGAAGGAAGGAGCAAAGTCTTCTCCAGAAGAGTAGCAAGGACAACGCTATGCACCCGCTTTGGCTCAGCTCGGCCAATAAAGAAAAAGACGCTCCACCCAAAGCTCTGTCAGGGCCGATGGGCCCTGTGTGAATGAGGCTGCGGAGACAGCTCTCATCCTGTGAGGCCACACAGATGATCCATCACTTTCCTTTCTGTGCCCAAAAGTCTTCGGGGATGTTATGGTTTGAACTGTGTCCCCCCAAAAAAGGTACATTGAAGCCCAAACCCCTGGTACCTGTGAATGTGACCTTATTTAGAAATAAGGTCTTTTCAGATATCATCAATTTGAGGTTACTGAATTAGGGTGGGCCCAATCTAATGACTGGTGTCCTTGTAAGAGGAAATTTGGACACAGAGACACACAAGAATAACATATGATGACAAACACAGAGATGAGAGTGATGCATCCACAAGCCAAAGAATACCAAGAATTACTGGCAGCCACTAGAAGTTAACAGAAAGGCATGGAACACACTCTTCCTCAGAAGGAACCTCTCCGAAACCTTGATTTTGGAATTTTGGCCTCCAAAACTGTGAGAGAATAAACTTGTATTAAGCCACCCAGTTTGTAAGTTTGCTGTGGCAACCTGAGGGCACTAATACAGAGGCCGAGGGTCTGTCCTTGGAAAAAGAGTGAAACAGAGACCTCTGGACTCGGAAATTCCTGCCCGATTTACTGTATTCACCTCATTCCATCGCGCTTGCCTCCCCCCACCCTCCACGCTTAAGCTAGAGACACGAGACTCCCTTCAAACCCCTCGGTGCCGCCCCTCACTTTACACAGGACAAACAGACCTACGAAGCGCTGTCAGATGTGGGCCCTGTCCCTCCTCTAGCTCCCTCTCTTGCCTCATTCACTGTACTAACCATCTCTTAAAACTCCCCGTGTTTTTCATGTCTGGTGATTTCACACAGACGTGCTTTGCCAGTATGAAGACTCAACACGAATATCACCTCCCTAGGAATCTGTCCTTCACCGCTGTAGGAAGAGGATAAGTCTGATCTTTGTTCTCTAGCAGAGAGCTTCAAAAACCCTTGAAAGTCTCTTAGCGATAGAAGTGTCTTTGTCATGCTACTGATGTGACTCTGGTAGGCCCCTAGACGGCCTCAGGACGGAGGCAGGTCACCAGAAGAGGTTGGGACTTTCATCGCCAGACCTCCAGGCCGGAGAGTAGGACTGGAGACTGAGTCCAATCACGTAGCCAAGATTTAGTCAATCATGCCTATATAATGAGACCCCAATAAAAACCGTGGTCAGCCAAGCTCAGTGGTTGGTGAACACGCTGATACGCGGGAAGTATGATGCAGCCCGAATTCACTGGGAGAAGGCGTGGGAACTCTGTGCGCCCTCCCAGAACTCACCCGATTTGTATCCCTTATAAGAAAACTGTGACCATAAGTACAGCACTTTCATGAGTTTTGTGAGCTGTTCTAGCAAATTATCAAACATGAGGGGCTTGTGGAAATGCTCAAATTTATAGCCAGTCAGTCAGAAGATGAGGTGACCTGAGGTCCCAGAAGGTGCAGCAGGCATCTGAAGTCAGGGTGGTCTTGCGGAGGCCCAACCCTTTAGTCTGTGGCGTCTGACACTAACTTCCGGTGGTTAGCGTCAGGACTGTGTGTAGCACACCCAGGTGGGTTGCCCTCCTCTCTACCTCTTCCCTAGCTGGTGTGGGAGTCCGTGTTGTTCTTGCGTACCCACAAGGAATCCTCCTCCACAATCAATCCGTGCTGTTTGACTGGAGCTGATCCTATTTCTTTAGCTCCAGAGTAAGCATCTGACCCAGACCTGGCCAGCAGGAGTGTCCCACCTCCCCTGGTTGCTTTAGCGGGGGCATGCGATCCAAGTTGGCACAGTAAGATCGGCTTAACAGAAAAGCGCCCTCTTCCCATGAAGGTTGCTAAGCGGATAACGCGCAAGACCACAGCAGCCTAACCCATCCTCAGCACCATCTGCAGAGAATCTGCCTGAGAATGATGTCATACAAGAGGAAGAAGAGCTGGGAGACAACTATCCTGATAGAGTTTGAGTTTTTGAAACAGAAACTATTTCCTGTACTTCCAAGTTACGTTAATCAGTGAATTCTTTTACTCACGCTGCTTTGAGCTAAGTTTTCTGTCACTCGCAACCAAAAGAATCTTGACAATAGACCATCCTTCCTAAGTGTATCTGTGGCCCTCATTTCTGCCATCATTCTTGTATGTCAGTTGGTTTGCCCAGATTTGTACGTAGCCTCAACTTCCTCATTTGTAAAATGAACGATATCTGAAGATCCTTTAAGGGAAAACCTTCCACGAATCTCATACCTGCTAAATTATTGATTAGAAACTAAGCCAGTGCTGTTTAGGGCTAAGCTATGAGTTGTCCCTGGAATAACTACACTTTAATAATGATTCCTGAAGATGAAACGCTTTAAATGATTAAAGAGGTGACACTCCAAAGGTGGAGTGATAAAGCAGAGAGAGAAATGAGTGACAGGTGTGCCCAGCTCAGCGGCCACCTGCGTCACAACTTCCCTGAGATTTGCCACTGAAACCACCACTGGGAAGACAGAGGACAGGACCAGCTGCAGAAGATGGAACTGACCACATCTCTTAACCACGTGCACTGCCCAGCTCCCCGCTCCAATCACAGAACCAGACCATAAGCCAGAACTGGCCCCGAAGCCACTGGCTGGATAAGTGGCTGGTCCCACGGCAGTGACACGGTGGCCCTAAGCTCAAAAGGAAAACATCGGTCACGAGAGAAAGATGGAGGAATCCAGTGGGAAGAGTGGCTAACCCACGCCTCTCACTCTCACCAAATGGGAATGAGACCTAGGCCCTCTTCCACGTGGGGGACTGTCACCGGTCTCTAGCTTCTCATGGACGGCCATGTCTTTTTTTCCTGAGGGTACGAACTGAAATGTCTTTATTTTAGGCCAAATTCCAGCCCACCAAAGGGTAAAGCTCAAGAGAAGAACCATGAGAAGGCCGTACATCATGAATCTGGTACGCCCCAGCCCCACCTACCCACCCAGGCAGGGTCCTGACGGGGCATCACGAAGCTGAGCTCCCCCTGAATGGAGCCCACCTCTGCTCCAACCAAGCTCAGAGGCCAGGTCTAGAAGCAGAAGAGCACGTGGAGCAGGGAGAATCAGCGCAGGTGTCCGGGCCCCGGATCCACCCCGCCGCCCTCCGGGGGGCTGGCACAGGGCAGCTACTGAAAAGGGGAGGATAGAGAGGAAGGGAGACGTTTCCCAAACTTTCCAGACCAGATTATTATACGATTTCTACTTTCCTTCTGAACAGACAATAAATGACACGACTAAGAGATTCCCAGTTACAGCTATAAGGTACAGGCCAAACGCAGGACTGCTCGAGAGAACATGACTTTTAAAATTCCAGAGAGAAACGTCTATCCCAGGTCCCCCCACCCAGGCTCAGAGTATCTTTATGAAGCTGCTCCGTGTAACTTTAAAACATCAATTCCCTGGTTGAAGATCCTAATGACTGTTATAATGCACGTGCTCCTAGGAAAATGACATTTTAAGTCAGTGCCAACTACTTTAATCTCATGGTGAATACTTCCTACTCTCTACTGAAGTAACTTTGATGAGTGAGGGAAGCCACGAAGAAAGGAGAGGAAAGAGGGAAAGAAATGAGAGAAAAAAACAATGATCACGATTGAGTCGACACACAAAAAAAGAAAGGGAAAGCTGAGATTCCTGCCTTTTAACTTCGCAGAAAAGTTGTCCTACTAAGGTGACATCGACATCCTTAAATAGGACCCTTTGAGAATACATTAAGCTTGTGGAAACAAATCCTGCATTAGGATAGCAGGAAGCTCTCTTTCTACCTCCAAACATCACCGAATAACTGCATTTCTGAACTGTCTGCTCCTCCCTCCCACGCAGGCCTAATCTGGGATTACATCGGAGCATTAGGCACCTCCCTGTGAATCTTGCTGTCTGATACAAGCTTTGGAAGCCTAGAGATCACCGCTCCACGCTTTGCAGCTCTTGAGCTACTACCATTGGGTTCTTCACACTGCAGTTTCTAAAGAAAGAACCTCAGGAAAGAAACGCATTAGCAGTTTCTGAACTGTGGGCCTGCCAAGTTTCTCTTGGGTAAGAGCACCCTCTGGTGGTAAATGTCTGTTTTGTGGCCTAACAGCTCTGTCTCTGGAGGTGCAAGGTCGAACAGGCTCACCCCCAAATCCTTCCACATGGAAACGGATTCCAGGATCTCTCTTGGTAGCATAACCATCCACCAAAATCAAAGCTATGAGGTCTTGGTTCAGCGCCTTGCTCTGTTATTCCTAATGTGTGACTTTTGCATAGTCACCTGTCTCACTTTCTCAATTGTAAGTAGGAAAACAATGCCAACATTAGGAGCAAATGAAAATGCCCGATACTCAGTAAATTACTATATACGCTAAAATGAGATACCATTATGATTTACCAGATACATACAGATCTCAGAATCAAAAGAAAGTTCTTCATATTATATTCTTATCCCTTCATGCTTGTGTAGGTTACTCTTACAAATCTCTTACACCAGTATTTTCCTTCTGGATGCCTGCTTTCCGCCTTCTAGTCCCTTGTTACTTCATGCACATCTTACTACTATAGCCTGGGGCTCCTGCCTCGTCTCTCTTCCAAACCACCTTGCCAACTGCTGCTTTATAAATCCTACCGGCTATGTTCACTGAGTCAATTCCCAGCTTTGGAACCAAAGAGAACTTCCTGTGGCCTTGAGCATGGATCTGCAAGAACCAGAGGCAGCAAGAGTGAGCAAACACAATGTTTTATCACACAGGGAGGGAGCAGGGTAAATGCTCCCACCATAATCGATTTCAGCATATAACTTCAAGGTCACTGAACAAGGTGTTGGGAGGAGAGGCATACAACTGGCTCTCATAAGCTGGGGCGAGCCAACTCCAGTCACCTCCAGCTCAACTCTGTCCACAATCATATTTTGTTCTTGGTCCTTCCTTTGAACAAATAGTGTGCATCGAAATTGTTCATGTGTAACAGAATGATGTTTAAGCTTGTTTTCTGTTTTGTTTTAAACAGCAAATAGAAGAAATACAACACAGATCCTTTACTCATTCCATAACTGCTGCCCACACATGCGGTGATGGACAAAAAGGGCTCTATTGTCTAGTTGACAAAGCTGCTCTTGCAGTGCTGGGAGTCTATTCCTATACACTATGCATTCTTTTTTTTTTTTTTTAGGCAAGGCCCTTGGTTGACCTCACAGATTGCAAGGAACTTGTCAGTTTTCATTCCCTTATTTTTTATTTTTTACACCTACAGCACCTGGTCTTCCTAGGTGGTCTCCCATCCGAGTACTAACCAGGCCCGACCCTGCTTAGCTTCTGATATCAGACGGGATCAGGCTTGTTCAGGGTGGCATGGCCATAGACACTCTACGCATTTAATAAATAATATGTGTTAATGCTGCTGGACAAAATATTCTGATTCCTAGTGTCTAAGGTTTGATCCTTTGGGTAAATAGCCCTTAAGATGTAGTCACGTAGGTTGCTCAGATTACCGAGTAATAATAGCTTATTTCATGGTTTTTGATGTAATATAGTAATATGTAGTCACCATTCTGGAAAAGTTGCTTTTTAGCAATTTTTCTTCAGCTATTCAGTATTTTTCCACAAACTGTACATACAGATAGGTATAGAAGTAGAGAAGTGTGAGTGAGTGTGTGTGTGTTGGGCTTTCTTGCCTTTTTTTATGGAATCAGGAAAGAAGCCAGACCTGAATGTGCAATAAAACCATTTCACGTTGCATGCTGGGATGCGGCTACCAAATTCCTAAAGAAAATAAGCTTTTGAACAAAGGAAAACACACCTCTTATGAAGCCACCAGAACTATGAACCTTCTAATTATAAGAGTAGCCCTCACTTTTACGGTGTTTCACAGTTTTCAAAGGGATTTTAAATGCATTATGCCTTCTGGTGGACTTCCGCCGAAGTACGCTCTGGGCGTGGTCTAGAATCTTGGCAGAAAAGCTGCCAAAAGAATGTTAAAACAAATACCTAGAATTCAAGATTGGAGAAAAATGAGTGAACAGGTAATTTTTCACTTCGATCTTGGCTTTAACTTAGTGGGTGTTATATTGGGGCAGAAAAGCCCCAAATAATCATCATTAAATTAATCTAAAGCATAATACAGTCTAGGTATATCCACGTTGTCACAAATGGCTAAGTGAACTAAGTCAGACAAAGACAAATGCCATATGATTTTCACTTCCATGTGGGATTTTTTTTAAAAAGCAGAACGAACAAAACAATCTCATAGAAACGAAGAGCAAACTGGTAGTCGCCAGAGGGGAGAGGGTGGAGGAATGGGTGACAAAGGCGAAGGGGACTATAATCAATAATAGCGTGATAACGCTGCACGGTGACAGATGGTTACTAGACTGTGTGGTGTTCACATCACAAGATACATAAATGTCTAACCAGTATGCTGTACACCTGAAACTAAAAAAAAAACGAATAATGTATATCAACTCTAATCGAAAAATAAAGAGGTATAGTCTACGGCCATGCCACCCTGAACAAGCCCGATCCTGTCTGATCTCCGAAGCTAAGCAAGGTCAGGCCTGGTTAGTACTTGGATGGGAGACCACCTAGGAAGACCAGGTTCTGTAGGCGTAAAAAATAAATAAATAGATAGATAGATAGATAGATAGATAGATAGATAAATAGCGGAATGTAAGCTGACAAGGTCCTTGCAATCTGTGAGGTCAACCAAAGGTTGCCGCACCTAAAAAAAATAATAATAATAATAAAATAAAGAGGTAAAATTAGTAGTTACAAATTAGTCGCAGGGACTATAGTCAATAATTTTGTATTATCTATCTATGGTGTCAGATAGGTAGTAGCCTTATTGGGGTTATCACTTTGTAAGTTACATAAATGTCTAATCCCCATGTTGTACACCTGCAATGAATATAATACTGTATGTCAACCATAACTGAAAAACAAAAAAAAATTAAAATAAGTTATAATGCTTACCAAAAGACATAATAAAAACATTAATCTAAAGCAGTAGGAATGATCGCCTCATCACACACTGGAAAGGTGACCTCACTAGAAAATATATATAGTTGTTCTGCATAACAAAAAAGAGAAAAGCCAGGAGAAAACCATTTTTGGAAGTTGACGTGAACTCCTAGAATATGATCAGATCATGGTATAAATAATGAGATTTCCTGTTTAACTCGAAGGAGCTTAAATGTCCATGCCAATCTCCGAGGCACAGTAGCGGCAGAAATAGATGAACCGACAGAAAAAGGGAGTGTGTGACTTGACCTCGCACTGCACGGGCAGCACGAGCCAGTACCTGGAAATGCTTGAGCTGCAGCGATGGCTCATAAAGACTGCTGTCTTCACCTGTCCCTGAGGGAACTGCCTAATTTGAATGGGACTCTGACCCCGCAATCATAGAGAATCTGGTATGTGCCAGAGGATTCAGAGGAACACAGAGATTACCCTTGACATCAATGAAAACGTGGTCCTTGCTGCGGAGATAAAGCAATCGCACATTCAAGAGTAACTAGCCAAACAGGACATGAAAGGCTGCAGGAAAGGGGAGTCGGTGCAGACAGTGTTCGAGGAAAGCTCCCCAGAAGACATGGGACTCTGAGGCTTGTTTTCCAATTAAGGGTGAATACATAAAGAACACCTGTCCTTTAAGTGGGCCTATTCCTCCGCCTGCTACAGCATGAAACCTAAAGGTTGAAAAAGCTTAAGGCATCCTGGTTCCTTCATGGAATCGTGAGCAGGGGCTAGCAAAACATAAAACAAAGAAACTATAGAATGTTAAAAAGTTCTGAGTTCTTTCCAATAAACAATACCGAAGGGAGAAAACATTGTAACTGCATCCACTCTATAGTTCGCTTACAAAGAGAGAGCCAGCCCTAAGAAGAAAAATAGGTGATGGTGGCAAAGAAGACAATGATGACAACGGCCAGCATGTATTGTGCTTATCACATCCCAGGAATTGTGCTTTAGTCCTATATTATTTTATCATCACAGAAACTTCATGACACTTATTAGACAGGACTTTTGGTAACAAATAAAACTGACTCGAAATAGCTTAGAATCAAAGGGAATTAATTGTCTGGCATAATTGAAAAGTCCAGGGGTAGATGTTCTCGGCTTCAGAAATGGCTGAATCCAGGGGACCAAACGATGTTATCAGAATTCTGTCAGTTTTCATTTCTCAGCTCTACTTTACTCAGACTATGGGCTTTCATTCGCAGCCGGTCGCCCTTGGCATACCTGTGGAAACCGACTACCAGGCGCTCCATGCCTCAGGCTTATACTGAGAGGTCGAAAGGAAGAGAAACGTTCTCTCTTGCTTTCCCTGCCCTCTCCCTCTGCTTCTCCCCATCATCGCAGGCTCTGGATGGCTCTGCTGAGTGCACAACACTCAGACCAAATGCTCCAAGGGTCAGGCTCGAGTCTTGCTGTCATTCCACCAGATAGTCAAGTAATGGGCTTGGCAGATGCTCCTGGCACCATATGAGACAGGAAGAGCAGTTCCCAGTGGAAAGCAAGCTGCCATGCAAATGTCCACTACAGGTAAATACTAACATTATCCCTACTTGGTGATGAGAAAAATGAGGCGTGGGGTGGTTAAGCTCGAAACCAGGCTTGGGAGTAAGACCGCTCATCGTTAAACCAATGGCTGTTAAGCTGAGAAGCTTCTGAAAAGGATTGGGCCTGAGTACCACCCAGATAATTAACCCGGAATCTAGGTGGTGAGAACTGGGGAACATTTGTTTAAAGTTCCTCAGGTGATTCTCATATGCGGGCAGGACTGAGAAACCTTGTCCTAAGCAGCAGGTCCGTTAATCACGAATCCCAGGCTGCAGACAGCGCTTGCTTCGGCCACCTTAGTGATCCAGCTCATAAGATGGAAGTGACCACTCACACATCTTTACATCGTCCCATCTTTCTAGCTGCAGTCTCTGGTACTTCACTAGACATAGCAGACATCAATAAATATTTGCTAAACTGAATTGATGTAGCTCCCTGGATTGTCACACAAACACTCCTTCTGGAATAAAAGGTTCAAAGGGGGAAAACAATGAAACTACCCGTGATGTAGTAGTGATCATAACGATAGGAAGGAAGAAAAGGGAAAAGTGATAGTAATCCATTGACCATATTTTCTGAGTCAAAAAAGAAACAGAAAAAAAAAAATAAGGAGCTCAGTAGGTAAGACAATAGTGTAGCGTAAATTACTTTTAAATTAACATACCCTTCGAGCTAGCTCCTTAGCTCTCATTCTGCCAGGTCCCTTAATTATGACATCCTTATTCCCCAATGAGAATCTAATTAAGCTTGTCAGCACCTTCTAGATGGTTAACTAGTTTTTTTTTCTTTCAAAAGCTAAGCTTTATTAAATCGAAATCCTTGATGGAAAAGCAGTATATTCTAATGACTTTTTGATCTTTCATTTCATGTGACTATACTATACTAAACCTTTCATCTGATGAAAAGTTTAATTTCGCTGCAGTCAAGCAACTGCACTTTGGTTAAAAAAAATAAAAAGCTTCTTTTAGAATTACTCTAAGATAACGGCTATGGGTTCTACGTTCCTTTTGCTAACATGTTTCTTTCTCACAAAATAACTTACCTGATGCTCTCAGCCTTTCCCCTGTGGTACTCCTGAACCCACGTGACTCTACCTGGGTGTGAAGGTGGATCCAGAGTAACTTTAATTTTCCCAACCTGGTCGTCTCTGTTCTAGAATCGCCCTGGGATTTCCCTTCACGCTGCCGCCTGCATTGGCCGTGGGCTCTGCCTCTCGCACGTCTTTGGGGCTGTCTGCAGCGGCCCGATGGTACCAACCAAAAACACCCACCCTTGGAGGCCCACCCCTGCGGGGTTAGGGCACTCCCTCCATCTAGAGGGTTATGGGGTGGGGTGGGGGGGAGGGATGCACATCTGCATGATCATCTAGTAATCAGTCCCCCGGGGAGTTTATTTCTAGAAAAAAAGATGTGACACTAAAGAGTATTTCGGGCAACTCAGCTGGGCCCTCGGGCCAGAGAAGCATTTGCTCACAAAGGCCCTTGGGCAGCGCTCTGGGTATGTCCCCGTCCGTCTCCTGCTTCAACAGTGTTTGGATGGAGCAGACGCGGGAATCCCTTCTCCGGGCCGCCCTGCAACCTCCCTTCCAGTCGCAACCTTGGGAACGGTCTTTCCCGCCACTCTCGGCTCCGGGACCCGCCAACACTGTTTTCTGAGCTCATTTCCTGACCTCCCACCAACCAAGCGCCCCCAGGTTCCTCAGCACGACTCCACCGAGGTGGAGGCCACTGTCAACTGCCTGGTCACCCTGCGTCGGCGCGCCTCCTACACCCACCTGGCTCCGGGCTTGGCTTCTGCTTCCACCGCGACGACGTGGGCCCGGTGCGCGCGGGCCACTCCTTCGCCAGGTGGCCGAGAGGCGCGAGGCCCCAGTGTCTCCAGAAGATGCAAACGCAGCGCGGCGGCCGCGCCCTCTTCCAGGCCGCGGAGAAGCGTCGGGAGCGGGGCGGGGAGGAGCCCCGGGGAGCACCCCGAGCGCGGCCCCCTCACACCCGGAGCGCGGCGCCCGCGCACCTGACGCCCCGTGGCTTCCGGGACAGCCGCTTCCCGGACGAGCAGGTGAAACTCATCCGAAGAAAGCGACCACCCACTGACCTCCGAGCACCTCCCAGGGCCTCGCCCAGCGGCCTCCGAGGGGCCCCCTGCACCCCCGCGCTCAGGACTGCGGCCTGAGCCCCTGCCCGCAGCCACTGGGCAGCCTTTAACCACCGCGGACCAAATGGAAACAACGCCGCTTTTTGCAAGAAGAGAAAATAGAAAGGTGGAAAAAGTGGCCCTTTCTGTGAAAGCCGAAGGGTATGTTGGCAATCTGATCCCCCTTGGTCATATTTTTCCAAGGTTTTTGTTCTTGCATTTCTATGGTCGGTAACCGCTAAAGAAGCAGCAGGATCTAACTGGGGTCCGCCGCAGGGCGCGTGTTTCTACGAGGGAAGAATCTGGAATTTCCTGTAGGAGCTCAACGCTCGTGGACTCGCTCCTCTCACCCCCGTAACTGCCACTGCCACGACCCCGAGACTTTAGAATCGGTAATTTAGGGGTCTCTTGATCTCTTCGCTTAAGTCTTTCTGGACTCCAGTATTTCTTTCATCAGCTAGTTGAAGTGTTAGTAGCAGTCCGTTCAGTCGGCTTCGAAGGGCCGGCGTGAGACCCTAATCACGATTTGCACTAACTAACGCTCCTGTGGGGAGATGTGTTGTACACACACACACAAGTGAATTGCGGCGACGGCAACGTGTCTCCCCCTTGCGGTGTGTCTCCACCTCCACGCTCAGGCCCGCCCCTAACCCTAACCCTCCGGAGGGCACCGGACACCCCGGAAACGCAGCTCCTCCGCTCATCGCCCCTTCATTACTTTCCCTCTTAGTTCAGCTTTCTTCCTCCTGAATTACAACCTTCAGTAGTTCCTTCGGCGAGGTTCCCTTGTGCTAAAATTCTTCCGTTCTTATTTTGTCTGAAAATGTTGATTTAGAAGCTTTATCCGTAAGCGAAAGTTAAGCTGGCTACCGAATTTAGGTTAGTATTTATTTTCTCTTAACACTTCTGACCTCTTAAATTGCTTGTTGAGAAGTCTCCAGCCAGTTGAACTATCATTCCTTTGTTGGTAAGTTGTCTTTTTTCTTAAGTTGCTTTTATTATATTCTTTTTGTCTTCGATATTCTGTAGGTTCACTAAGATGTGTCTAGATTTACTTTACCTATTCGGCCAAGAACTTTGTTGTGCTTCCTGACACTTAGGACTCATGTTTGTTTGTTTGTTTGTTTATTAAGGCTGAAAAAATTTTACCTGCTCTATCTTTGAATATTACCTCTCTACCATTCTCCTTATGCTTTCTTACTGAGACTCCTAATAGAGCTATGTTTCACCCTATATCCTCAGTGTTTCTTGATGTTTTATATTGTCCAGCATTTCCTTTCTAGTGCTTTCCAGAGAATTTCCTCAGATATATCTTCTAGTATACTAATTCTCTTTGTAGCCATATCTAGCATTTTTGTTCGTATCCAATAATTTCAGTGTCTATATATTTAACTATTTTTAAATATGCTTATTCTTATTCTTTTAAATATGTCTACATATTTAACTATTTTTAAATATACTTATTCTTTTGCAGACACTGTCTGCAATGGTGAAAAAATAATGGACTTCTCTTTCTGAAATAAAAGGAGGGAATAGCCGTTTGGCGGGTGACCAGTAGTATCTTCTCATTTTTTCTTTTTTAGCTGTGTTGTCCTGGAGAGGTCACCGAACATCTCTCAGCCTCAGTTTCCTTATCTATTAAATGCAAATAATAATAGTACTTACCATCTAAGGTTTTATGAGCATTAAATGGGATTGTTCTATGTTCTAGCACTTAGCACAGTGCCTGAAACATAATATCCAATAAATGTTAGCTATTAATTTGGCATCTAATTTTCAATGACTCTTGTAATTAGATATTCTTTCTGATATCTGACTTTCTCACTTCTAGCAGCTAATAACATCTGTAGTAATCTATCACATGATTAAAAGGCTTTCTTCTTTATGTTTTAATCACAGAGCTGCTTTTCTATGGTTCCTTTGCCATTTATTCACTTTACTGGAAGTACAAAAGTAGACTCGGTGCTAAATTAAAGGATTGACGCACAGTGAGGATAACAGGAAAATTACTATAATTCTGGCTATAATACAGCTTACTCCATTCGAAATGTCCAAGTTTAATATTTGCTTTTATGATAAACTACTGTAGTCTCATGTCTGGCTAATAGTCCACCATGACCCTCGGGTCTTGCTATGTCTAAGCATACCATTCCCAGTTGTTTTCACCACTAGGTATTTCTTTCTGGTCGATGTGGGCTAAGTGTTTATATTATGTTCCATGCAAAAGAAAAGACTTCTTTCAGAGAACTGTCTGTGAAGCAGAACATCAAAGAGAGAAATTTTTCAAATATAAAGTTGTATCAGCTCGATATGGCAATATTATCTTTGCAATTATATAGAACTCTCAGAAACGAAGCAGGAAATGCTCCTGAATTATGTATGTATGTTATGTGTTGGTTAAAAAAAGATACTGCTATAATATCCACATCTTAGATGAAAGAAATAGCTAGAAATCATTTGAGTATTTCAGAGGTTTTGTGGTTTTCAGGTGCTTTGTGATTTCTCTGAGCAGTTCCTCAGGATCATTTTAATAATGTCAGCTTTGTAAATAAGGTATAGAAGGCTGCTCGGGGCAAGATAAAGAGCCCTGGCCTGGGAAATGAGCACGCCTGGTTCCAGCCCTGCTTCTGATTATCCGTGCAGCCTCAGGCAATTTACGTGTACTTTCTGGACCTCCGTCTCCTCGTTCTGAGCACCAACCTCTGTAACCCTGACATTCTCAGCAGGGCTGATGTTGCCGACCGCGGTCACACCCTGGGACTCGACATCCCCTTCACCACACTGGGCTCATACGTCATCCACTCCAGCGAGGTGTGTGGCGTGTTCTCCAAACACATCACAAGCTCCTCCCCTTGACAGGGGACATGTGAGCTGTGTCCCTGTGATCCCCTTTTGACCCATGGCTGTGCGGTCTGCTTTTGTGTGTCAAAAGACCAGTTTCTGGTGTCTTTTGACAATGTGCTTAGCTAGGTTAATAAACACCTGAGGAAAATATCTCAGTATTTTTGATGATCTAATGGCATGAGGTCCCAGAGATCGTTTAGAACCGCGCCCCGCCCCGCGCCCCCTCCCCACCCCACACACACAAACACACACACACATCCCTCCTTTTTCATGTAAGAAAACGCTGCGGCTGGCTGCAGGTGGAATAAGACCAGAACCCAGATCTCTTATCTCAGAGACACTGATTTTCACTCCAGCATGCTACTTCTTCCAAATACACCACAGAGTCAATGTCAGGGGCTAGGCACTAATATAAACATAACATGTCAAAGTCGTGTTCACGAGGCTTTACAGTCGACAAGCAACTTACCCCTCTTTTATTTCATTTCAGCCTCACCACAAAGAGGCTGACACTTGGAAGGTCCAAGTGACTTGCCCAGTGTCACTTCGCCAGGTGGTGACGGAGCCAGCCCGTTTCTTTGGAGGCCAGTTTCTTTAACTCCTGGATTTAGCCCTGCCTTCCATCAAACAGGCGGATTACCAAGAAATGAAGTAGATCTTTCCACGCCTCTGGCTGCTGGGCGAGCAACCTGAGCAGGGTTGGTCCATTTGGCAAAACGTTCCAAGCTATTCACATGTTCTAATCTACTAATATCAACACTATAATTAAGTTTACTTTTAGGAAACTCCTGAGCAGGAAACCAACCAGAAGCCAGATGTTCCAGCTAATTCTTTTTTTTTTCTCTTTAGATGCTCTGAAATCACTCCTTACTTTTAATTATGTTAATACACAATTATATGAATGGATGGTTCACACAGAAAAACATCACCAGATACGCTATTTTTGATCCGAAGCTTTTTCATCACATAATATTGCAAATTTCTTACATTTACAATAAGGAGCTTCAACATAGTGGTCAAGCGGGAGGGCTCAAGTGCTCATATCAGTCTTCAAATCATGCCTCTTTTTCTAGCTATATACCCTCGTTATAGTCCTCATTCGTATAATAGAGAGAAAATTGTAGCACATATGTCGTAAAGTTGTTAAGAGAATTATACATAGTAATACCTATTAAGGGCTTAAAGTTGTATCAAGCACACAGTAAGCAATAAATGTTTGGTATTACTGTTATTATTTACATAATGGGGCGTCACATTATCCCCATTTTACAAACAAGGAAACAGATTCAGAGAGGTTAGTGGTTTTCCTCAAACCAAAAAGTCATGAGTGTCCTTCTGGGAATCTATTGGCTAACACCTTATTAAAGATGAACTAATATCAAGATGGAAGCAAAAACAAGAGCAGGAAATAAAGGAGCAATACTAGGCCAGCTGGGGGCGGGTGGGTGGGGGTGCTCGGAAGGACCACATGACAGCCCGGAGCTGAGTGTTGCCAACTTCACGCTTCCGCTATATTTAATAAGCGACCAGGCTGTCACCCTGCTTACCTCAAGTAGCTTGGCTTTCTCTCCAAGTGTGACAGCCACAGAAGAGCCAGACCACATAGAAAGACACCTTTCAAGTCACCGGTTAAGACAGCCTCTCCGAGGAAAGCCTGTTGTAAGCCTCCCGTGAGATGTAATCGATCTGTTTAAATTTGAGAACATACCAGTCATGTGGGCGCAACCGTCTTTTGTTAAGAGGTCTGTAAAGTTAGGAATACTCTTCGCGGAGAGCAAGAAACTGAATTATCTATGGCATGGTTGTCATTGTCGCCTTAGTTCCCTATCTAACTGGGACTGGTCAGCACCTGTTCGCTGAGAAAAGTCTACTGTCACCGGTTTAACAACAACGCCCAAGTACTGTAGAAGTGTCTAAAGCCCTATCCCCGATTTCTGTTCTGATCTCTTCACAGAGCAGTAATAGCTTGTGGACTGGCGTGTACCTCTCACATTTTGAGTAGCATTGGCATAAATATAAGGACATTTATTGTCAACTTCATGAGAAATTCAGAAGTGGACCCAAGGTTAATTTGGGGGCTCATGTCATTAGCAAAGACTCAGACTTTTTTTTTTTTATGATCCCATTTTGCTGTCCACAAAATATTGATTTCTCTCCTCAAGTTTGGAGTCTCATGGCCAGAGGCCTCCAGAGCCCCAGTTATCACCTCCTCAGCATTATCCAAAGGAGGAAGGAGAGATGCAGGCAAAAGGGCTTTCTCCTCATGCAGTTGTCTTCACTCAGAGAGGACTGTGTTATCTGCAAGCTCCCCAAACACCCCCCAACTCACCCAACCCTGCCCCTGGGCCACACAGGCAAAGGAGAGTGGGACCTTTCAACTGTGGTTGAAAGAGGCCGATGAGGATCCTGTCCCTTGGGCTCAACAGCACACTGCCGCGTGAGCAAAAGTCAGGGGCGTTAACAAAAAAGGAATGGCTGTTAAGTAAGAAAAGAAGTGTCTGCCACAGGAGTCGTGGCTCTGCTCAGACCACGTGAGGCTTAGAGAAGTCTGTCCTCAGAGAAGATGTGGCCTTCTGCAGGAAGGATGAAGGATGTACTCAAAAAATTTTAATGTGGTATAGACTTCTTATCCACTGGAAAATTCTGAAATTCAGAAGCAGAGAGGGCAGGTCTCCCATTCATTATCTCCTGAGCAGGTAAAAAACAAACAAACAAAAAACAAATTTCATAAGCCTCCTTTTTCTTGTTTGTAAAAGGGGCTCATAACAGGACTTTCCTCTGAGGTGGGTTTTGAGGATTTTAAAAGTTAATAGAAAGCACTTAGAATAGGTCTTGGCATGGGGCAAGCCCTAAATAAATCTTAACCTTATTAGTATTGCCGAGGGGTAATTGGGACTCATTTTGAGTTTCTACATAACCCAGGGTCACTTCAGAGTTTGGAGATACCTAGGGTAGTTTCTGGGACTCATTTCACATAAATGCGCAATAAGGAAAGAGTGAGCATGTAGAGAGAAATTTTATGGGCTACACACGTGACTTCTGAGAGAAGACTGTCAAGGCTCTGACTCTGAACCAACGGTGATTCAGTGGACCCAAATCTCTCTGAGTCCAGCAAAACCCAAGAAGCGAGCAGCGTGAAGTTAGAGTCTTGCTTCCCCTGAGTCACTTTGAGGCCCAGTTTGAAGAAGTTCTGGGAAGAGCTGTGGAGCACCAGAGCTGCAATCTGCCTTTAGAGGTGGTGCTAAGGTTTTGATTCTGTGCTGTCTGCTTGCCAAGGAGCTAGCTATTCCAGGAAGCAGGAGACTCTGGAGTGACCCAGAGGATCTTTCAAGAGCTGTTGACAGGAGCAACTGGGGTTAGCACAGCCAGCAGAAAACGCCGCTGTGAGTCATGGCACGGAACGATATAGAGAGGAATGGTCCCCAGGAGCGAGGGCCACTGGCATCCCCTGTCACTGAGGGCCATAATCCGCTAAAGCTGCACCATCAATAGCAATTTCTAAAAGACAGTGCTAGAAACTGCCAGAGGAACCGATCCTCGTTATTCAAGGCCGCAGATCCTCGGTTGAAACTGCAAGGTCTTCATTGCTCAGAAGTGTCTGTCCCTCCTCACTGTCAGTTCAGCGGATCAAAGTGCTGATCACCGAATAGCAAACCTTAGAGGGAACAGCATGTGCTTGGAATCAAAGGACCTGGACTTGAGCTCTGGGTTGTCCATTCTGTGACCTTGGGTAAGTCTCTTAATCCTCTGAGCTTCAGAGGATTTAATGAGTGAATATATATATATATATGAAAATGCTTTTTTTCACATAAAGTACCAGGAAAATCAAAAACATTGTAATTATTTTTTCAGTATATTCCTCAATAAATAAAGCAAAATTAACAATTTTGCACAAGAGAATCTGAAGGGAATATAGCCCCAGAAAATCTGAGTAGGGGCCCAAGCCAGTTTTAAAAACCTTTAGTAGAAACATAGCTAAAAGGATGAGGTTTAGAGAATGAGAGTCTCACTAATGAGTAGGATCAGATTCAAACTCGTGATCTCATGTCATTGGGCCTTTGCGTAGATGTGGTACAATTGTTCAGCTGCTTAATGTTCTTGAAATCCCATTTTGTTTCAGATGAAAAACCACCTGAAAGTTTCCTGAAGAGGCTTTTTTTAGGGAAAACTTAAGTTTAACATCTCTGAGGTTGATCTTTCCTCAGCATAGTCCCTCCCAAAGTTCCTTGAGAAAACCAGGAGGCAGCAGCAATGTTTCAGCAGTCGAGAGAGAAGGACACATTACGAGACGTGATCACAGCTGCTGTGTTGAGTCAGGGTGCCCTTTTTATCCGGGCAGACTGGTGCTGGGAGGACGGCCGTGACCTCTGCCCTTCACCACCAGTCTGGTGGATTCCTGCTCACATCAGGGGTGGCACTACCTCCATGCCTCCCCGGCCCTGGGCTCTGTCTTCTGTGCTGGCAACTAGTGGTGCTTTCTGACAGACTCCATCTGCCTCTCCACTTTGAGTTTCCACTACTGCATTGACATCTGGGATTCAAAACTATTCCACCTACTGTCAACAGAGCCTTCTTAAAAAAAAAAAAAAAAAAAAAAAGAAGTGAAACAACCCAAACGCTAAAATGAAACAGAGAAACACCATTATTTTTGTCTTGTTTTTTAAATACAGCTCTCCATCCCCCACGTGTTTATTCTATAATTAGAAAGGGTGTTATGATCACTCTCTAAAAATCTTGTTTTTGTAATACTGAAATTACCATATGATATTAATTTGGGGAAAGAAAAAAACAGGAAAGCAGCTACGGCACAGAGAGTTCTGCAATGCAGTACCATGGAGTTTCAGAGGCGAGAGGAATAACTAAAAAAAATGGTCTATTCATGTTTTCAGGCATGAAATGATGAAATTGTTTAGTTTGAGTACACATTGAGTCTTGCCCGGACTATTGCAGTAGACTAAATTGATTATCTTACTTCCCGATTGTTCCCTCTTCTGATTCAATCTCCAGAATATTGTCCTGAATCCCAAATCTGATCATGACATCGGTCTGGTCAGAAGCATTTAGTAGACCCTCATCGCCTACAGGACTGAGGACTGCTCCCCCAGACTTGGTATCCAAGGCTCCCCCAGTCACTTTCTACAGAGTTGACACTGCCTCACCTGGGCGGTATTTGAAAATGTTGGGGATTTTCTTCTCAGTGGTCAAAATAACATGGAGCACAACAGGATTTGGGAAGTGGGACCAGGAATACACACTCCCTGAGATGACAGAGAACCATCCACTCCCACATCCCAACAGCACACCCACTGAGAAACTCTGAGCCCAACTTTTCTACTTTTCCTAAATTTATATTCTACTCCTTCCTCTGCCATATCCAACACCCCAGCCATCCTGACTGGTCCCATTTCTAATCTAAAAGGCTGTACTCACGCTAGTCTCTAACCAGAGACCTTCCCAAACCACGATCTTTGCCACCCTTGGTCCTTCAAAACCCAGAATAAACTATCCCTAGCCTCCAGTCAACATGAATTTCTACCACTTCTGTGAACCCACATGACTTTGCTTATACCTCTGCTTTAATACTTATTGTATTCTGCCTTATATTGTTGCTATTTTTGTTACTCTTATACAGCTTTATATACCTCAAACACTGAGCTCTCGGTGCCTGGTACTTAGTAGATTTGTTGAATGAACCACATTATTTAAATTTTTTTTTTCTATAAAATATATGGGGACATTTTATACTTTTTAAACTACTAGTGGATTTAATATGTACTCTTATTAGTTCTTCATTGGCAAAAATCTGTTTTAGTAAATTGAAAAAAAATGTTTGGTTTCCTGCCCCTGTAACTTAGGGTTAAATCCTTTCTAAAGAAACAGCCAAAAGGAGTGAGTCTTCCAAAAGCCACAAGGAGCAGGAAAATGTAACTTTGGTGTCACCCAGTGAGATCTCTGTGTACACAGAGCTCCCCAAATGACTAAACTTTACAAATTTTAGTTGACTTTAATTCAACTTTTTCTAGTAATTTAAGTCACCTTGACTGGGATGAAACGTGGAAAATTTTGACCAAAGCATTTTTTTTTTTTCTAGGAAGCTGTGAGCAAAAGAAAACAAGATTTGGCGAGAGCATTCTACCACCTCTATCACAGGACAGGTCACTGCCAGCGCCACGCTTGTTGATGAGACGTTTGGCCAAAGGCCCACTGCAGAAATATAGTCTGTGACTTTATTTTGCTGGAGATTTCATCCGTGAAGATTTTCTTTTCCAGTTACAAAGTTCTCCCCAGGGGGACATAGCTGCTTTTTGGAAACCTGTGACGTGTTGGCAAGTCTGGCCCTGTTTACCATGGAAACTTGTACTTGGATGGGACTGCAGTGTGTGACCTGGTAGAAGCATAGATGGGTGTTTGGTGCCTGCTATTTTTTCTTTGTGTTGGTTTGGAAATTATAAATCACAGAACCAGATCAAATAGCTTTGATCTTTCCAGCTCATTCGTTCATCGTGGCGTAGGGTCATACCTGCGTAGACTTGAAAATACAGTGACAGATGACAGAACCCGTTATGGTTAGAACTTATGCATTTGGTTCTGATCGATCTGCGTTGGGTTGCCCGAAAAAGGAGTAGACTATTTGTAAGCTGAATGTTTTAATGTCTGCTTATCTGTTGTTCTTTCTTAGGGAGCTCTAAAATATCTAGCTTCGAAATTGCATTGACAGGTTTTTGGTGTTTTTTGGTTTTTGTTTTTTGTTTTTAATTAGAAGGAAAGAAATTAACCAGTCTGCCTGCAAACAGATATTATCGGCTTTCCTCTAAATAACTGTTTAAAGCATCTGGTCCAGGATTGTGTAAGAGATTTGTTTTTATGTCTTTGGGAAATAGTTAACTGTCTAGTCCAGGACCTCATCACTTCTTGCCTGGATTACTGCAATAGTGTCTAACTTGATCCCAAAGCACGATTCTCACACCCCACCCTCAATCCATTTGCCACACTCCTTCCTACTGGCACTGTCATCCAAAAAAAACAGATCTGACCACCCCAGTCCAATGGTTAAAACTCATCAAAGGGTTTAGAGGAGCTTTTAGGCAAAAGTGCCAATTAGCATGGCATGCAAAGCTCCGTTCTAGCCTTCTCTCTTGCCTCATAGTACTTTCATTCTATTCCACTGTACCACGTGTTACACTCTAAGTCATCAGTCAGTTGAGCTTCTTTGCCTTTGAACCAGCGGTTCCCATGCATATAATGTCACCTCTGGAACTCCCTACCCTTTCTATGGCTTGCTTCTCTTCATCGTTCAGCTCGTATGCCACTTTCTCCAGAAACCAACCCAAAATTTCTCGCCTAAGAAAGTCGCCCCACAATGTGTTCCAGTAACCTCGTGAGATCTGTAGGATGGCAGCTATCATCCAGTATTGCATGTTAATAGCATGGAAGTTCCAAGAGATCATATTTTTTCCCTTTCTAACATTTTGAGGAAACAGAGTAGATTTAAGAACCAAGTTGAATGCAAAGAAAGTTCAGACAGTCTAAAAGGAATTGAAGACTGCGAGTCATGGCTGTGATCTTAAGAACCATCCGAAGTGTGTCACAGCTCCAAAGCGTTGGATGCTGATAAACTGACCAGTGTGTTTGCTCCTCGTCCATCTACTGGTCCAAAGCTGAGAGGATGTCTCCCATTCATCGTTCTAAGGAATAGACGAGTATGCTCTGACAGGAAAGTAGATCTGTATGCAGCAGTGAATTAAGGTTGATGGCGGGGTCCAGACTGATATGGCCTGCCTTAGTGGTTTAATAGACGTCGTCAGCATTGACAGCACCGAAGAGAATTGTTATCTCATCTATGACACCACAGACCGCTTTGCTTTTTGTCATATTACATCTGAGGAAGCCAAGTACAAGTTGTACACAGTGAGAAGGATCTATGGGCACAAAAGGAATCCCTCATCTGGTGAACACAGCTGACCCCAGCTGCTACCCTGATCCCCTCATCGAAGTGAATGACGCCATTCCGGTTGATTGGGAGCTGGCAAGGTTACTGATTTCATCAAGGTTGACACTGGTAACCCGTATATGTTTAACCAGAGGTGCTGACCTGGGAAGCCTTGGTGGATCACCAACAGAGAGAAACATCCTGGTCCTTTAGATGCGGTTCATGTGAAAGATGCCAAAGGCAACAGCTTTGCCACCCAACTCCAACATCTTTGTTATCGGCAAAGGCAACAAGCTACGGATTTCTCTTCCCTGAGGAAAAGGGGTCTGCCTCACAGTTGCAAAAAGAGAGACGGGAGACTGGCTGCCATACAGCAGTGGCTGAAATGATCTCTCCATGATGTAACTGGAAGGGTCTTCGTACTTAATTAAATGCAGACAATGTGGCATAATTTAAAAAAAGAATTAAATAATGGCATACATGATTTAAGAACTAAAAATTATTTGTGCACTCACCATTCAAATGATTTTCTGACCCTTTGTACTATGTGTGTAATATTGACCAACCAACCCAGAGCAACTAAAATAAAAGTGCCAACCACAGTTTGTAGCCAATAAGCCACCTCCCGTTATCCCATAGATATTGGTAATTTTCAGAATAAACCATTTTAAATTTACTTGAATACAAAAGAATTAACATAAATGATCATCTTTAGCACTTTTGATGAAAAAGTATGTTGTTAACTTGAACCAGTAATAGGGTTTACAAATACCCCTCAGATTTGAAACAATCTGCTTATAAGATGTGTGACTTTTCCACATTTTTAAAAATTCCTACATAGGCATTGACAGCTAAAAGAGCACAGTCTTTAATTGTAGTGATGATAAACCCAACTCCAGTTCAGAATTTATACTTTCTGGCATCTTCTACCCAAGCTCCAGGAATTAAAATCAGTATTTGAAATCAGCCTTCATTAAAAAAAAAATTCTGGCAGAGTGTGACTGATGTACAGTCTAGACCCCAAAAAGCATCCCTTCCTGCCCCCCCACTTTTACTGATCAGTGTCTGAAACTACTTTAACAAACAGAAACATACAATAAGAGAAAATAAAACTTAAGATGTCAAAGACATTACCCATTACATTAAATTCACTCTGCCTATTATATTTCCCTTTTTGCCTTCTCTGCTAGGAAGCTCAGAGCCCAATTTACTGTTCAGTTATAGTAAAATTTTTCTAATTTCTGCTTTAGTTAGAAACCTCATCCCTTTTTCTATACTTTATGAACAAAATATATGTGCCCCCCTCATTCATATGTGGAAGCCCTAACCCCTAGTGTGGCTGTATTTGGGGTTGGGGCCTGTAAGGAAGTAATTAAGGTTAAATGAGGTCATAAGGGTAGGTCCCTGATCCAACTGAATTAGTGTTCCTACAAGAAGAGACACCAGAATGCTGGCACAATCTGTTTTTCTCTCCCTCCTTTCTTCCTCCCTGCACATGCACCAAGGAGAGGCCATGTGAGGACATAATGAGAAGGCAGCCAGGAAGAGAGCTCTCACCAGAAATCAAATCAGCTTGAACCTTGATCTTGGACTTCCAGCCTCAGAACTGTGAGAAAATAAATTTCTGTTGTTTAAACCACCTCGTCTACGGTATTGTGTTGGCAGCCCAAGCTGACTATTGTATACATGATTCCTGTCTTCAGTTTTTGTCTGATCTTTACTGCTTACCTGGCAACCAGTCCTTAAGTTCTTGTTGCCATAAAGCCTGCTGTGCTACATCTCTTACTATCCACCCACCAGTCCCAAAAACTTTGCAAAAATATTCCACGAAGTGAAAGAAATTAAGAAGTAATAACAGAGCACAATAATTTGGGGGCTACACTCAATCTACACTTGCAACCTTAAAATTGCTTTTTAAACAGAGTTCTCTCTAACTATAAAAAGCAATAACCTTTTTCTAACTTATAGTGTTCAGTTTTATCAGTGATGTTTCTGTAAAACTGGCAAAATTAACAAGTGTGCTGTTGTGACTTGATTTCATGGGATAGTGTGTCCTTACTGAACATGGGAACCCACACCCCATTACCATTTTTTTTCACATTTTTCTCTTTTTTTCTAATCTTCAGTCTGACCCACAATCCAGTCCCATCCCTCCGGTCTCAGGCCTTTCCCCAACACAGTGTCAGCAAATCATCTCAATATTGCTTATTCCTTTGCTGCCATTCAGCTTAATTTGTGAAAACTGTTCTCATAAGACTTATCGGAGAGCTATCCTATAAGCTTTATGAAGTATCAGATATTCTAAGAGAAGTATACAAGGCTAATAGTAGTCAATTAATAGTTTTTGTGTCAAGAAAAAGAAATCATTAAGATAACAAGCATTTCCACTACAGCTCATATGCTTAAAACTTTCTTTAAAAACTCTTCTCCTTATGAACTAAAATATTCTGTATTTGCATTGAGTGAAAAATTATGTCACTGGAATACTTGAGATAAGTCTATTTTGACTTCTCTTTTTAGGTATAGAAGTAAAGAAGTGACACATTTACTTATTTAAAACTGTATTTGATCATTTTTACAAAGACAGCTAAGAAGGTTGCACCTTGTAGATTCTTAGATATCAATGAGAGGTAGTTTTAGCGAAACCCAGAAAAAATGAAGTTAAATGTGATTTGCAAATACTTTATGGGCAACTAAGAAAAAGTCTTAGCAATCTCCTGGATGAGCTTGTCGAGATTAGCCAGCCTCCTGAGCATTTGGAAAGTGAGCAGAGTTAAAAGACTCAAGCTGTAACAGCATCCAAAGATGGAATGACCACAATCACTTAGCTGTCGAGCATGGAGACAAGTATGCCTCGATAGAAGACCATCGGTTAGAAAAGTGAGCACCAGATCTCACTAACTGGAGAATTAAAGTACTTAGTGTTTTCTAGAATTGCCCCAAAAGAGCTGACCAGGTCTAACATTTAAGATGTCATGGACTCCCCAATACAGACCTTCCTAGTCTTTTATTCCATGGTCCTATCACAGAGCCTGCTCTACAGTCAAACTAAACTCCTCCCTGACCACTCATGTTCCATGTTCCTCTGCTTTTTCTTTGTAATACTTACCACTATCTGAAATTATCTAATTGATTTGTTTACTGTCTGTCCCTTACCTCTCGAAAGGTAAGTCTTTCCTTCTTAAGTGCCGGATCTCCAGGGTCTGGGACAGTGTAGGTACTCTATAAATATTTATGAAATGAATGAATGGATGGATGAATGAATAACATATCCCATAAACATCTGAAGTTCATTACCTCTGTGCCTTAGCATATAAAGCTTCTTCCATCTAGAATGCCTGTACTCCCCTTCCTCTATTATTCTTCATGGTCCAATTGAAATTTTATAGCATCTGGAGCTGTGTTAGATTTGGCGGTGTGCAAGCTTCAGCTCCCTTCATAGCATGAGAGATATTTAAGAGATCGGCCTTTGGTGGTTTCTGTTCACAGACACACACACACGCGCGCGCACACACACACGCAGTATCATTCAGTAAGCACTTACTACATCAATGAATGAAAGTAATGTACCATCCAAGTTCTAAATGTGATTTCACTTTTTCACAAGAAAAGTGGACCTATTCCTTAGTGCTATGGAATGGCAGAGGAAAGATATCAATTACATGTGTTCAGTTCACACAGAAACAGCCAGAGTGGATGACTCTGATGTAAATTCAAATCATTAGTTAATAAACCTGGATTTGATTTTGTCATATTAAGATCAGTTGTTCCCTGCCTGGCTTCTGGGACATACCCAGGACTCCCTAGGGCATTCTGATGGGCGTTTGGAAAAACAGAAGGAAAAAAAGAAAAAACAGAATCTTCCCAAACTTACATAAATCTACAGGGGCCTCTGTCCATGGGTTTACGTCAGGCTGACCTCTGCTCAGCCCTAGCTGGAGAATCTGGCTTGAACAGGTCAGTTGTGATTTATAAAGGCAGAAAAAGAAACGCTTTTGTTCATCCCTTGAACTGAAATATCTTAGTACCAGGTCAGCATTTCTAGTCCCACTCATTTTTTTAACCACCAAATTCCCTATTAAAAGTATCAATGTTTAATCTAGTGATTTTTCTCTGCAATACTTCCATGCCGTCTTTACCTTATAACACAGAAGCATATCTTTTTCATTTCAAGTTGCTATGTAATATCTCTGGCTGAGTCTAGAGATGAATGAAATCTGTGAACAATACTACAGTTGGTGAAATGAGGAGTTAAAAATTGGCCAGTGAGTCTCAAAAGTTCATTTTGCGATACCTAGGTTGTGATACCCGAAAGGTATTACAAAATTCTTAGAACTATATTAATTTGGATTTACCTTTAAATTTCTGAAATAAATATGGGGCGATAGACTTTTTTGACACAAAACATAACAAAAGTTATTGCATCTCCAAACATTGCAAACTATTGTTCTCACAGACAGACTTAGTCCATTTCATGACTATTGTTCAGTTGCTTACTACAAAGTTTAGATGTTTTGTGATGATAATGAATTCATGTTTCCTGCATATAAAGTTTTTGTATTTAAAACTATTGACCCTTCTTTAAAACCTCGGGATTAAAAACCTGATTTGTGTGGGAGGGTTACACAGATAACTAATAGGAGTTCCACCAAGGAGTTACTTCCAGGTTTTAGGCTGGCTTGCTAACATTAGAAGAATGCAAAGAGTTACCCTGTGGGTAAGATAGAGAGATGCCTATTGATTCATTGACTCTAATCCATTCCACTGATGCTAGTGATAGACAAGAGTATGGCTCACTCACGAGACTGCCTTTAAACAATTTAAATACACTATACACACGGACTTGAATTAGGAACAAAAAAAAGGAGATAAAGAAAGGTTAATTGCACAGTCTCAATCCCAACTGCATGAGCACAGAGCTGGAAAGTCTTTTCCTTGGTACCAGTACACTCAATACAAGTAACAGTTGATACTTGTTTACTTAATAGTATTTAGAACTTATTATGTAGTATTTTTTAGTACTTACTTTGTGCCAGAAATTGTTCAAAGTCCTTTAACACATCAGCCATTTAAAGCTCACAGCAGGTAAGTAGGTGGTAGGCTACTGTTATTGTTTTAAACATTTTACAAAGGAAGAAACAGACACAAAGAGAATAGGCAAATTGTCCCAAATCCTACAGCCTTTAAGTGATGGAGATGGGTTTCAAAGGTAGGAATTTATGGCTCCACAGTCCACACTGTGAACCAGTATGCTACCTGCTTAAGGGGTACAGGCAAGTCTATAAAATGCTGGTGAAAGAGATCTTGAACTTACAGACTATTCAAGAAGCATTGCACAGGAACAAAAAAATGGTGACTAACCAAGGGGTTACATTGCTGCAAACAACCTAAAACAGGTAGCAGACTAATCTAGATCATACAGATGGGGGTTACTAAGATGCGTACTCTACCTGCATCGTCACCAGAGAAAATATTCCACAATTGCAAAATAGGAAATCATGAAAAACCATCCAGAAAAAATATCATGCATTTGTTGTGGGCAAATCAAATTACTGAGAAACATGGTAAATACTATCATGATGGATTTTCCTCAGTTATATTTGAGAAGTTAGATGTACCCTTATAGGCATGTCAGTTACAAAGAGGTAAGCAAGAAAGGAACAAATAAATATCACAATGAGGCATCACTGAACTAATGTGTTCATGAAGGCACTGGAGGTGTTTTGAAGAAACATCATTACTCCTTCAAGGTCATTTATCTCTTAAGAACAACACGCTAAAAAAAAAAAAGAAAAAGAAAGAAAGAATAATGGACTGTGTCCACGGTCAGCGCAAAAACTCCTTTAGACAATGTGAGGAACTGTAATCAGTGAAGATCAAATTAGAACCTCATTACTAGGTCATCGTTTTCTTTGTTTTTTTTACATCATTTCCTATTTGTTCATTCTTCTTTCTCTTCTTGGCATCAACATATGTGATAATGATACACAGTTTTACAAGACAGGCACTCCACCTAAAGTAGGCATGCCCAGGATGAAGCACCTAGACGTGCCTAGATTGGTGAATCCTACCATATATTGTGATCGATTTCGTATAAGCAACCCAAATTAAGGAGATTACTTCAAGGAGCCAGCTCTAGAGAACCATGACTTAAAAACCAATGCTTTGAACCTAATGGAGACTCAAAATTGTGAATATTATTAAATAAATTAAATTCAACTATTTCAGCAACCGGAAATGTCACAGCTATCATTACAGTCCTCACTGAGAATAGTAACACCCAAATGCCCATCCAAGATAATGAATGGGATACAGGTTTGGTATTATAATTAATGAGATGACCACATGAAATGCACCATTTCTAATCTATTTAATTGCTTAGTAGATCACTTGGACAATTATATAGCCTTAACTAAAAATCTTATTTTACACAGAGGAACTATAAATATTTCATTAATATTGATTTATTTTTATGAAAGAAAAATACAAAATTAAAAAATGAATTAAACCTGCAAATGAAAAACATGTTATAAACATATTTAATCATCTAACACAATATTAAGGCACTTTGAAATATGCGGAACATTTAACCACATCTTCAAATAACACCTTTGTCAATGGCAAGTGAGTTGTTAATGAAAATTACATTTAAGCCTTCCTTATTTTAAATAAATTCATAGCACTTAAAGCTCCAGCAACATGGTGTTTTAGCATTTACTCTCTTGCCAGTGATTATATAAACTAATAAAATTATAAAAACAACAAATATTTTATTATTAAAATCCACTAAGACAACACACCAACATTCTCACATATATATCTTTACAAAAATGATTAAAAAGTAATAATAATGATTAATTATGTGCTATTACAATTAGGACACCAGGGACATTGCATCCAGATTAAACTGCCTGCTCTAGAAATGTTATAGCATAAAATCTTCCTGAAGAAACAAACATATTTCATTGGTTCATTCATTTATTTGTTCAACAAATATTTATTGAGTACCTATCAAAAGGCATAACGTGTTGTACTACCAACTTTTGATAGGTATTAATATATTAATTTATTGTATTTTTAATTCATATAGCCTATTGTAAGCGCAACTTAACATTTAATAAATTCCATGATGAAACTTTTGAGAAAGTCTCATATGATTTTCTTAAAATGTTGTCCTTGGGCCAATTTCTATTTGTAGACAACTCACATTAAAAAAAATGGGGGGCAATGGACCATATCAACAACTTACTTCCAAATATTTCAAAAGAAAAAATGACTGTGCTGTACTTGAACCTTTTCTGTGTGAGATTTCTCTTCCAAAATAGATTTATTTATTTTTTTTAACATTGAAAAAGAATAAAAAAGGCAGGCTAGAAATTGCATCCTCCGAGACTTTTGAATAGTTCCACTGTTGGATTAAGCCTGAAGGCTCTAGTCCTACTTGCTCTGCCTTCCACTTGGTAAATCCTTTTCCATTTTAGGGCCTTTGCACTTTCGTTCCCTCTGCCAGGAATGCCTTACCCTGAATAGGTCCGTGGCTTTATTCCTCACTGCGCTCAGGTCTTTGCTCAAATGTCATCTCTCTGGCAGCAGACACCCCCGGCACCCCCTATTCTTTTCCCTGCTGCAACAGACTGTTAATGTGAGTCTGCTTTGAACCACTGTGCTTGAAATAACAAAAAGAAATTCATGCGTAATAGACTCAGCATTAAGATGGCTCCATAATGTGGATCCTGAAGCAAATTGTAGCATTACTCATCCTTCTACATCAATAAGGATTCTATTTGCAGACATAATGACATCTACTGGTTTGGAAACTATTTTCTTCTTAATATTAAAGAATACTTTTATTAAAAATCTCTTGGAGGTCCAATGATATTTGCTGATTGAAATGGAAAGGAGATGTTCCCTCTCGGGCACTACAAATGCAGCTTTTAAAGTTAGACAGACCTGGCCTCAAATTTCAGGCCTGCAACTAACCAGCTATGTGAGCATATCGCTGAAACTACTCTCATTAAAAGCACCCAAAACCTTCTTTTGGTTTAATCCAATAGACACATTCCAGTTCTTAGGTTATTGGACCTGAGTCATTTGATACAGATGACAACTATTTTTTTTCTCCAGAAATTTTCTTTTCTTTCTCCATTTTTGGCTGCTGTTTATCAGTCACCTTTGCAGTCTCTTCCTTTCTTTGTCTTTCAAATAATAACGGTGCTCAGAGTTCTGAACTAGGCACACTGTTCCCACTCTATGTTCTTTCTTGGTGCTATCATCCTCTCCTATGCAGACTTCCAACATAGCTTACAGCTATGACTTAAGGTCCAGATTCGGATGTACAACTGTCTACTCAATACCACCATTTAAATTTCCCAGAGACACTTCAAATAGATTATATCCAAAAAGGAACTCAGCACTTCATTCATACCCAGCCTATATTCTCTTTTTCCCTGTGTTAATGAAGGCATTATGATCCCCCACTTCATGATCCCCTACATCATAAACCTGTATCATCCTTTACTCCACGCTCACCTTCACCCTTCCCATCTCTGATCAATCACCAAATCTGTCATAGATACCTCCCATGTATCTCAAATCTGTCCATGTCACTTCATCCCCACCGTCATTACCCTAATTCAAGGAAAAAAGTCATCACCTCTAGAGAGCAGAGACTTAAACCTGTAGCGCTGCAATGGGAAACAGGTAACAAGCAACTTCAAGTATTTAGAATAACTTAATGTTTTACTCTAGTGATCTCTGACTTTCAGGAAAGGAGAAAGTTATACCCCGAAGGCCATTCATGGCTGTCAGAGACTATGGGCCTTGATAAGTTTGCTTCATCAATCAATGCTAAAGTAGAAAATAAAGGCATTTAACAATGGCATTGACTGTAATAACCAAGTAACCCTACACAAGCCCAGAAAAATATAGGCAATCTGATTCTACTTGGTTCAAATTTGGTTAAACTGAGAATGTTAGAAGTTAAGATTTAATAAGAGATTTAGGACTAAACATATTTATAATGAAATGTTAATCCTAGTTAATAATTGTACTTTCATATTAATAAAAATGTAATGCCTACGCCTCTTGTGAATTACCTGAAAGCATTAAAATGACAATTGTGTCAACATCCTACTTAGTTTAAGGTATATTATGTTTTAGAAATAGTTACTATTTAAGTAGCTATTCTTATAACGTAATAATGATGATATTATTAATAATAATACAACCCAATTAAAAAATAGGCAAAGGATCCAAATAGTCATTTTCCCCAAAGAAGATATACAAATGGCCAAAAAGTCAACAAAGATATGTTCAGCGTCATTAGTTATCAGAGAAATACAATCAAAACCACAATGAGATACCACTTTACATCCATTAGGGTGGCTATCATCCAAAAATGGACAATAACGAGCATTGGTGAGGATGTGGAGAAATTGGAACCTTCATGTATGGCTCTTGGGGATGTTAAATGGTGTAGCTGCTTTGGAAAATGGTTTGGCTGTTGCTCAAAATATTACTATTGACCTAGCAACTCTAAGTATATATGCAAGAGAAATGAAAACACACGTCTACACAAAAAAACTCGAACACAAATGTTCATAGCAGCATTTTTCATAATAGCCAAAAAGTGAAAACAACCCAAATGGCCATCAAATGATGAGTGCAGAAATAGAATATGGTAAATCCACATAATGGGATATTTTTCAGGTATACAACAGAATGGATTACTAGTACATGCTACAACATGTATGAACTTTGAAATTATTACACTAATTAAAAGAAGCCAGACACAAAAGGCCATATGTTGTATGATTCCACTGATATGAAGTGTACAGAATATGCAAATCTATAGAAACAAAATGGATTTACTGGTTGCCTCGGGCTCCAGGGTACTTGGCAGAGGGAGGAGATAGAGAATGACTATGGATGGATAAGGGTTTTGGAGAGGAGGAAACAAAAGGAGTCTAAAATTAGATTGTGATAATGATTGTACAACCCTGTAAATATACTTTAAAACACATCGAATAATACAGTCTAAACGGATGCATTGTATGCTATGTTAATTATATCTCAATAAATCTCAATTTCTTTAAACAAGCAAAATAAAAAGAAATAATTACCACACAAATCTGTCTGTCAATAGTGTTGGTTAGAAATGCATTTGACTGTAAGTGTCAAAACTCAGCTGACAGCAGCTTAAGCCAAAAGGAGTTTTCTTTTCTCACACAGCAAGAAGGCTAGAGGTAGGTGATCACTCTGCCTCTGCTGCTGCACACCTTCTTGGATCCCGGCTTTCAGATCCATGGATCCGTGTTTGACGCCCAATGATTGCAAGAGGATGCTGCAGCTCCAAACAACATGAGCAGGAACTATAGGAAAAGGACAATGCCAGTCGCTTCTGTCCCCTTTACCAAGAAAGCAAAGCTTTCCAAGACACGCCCAGCTGACACCCACTTACAACTCATCGGTCAGAAGGATGTCACACGACTACCCTAGATGCATGGGAGGCTTACAAGGTCAGTGCTTGTCTCATGCCATTCCCCAAACAACGTAAGAAGGAGGGAAATGGTATTGAGTAGAGAAATAGTGTCTGCCACACCACCTCTCTCTGTGCACGTACCTTGAAAACCTTACAAACACAGAATTGTACTAACAATCTTAATTTTGAAAAAACACAAAATTTACATGAATGCCCTAGTTGGAGCAAATTACCCCTCCTTTTACCTTACTCATCCCATCCCTGCCCATTGGGATGGCTTCCTTGCTACAGAAGCCATCTTCTAGATGCTTCACGTACTGGTCTCTGGAAATCCCCAGACAGTTTGAGTCTATGTTGACGAAAGAAAAAACGTAAACAAACAAAAAAATATCCTGACCACATACAAAATGCTCCCTGATTTTATAAGAAGGAAGGAAACTTGATTTCTCATATGCTCGCCTCACAGCCTCCAACTTCTCCCCACTCAACACACCCACACACACGTACGTACAAAAAGATCCTTTTTGTTTTTCTCTCTAGAGAGTCAGCTTCAATCTCCCTTAGGGCTGCTCTCTTCACCTGCCCCCCTGGTGGTTTTCTCACAGGTACAATCCAATGTTTTAGCCACGTTAAAATAGTTCTAACCTTATAGAAAAAGCAAGATGTGGTGAGATCGTGGGCTATTTTCAGTTACACAGGTAGCTGTGTCTTTCAGAACCCGTTCTGTTTCAAAACTTCATGTGGATCTGATGATTTCCATCATCCCATTTGGAAGTTCACCTTTTTTTTTTTCCCCCCCAGGAAATACCACGTGCCAGAGAACATGATAAATGCTTTGGATACTTTATCGCTATTGCCACATCACCCTCTGAGGTTAGGATGCTGGACCCAAAGTAGTTGAGTAACTTTTCCAAACTCACACAACTACTTAGTTGCAGACCTGGATTCGAAGCCAGGTTTGTCTAACTTTTAAAGTCATATTTATAGTGCCTGAGAGGGAGCAACTCATGGTACTTAACTTTCAAATTCAATTAGACCTCTAAGAGATTTTTAATAAAAGTAATATTCTTTCATATTATGATGAAGATAGTTTCCAAACCAGTAGGTGTTATTATGTCTGGAAATAGAATATTTATTGATGTATAAGGATGCTATGATTTGCTTCAGAATCTATGTTATGGGGGTTGCCGAGTTTATTTACACAGGAATTGCATGCTGTTATTTCAAACACTGGAATCCAAAACAGATTCACATAAACCCTTTCATAAAAACATAGAAGAGGGAAGACTTACCAGTTTGTTTTGTGCAGCCAGCAAAACTCTGATACCAAAACCTAAAAGCACATTTAAGAAAAGAAAATTACAAATGGATGTTTTTCATGAACACAGATTCAAAAATCCTCACCAAGTTTCAACCAATAGAATCTAACAACAGAGTGAGGATAATTTACCATGACCAAGAGGGGTTTGTCTTAGGAATGCAAAGCTAGGTCAACATGAGAAAAATCAATCAATGGAATTCACCACACTTACCAGATAAGAGAAGAAAAAAACAATCACCTCAATAGAACGCAGAAAAAGCATTTGACAAATTCAATACTTATTCCTGCTAAAAATCGCAGAAGCTAGAAATCAAAAATAACTGCCTGGATCATTTAGGACAATGGCTAAAATCCAAAAGGAATATATTAAACACTTTCCTCATAAGATCAAGACTAAGACAATGCTATTTGTTCTTATTACTTTTATTCACCATTGTATTAACAGCTTAGACAAAGCAATAAAATGCCATTACACTTTTTTAAAAAGGGTTGTAGGTTTTGCATTGTGCTGTTTGCCCTGCTATTTTGATATTATACAATCTTGAATCTGTCAGCTCATCCATCTGATCCACAAAATATGGATTAAGAAAGCCATTCCATGAAACATAGTTTTCAATGAGATAAGATGGGATTATTATGGAAGCATATATGTTCCTGTATGTTTATGGAGCAGGAAGAGAAAAAAATGTCTCCAAGAATTGACTGACTTTACTGCCTCAGTGTAATTTGCCTGCGATTGTCCCTTCGTCACCCAGCATATTAACGTCACCACCTTCTTTGACCAGAGAGAAATGATAGTTTCAACTGCCCTTCCGTTTCTCCTACTCAACTTCAAATCTCCATTTACTTGAAAAGTAACAGTTCATTATCAAAATTGGTCTTGTTTTTTACTATAAAATGCCATGTGCATTTTATAACAAATTTATTTATTATTGTGTGCTGTTTGTTGTGAATATAAAGTTTATGGTACAGAATATAAACTTTATATATGTTACTGGTGATTGGGAAGATGTTTTAAGCATTTTACATCCTGATATGATAGTATGTGATGTGTGTGTGAACAATAGCCCAAAATACGATACAGATAGGTAGGTAGATAGATAGATGGATAGATAGATAGATAGATAGATAGATAGATAGATAGATAGATAGATAGATAGATAGATGATAGATAATAGATGAATGGATGGAGGTGATAAAGACAGAGACAGAGACAGAGACAGAGACAGAGACATCTTTGCCAGATGATGGGTACTGCTGCTGAATTGGCAAGGCTTTGAACCTTGAGCAAGGCAGCAGAATTCACCCCCCAGCACTAAGATGATTTCCCAGAGCCTCTCTGCACCAACTTCTTGTGCTCCCAAAAAGCGACTGTTCTTTTTGCTGCAATTATACTGTCCCTGGTGATTCTCACCTGCTTCAGTCCCTTAGCACAGTACTGATGGCCCTCCTCCCCGTCAGTGGTTGAGATGTTTCTTGCTGCTTTCTTCTTCGTTATCTACCTGTGTGACCCGCACCTCAATATGCAGTTCATCAACTACCCCTGGAGTGCTTTCGTCCAAATCCTCATGGTGCTGAAACTATCTGATCATGTCTATTGTTGTCCTTGCTAAAAGAAGAAATCGTTGCCGGGGTACCTAACTGCCACAGGCCTCTTTGGCCATGTCTATTCCGCATTTCCTTTACACCAGCAAAGATACACATACAGTAGCCTCCACTGACTCCGCAGATGGCAAGAAGGCTATTGCCCCTCATTTCTTTGCAACCTGCAAATAACTCCATCCACAATAACACCTCCCCGACCCAACAACACTCTGCAAACTGCCAGTTCCCTATTGAGGTAAAAGTACCTCAATCAGGATCATTTCACTTCCAGTCTGCTGATCAATCTTACCCTCCTAGGTGGGGCCACCTTCTGCAGTACCCAAAAGGACACACACGCTCCCCCGGATATCTGAAAGTAGAGCGTTCCTGAGAAACCTTTTGTAAACTGAAATGGCATAAAGCAAAGAAGCAATTGCCATTAATGTATATAAAATAACCTACTAAATCATACCCAATATGCTTAATTATGTTTAGTTGTATGCTAAACTTAACACCTAACCTGCTCTCTTAGGATTTTCTGGTACCTTAGGGACACATCTCGCTAACAGGTGCCCACAGACACAGTCCGACACTGTGAAGGCTGGAAGCTGAGATGCTGAGTATGGATCTGGGGGAGGAGCTCAGCCGGGCCACTCCCACTGCTCAGGGTGCGTGCTCCCCCTGTAATGGCTGGCAGCCAAAGGAACTCCAGATGCTGTTTTCACTTTTCGCCCTTTTTCAGAAACTCAAAACTCCTCTTTAAATTTCTTTCAGTTAGCAAAAATCGGTAATAATGTCAGTGTTTCATGAAAAGCGAAGTGGCATAATGCAAACTTTCGAAAAAGCAAAGCTAGCTTTGGGGGGCGGTTCCCGTAATGGTTCTGCCTGGTTCACACCCCACCAAGGTCACGAAGTGTAAGGGAAAAGGTTGCTACAGGTTTCTGCCCCCAAATATGAGGCTGCAACCTCTTCTGTGCAGGGAGTGGCTTTGGGAAGGATAAATAAATAATAAAGAGATGGTTAAAAAACAGAATGATGAATAAATGAATCCTTTGATATAAGTTAAAAAAAATGAGAAAAAAAGAAAAAAGATGTCGATTGTCATTTTAAAAGCTTATAAATTTGCCACTATATTCATCGATGCCTAAATCTCTGTAACAGATGAAATAATAAAATTCTAATTAAAAAATTTTAAAAAAAAGAAGAGGCATTGTACCAAGAAGACATTCATTAGAGTACGCCTGTGCTGTTCACACCTGGGGGAAGATTAAGGAGCAGAAAGAAGCAAGAATAAAACATGATCTAAATTGCAAACTATTTTGACTGAATGGCTGTTTGTTTCATATGTCTGTGTAAAAAAAGGCTTCAGTGCCTACAAACAAAAAAAAAACTGGTTTAAAATACATTCCAGTTTTTAGAAGCCGAATTCAGTCTAATGCCAGTTTGTTCCCTTCCCTTCTGAGTTCATACTTCTCACATTAAAAGAGATGGCTATGTCACCATGCCCACATATCCCTGAAGGTCTACACATGTCCACCCCCCCCCATCATCACTATTTCAAATTTAATTTCAAGTCTCCCTAACAACGGACCAATGTTCGCAATCTAACAGCTAATCCCTACTTCACTTCCCAAAATGACCCCTAATAGGCCGAGAGCAAAGAGTCAGATAAGACACTTAAAATATAGACTTTCTTTGCCTCTTTCTTTCTATCCTCATTCGCACTCTCACCCCGCCTTCCAACCATCTTATCTGGAAAATGTTCTCCTCTAGAGAGCCACACCAAAAGTGAGCTTATTTCACAAGTCTGAGGGAAAACAGGATTTGGGGTAAAAAGTCTGGTCTTACACTCCAAAGTCGATTTCTGGCAATCACAAACGCATCTTTGGTCAAGTAGATTGTGAACCATAAAAACTTGGTTACAACCACAAAGATAAAAATGAGTCACTAAGATATTTTATGATATGATTTATTTGGAGAGTGGCCATTCTGGAAAGGGTCAGCAAAATGGTTTTTCCCATAGGACACCAGGGTTCCTAAGATGATTAGTATTGTTAAGAGCTATTTGTTATTTAAAACAAATAATAAAATAGCACATGTGCAGGGGGAAGAAGACTTCAAACAGAATAACATGAAGTTGTTTCCTAGCCTGGGCCCTTGGCCAGTTCTGCATCTCAAAATTACCTCCTTCGGGGGTTTCTTACTTATCTTTCCAGAATTCCCATGCATTCAGATGTGTATATGGGCTTTAAGAGAAATTTATTTCCTTTGTTTCGCACAAATGGAGGAATACGGTTTATTCTATATTTTTTAACATCTATCTCATCATTTCTAAGAGATGCACAATATTTCCCTGTTGTTATATATTTAGGTTGTCCCCCAGTTTTTTTCTCATTACAAATGATCCTGCAACAATTTGCATATACGTCTTTTCAGACTTGCAGATATATATCCATTGGATGAATTCCAGAGTGGAATATCTGGATGTGAAGCTTTGAGTATTGTTAATTGTTAATGATATTGCCAAATTGTATAAATTACTAAATATGTTATCAATTTATACTCGAACTAACAGTGGATGAAGTACTTCTTTCCCAAATCCTCACTAATGATATTTTATTGTCCTACTTTTGAATCCTTTTCAATGATCTGATAGGTGGAAAACGACATCTCTTTCTGTTCTTTGTTTCAATATGCATTTCTTTATTTATGAATAAGGTTGAGTTTCCTTTGATGTGTTTGTATTTGCATTTATTTTTCTGTAAAGCACCCATTTATATGATTTAATTATTTTCCTTTTTATAGCTTGTATTTATTAATTTATAAAAACACTTATGTATTAAGGAAATTGGTATTTTGCCTGAAATGTTATATATATTTTTGCAGCTTGCCTATTGTCTTTCGACCTCATTTAGAATATTTGGTGCTGTACTGAAAGCTTCTTTTTCTTCAATCTGTATTCATTTAACAGTATTTTTCTTTCTACCTTCATGTTTTTGTATCTTTGTTACAAAATTCTCTTACACTTAAATTTTTAATTTTTCAAACGTAGACATTTTACTTAATTTTTTTTCACTTATGTCTGAAGTTGGTAAAAATTCAGCTCTCATTTTCTCCATTCGAAAGTCAGTTGTTCCAATACCCAATTAATAAATCATGCATTTTTTCTCACTGATTTGAAACGTCACCTTCAGCATACATCACTTGTCCATATTATTTGAGTCTATACACACACACACTGTGCTTTTTCTCTAGAGGCAGTGTAGGGTGAGCAGAACTCCACAAGTTACAGATGCCAGAATAGGGACCGGCTCAGTCTCTGGGTAGCTTAGCCAGGCCTGAGGCAGCCCAAGCCCTTAGACAGTCACTCTGCAAGCAGCACCGTTTGATTTCTCAACATACCATAAAAATATTTTCAATTTCTATGTCTCCTGAAACACAAAGAAGATTAGGAAGCACTAGTGTTCCTAAGGGAATAGGATCAGATCTCTGCATAAAAGGCTTTCTAGGTTCAAGTTCAGGCTCCATTCTTACTGGTTGTGTGACCTTGGGTGAATTATTAATTTACCTTGTTTAACAAGGAATTAAAGTAATTTGCTATTGTTGTTTTTATTTGTTTTTGTTTTAGGAATGGATGTTGAATTTTAACAAATGCCTTTTCAGCTTCTATAAAGATAGCCCTGTTTTCTAACCCCTTAACCTATTAATATATGAATTAAATCAGGAGATTTCGCAATATTGAACCAAATGTTCATTCCTGGCAGGAACTTTGCTTAGTCTATATTATTCTTTTAAATTACTAATAGATGCTATTAGCTAATTTTTAAAGATTTTTTTATATTCAAAAGTTACATTGTTATTCAAAAGTTACATTTATATTCTTTTCTACTGTACTACCTTTATCAAGTTTTAAAATCATTGCTTTCTGGCACCATAGAGAATATTTGAAAGCTTTCTTTCTCTATGTATTGATAGCATTGAAATAGCATTGAGATTAGTTGTTCTTTGGAAGTCTGAGAGATATCATATGTGAAGATCTCTGGGCTTAGTACTTCTAAGTAGGTAACCCTTTGACAATTTCCAAGAATAGCAGCTGTTTACATTTTATATCTTCTCTCTCATTAATTTCAGTGATTTATATTTTCCTAGAAAACCACCTATTTCAACCATCTTTTCAAATTTATTTGTTCAGTGTTGATCAAAGAATTCGATGATAGTTCTTTTAATCTCCTCTGCATCTCTAGTGATTTCCATTTTTTATATGGTGAAGCCGTGCACTCATTTACATAATTTATAAACTATGTTGGAATCCAATCTCTCCAACGAATCTATTGAGGCTACAAAGCCTTAACATTATAACTGAATGGAGTACACCAAGCAAAACTCTAGAATTTTTCATACATCTCCTTTTATGTTTCAGGATTCGATCATTATCTTAGTCAACAAAAATGTATTGAGTATCTACCAAATACTGTTGTAGGCAATAGTAATATAGTGGGGAATGTGGTTTAAATACCCAAATATAACAGAAACTTTGCCCATAGCACTTAAATAATCATATTCATATATATCAGTTTACTGAGAGAGATCCATGCAAACAAATTTGAAGAGAGCAAAAAAAGATGTTTGATGATTGGATTCACTTGCTGCTGACACCTTGATGTCCCCCTATACTACAAAGAAACACTACCTGGCAGGCTGTAATGTCAGCGACTTGTCCAAGACAAGGCTTATAAAGTCTAAGGACCAACCTGTAGACTTCCTCAGACAGACATCTCTCCCCTTTCTTTCACGTAAAGTACAACTAGTACATTTCTTAAATAACATGTTCGATTTCATAGAATCCTACTGTGTATGAAAAATTCAATTCAAGAGAATACACATATGAATACTCATGTAACTTGTTGATGACCTTGAATGCCTGTCCTTATAGGGTTCATGGTCTCGGCATCTGCTCTTACTGTATTTTGTCCTGTTTGTTGTCATTCTTCTTCAGTGACACCATTGGTAAATATGTTGAACCTCTTTTGCCTATTGTGCCAGTTATTCATTTATTTCCTTTCCTCTCCAAATCCATCTTCATTGCCTACTCTGTGACAATAAAAATGGATGCCGGAGATATTCCCTTTTGTCGGTGCAGTGTTAGTAGAGGGCGCTGGCTGTGGCGGCTCCATTGGAGACAGAGGTTTCTCTTCCTGGTTCCAATGTGCTGTTCTGGGCGGGCCCCTGCAGCACACACGGCTCCTACAGTCCCCGATCCGGCAACACACGTGATTTCTCCACTACTGGCTTCTAACAGCTCTCAGCGACCAAAAAGCACATGGACTTCTCCCTGTGGGAAACTTTCCCTAGAATGCTCTCTGCCAGCTCAGCACCTCCTACTGGGCAGCTTCACGACCCCAGTGAACTTCACCTTCCACTGAGCCATGGCGCACCCTCTGTACAAGATAAGGATCTCAGAAGAGGGGTGCAAGGGGTGATGACTCCAAAAACGTGGATAATCTCTCTTCCTTGACTATGTACCTCATTCCTAGGGGTAGTAGTTGCCACTTGTATCTGCTATTTATGTATTTTTGAGTTCTTTTTACTCCTTCCTAGCTGTTATAGGCTGAATTGTGTCCTCTCAAAATTCGTATTTTGAAGTCTTAACTCCCAATACCTCAGAATGCAACTGTATTTGAAGACAAGATATGTAAAAAGGTAATTAAGTTAAAAACGAGCTCGCTCCGGCAGGCCTTCAGCATACATCACATTCCCATATTATTTGAGTCTACACACACACACTGTGCTTTTTCTCTAGAGGCAGTGTAGGGTAAGCAGATCTCCACAAGTAAATATGACTGGTATCCTACTAAGAAGAGGAAATTTGGACACAAACAGAGAGAGAAGACCATGCTAAGATCGAGGGAGAAGACAGCCATCTGCAAGCCAAGGAGAATGCCTCAGAAGAAATCAGCCCTACCAACACCTTGATCTCCTACTTCTAGACTCCAGAATTGTGAGAAAATAAATTTTTGTTGTCTAAGCCACCCAATCCCCTATTACTCCAACCTCTTGTTATAATTAATACTTCATTATATTACATTTTCCTAATCCCTAGTTTCTGTCTCATGATTCAACTCTATCTCTAATACATATTGTTTCCTTGAACATTTTTATCTCTTTATTCTTATTTATTAACTTTTTGTTTATACATTACTTTGCAAAATTTTCTCAAACCTGTCTTCCGTACACCTGATTGGCTTTTCTGTTTTTAAAATTACTTTTATTGAGGGGACATGTTTTTTTCACCCTTCCATGTCTTCCCTCCATGTTTCCAGAACGTTCTTCATCTCTATGTTGTCTTAGTAAGTATTTCTTTAACACTGGTATTTCTTCTCGTGCTCTTGTTTCAAAACACCATTAAAAATGTGTTTGGATGTTGCTGATGAGTATTTGTTTGAAATGTTCAAGTACCGCTTACCATATCTCCTCCAGACGTATAGGCATCATCTTTTGTGCATTCGGTTCCTTTCTTCCTTTACTCTGATTGTACTTCAGTGTAAGCCCCATGCTGGTTCATTTCTAGACCATTCTTTCTAGGCATGTTATTTGCTGAAGAAAAAGTCAGGGAAGTGAGCTGGAACAAGTGAGTTCAATAACCAATACTGAACTCATATTTTCAATGCTGAGTTCTCCACAGTCCATCTGCATGCTCTCGGTGTGCCTCACTCCACACGAATGGGATGATTTTTATATGATAACATCATTTCCTGGTTCAGCTCAGTGATCAGCGGGCACCAAGTCGACTGTCACTTACTTTCACTGCTGCACCATGTCATAGCAGCACTCATTTCCATGAAACGATGCCTTTGCTTTCAAGTTCCTTAACTCTGCCTCCCCTTCCCCTCTATGAGAATGAAGTTCAGGGTTTCTGCTTAAGCCTATCTGCATCCAAGACTTCGCCATTCCAATTAAAAGGCTGTTGTTTGCACTGTTCTCGTCTGAATTGGCAATTTGGGGGACCCCTGACACTGCTCAAAAATGTAGAGATATATATCCTTTTCACATTTTCCCTCTGGTCTGATTTCACTAGTTTGTCAGTTACCGTTTATCATTAGGATTGGTAGTGATTGCTATGTCCATTGAAGAAGATGTCTTCTACTCTTTATGTTAAACTGTGTGTCGCTTTTAATTATTTCGGAGATGACAGTGGGTAGAATTATCTTGACCATCTTTTAACCACGAGTCTCTCAGAGTTAGCAATCTGAACTGTCACTGACATTGCAAACGTTCTATTCATGGTTGACACCACAGTAAGAGTGCAAGCTCACTGTCTCCCCATCTCCCGGTCCTGCTGAGGCTGGTGCCACGTGAAGCCTCTGCTGAGCCACGCAGCACTGAGACTAGATTTATTCTCGAAACCCTTCTCAGCCTAGCTTCCTGATTGATGAAAGTGGGCACATAACGAGAAAATCATTTTTTATTCTGTGTCTACATCTGTGATTCTTGCATGAATAAATCATGGACTTGTGAAACCCATTCTTCGTAACTTCAGAAGTGCTGTTTGCCCATTTACTCTCAGGGAGGTCTTTCCAATGACATCGCTGGTGGATCATCTTTGCTGATGTTTGGGCTCCCCAAAGTCCAACTTGATTCATAGTCTTGACTTTCAGCATGATCCCTAGTCAGAGCAAGTTTTAAAACTTCTGACTTAAAGGCACAGACATGTAGTAGAGAAGTCTGAGAAACATTACCAGATACTAACCCCACAGCGTCTCTTCATCTGTGAGCCAGAGTCTAGTTCAGTTCCACTTTGACCACTCTTCATAGACTCTCAAGGTTTTAGCTAGAATTTATAATCTGCAAATGGATGGAACAAACTACTAAAATAAACCAAATTTCCTATTTATCCTGGACAGCCTAAGATTAGCTAAACTTCTAGCTGTGGATTTATAGCTTTTGCTCCCTGAAAAATATGTGTATTTTTAGACATCGCCATTGAATGATAATCCCCAAACTTTGCATTTATTCTTTTTGTAAAGTTAATTTCAAAATAAGGTAAGTTTAATAGGATATTAAATTTGACATGTCTTGGTTTCTGATTTCTTTTTTAATACAAGAGATGCCATATATATATATATACATCATAAAACAAAATGTTGACTTTTATTTATTCATTTGCTCAACATACATCTATTGAGTGCCTACTATGTGTCTTCTAAAACCTAATGATACACAAACAAAATAGACAAAAATCCCTGCTTTAGTGCTGCTTACATTCCAGTTGACATCAAAGACCCTCTGAAACCAGCTCTTCGATCACCTCTTGATTGTCTAAGAGATGGCTTAAAATTCACTGGGAGGGGGAAGAGGCTGGTAAGGATTTATTTTTTGAAGAGCGTTGTTAGAATGTTATAAGTTTCCTCCTCCCAAAGGAAGCTTTCTCATCACCATAAGCCAACTGAAGATTCAAAAGATCCACATTCTCTGAAATTTGAGGGACATAGAGGCAAGTTACCTGATTCATTACTGAACAAAAAAGCAAAGGTAAGTGTAGCTTGAGCTGCATGTAGAAGAAAAAGTTTGCATCAATAGTAAGCTACGCAGCCATTGAGAGCCGTTCAGGCAAAGGGCTCTGTTTTCCACGGATCAGATACAGACTCTGTGGAATGGAGCTGACCGATAGTCAAACCCATTAGCTGGCCACGAGTTCCACCCAAATCTCCTGACAAGAACAAGGCAGCCTCGATGACAAGAGGATGAAGGTGTCTCCTGGACGCGGAAGCGGAGTGCGAGGACGCAACTGGCTCCGTGGGAGCGGCGCCACGCATGCTGGGAACTGCAGGTGGAGCTCTCCCGGGAAAGGAGCACCCCAGGAAAAGAGGGGAAACCTGGCATTCCATCATGCTCTGTTGGTTATGATCGCCACATCATAGCCTTACCGGTCCTGAAGGACTTTTTCTGCCCCTTAATTTTCCATCCTCTATTCTAATATTAAAGAGCCTCGAAACCACAGCTCGCAAGTGGAGAAGGCAATGAAGCAAGAAAAGGAAAAAGCAGGTCAAACGCCCCCCTACCCTATCCTTTCAATCCTCTAAGCCTGAGGCAGACCTAAACTGGGGAAGAAGAGATTCCAAAGTAAATGAGATGTTGGACTTTTGATATTCATCTGTGCTGTGCTTTTAATTATTTAGTGCGACAGAAAAATCTTGGGGCTTGACTGAGATTCTATCTCAGGGGCTGGAAATAACTAACCCGAAGAATAAGTGAAAGAGAATAAAGGTGCTTTCTGCTTCACTGTACTGAGCGCAGCTCAGGCGATAACCAATTAAGTCAGTTTAGTTGTCATGAGTAGGAAAAAATTCAGTTAGGAACATTTCTGAGTTAGACTTCCTGGGAAAACAGGCTGACGTGACTGTGGACTCTTTTTGATATGAAAAGTGAAGGTAAACAAAGCCTCCTTGACCAATTTCTAAATGCACTGTGTCAGGAGAGGATTAGAGACTCTCTGGTTGCAGGACACCTGGATGTCCAGAGCCTGCGGCTGATGGGGTAGGAGGACTCCTCTCTCTTTCAGTAAAGCTGTTGGTCTAACTCAAAAAGAAGACAAGGAGGAGGAGGAGGAAGAAGAAAAGAAGGAGGAGGAGGAGGAGGAGGAGGAAGAGGAGGAGGAGAAGAAGAAGAATAGGATTAGAGAGTCACAGAAAAATAAGAATATATAGAAAACCCCTATTGGGCATCTGTATCGAATTTTTCCAAATACCTCCAATAATTTCCATCATCTCATCTCAGGATAGGGAGATTGTGACCTGTGACCTACAGAGCTCCCAAGCGACTAACTGTTTTTCTTTTTTTTTCTAAAGCTTAATTCGAGTATGAAGCCTGTAAAAAGGTCCAACTGTGGTCAAATAAACTAAGTTTCTACAACCTTTGCAATAGCATCTAAAGTTCAACCAGAATAGGAGATAAATGAATCAGAGATGGAATACGGTGAATGTTTTCAGATCGGCATGCTCTGGTAGCATAGATGCAGGAATATTTGACATGTCCTAGACTTACCATAGAAACAATCTTTCTGGACACATGGTGGATAGCTATGAAGCCAAAAACAGAGAAAGGAAACAGGTAGGGCCTACTTTTAAATAAGAAAATAAAGTAATAACCCTAAAAATTATAGCCTAGTCACCTCGACTTTGATACTCGAAAAACCCAAACTCATCCATCATTTCACTTATAAAATACTGAAAGATCACAGGGTCCCTTTAGGAAGGATAAATCCGTCAAACCTATATAATATCATCCCTTTCCATTGATGGAAAGGGAAGAAAAAAGACTTTAATCCTGGTCTTAAAGGACATACTCATAAATAAAGCTGGGAAAATATTTTCAAAGTGCATCACTATATGAACTCTCAATTTATTAGAAGCAAACCAGATGGAGGTTTAGTCTCCCCTTTTCTTTACTGGAGAGTGAACAAGAAGGATGGTTAAACCTTAATTAAATATATGGGGGGAGGGTGGGAACTTCCACCAAAATTTTGTAAATCAGGATGGCATCATTCATTCTGTAATTGGAGAAAACGCTCTCGCTCTACTTTGAATATTAAATATTCAAAGTCTGCAATATCCATCTGTACATGGCTTTGCAGATGGATTTATTTTATGCTACATTAATCCGAAAAGAATCAAAAGTTAGGGGATGTTGCTCCCAAGAAAAAACGAGAGAGGTTCAAGGGATTCAGAAAAAGTAAGCTAGCTGGGGAAAAACAGGACAGGCAGAACAAAAATAAGAGAACGCAATGGATCTGAGTAAGTTTTTTCATACTGAGGAATAGAAATAAATTTAATCCATGCGGATAGAATCACAAGAGGACAGGAAGTGCGTACAGAATTCTACTGACTTTGAGACAGTTTTGATCTGAAGCTAAAAGTGTACACTCCCACAGGGACCAAAGAGGCGTCAAGGGGATTACTCACATTGTGAGAGACCGTTCTGTAAAGTCTGGGTACTTTCCACATATGTTTCTTTGACTGAAACATGGTTTTGCTATGATAATACAGTTACCTCATGAATCTTTCTCGTCAATGGAAGCCATTCTTTTTCCCGCTCCTTATTTGGGCAAGAGGAGAAACAGTTCCAGATGGTCCTTGCTCCAAACTGCTCCGTCAACAGTTCTAACAGCTTTTCACTCTCGTCACCATCACTTCCAGGTCACACCATCATACCTGATGACGCTAATCAACAAACTAGTCTTTCTAGTCATCTGATCCCGTATTCAATGCTATTCCCATTCTCGCTGATTTAACACCGAGGTCGCTGGCTACAGAATTCCTTAATTCCAATGACATCTACTGACACTTCACTCCAGTTACGAGATGGCATCTCCGCATTTTATTATATAACATGGCTTCACTTCCAAATTCATAAAACCTGGATTTCCCCTAGACAACATTTTCATTCTCTCACTCGTATTAAACTCTTCCTTAAACTTCACTGAGATCCCTGAACCTTGGACACGAGAGTAAACAAAACTAAATTTAAATACAAACTTTCACATTTACAAGCCATACGACTTTATAAAGTTACTCCACAAACCTCTAGCTGTTTCTTGGTATAGCAAAATACCAGCATTGCCTGAAACAACTCAACTTACCATTAAAAACCCATGACAATACACAAAATGACAAAAACTGGCTATACCATTGCAAGCTGAAAATCAGAAGACGACGTGACATGTCTGAGTGGAAATTGCGTTAGCTGCATTGTCAATCAAAATGAACTGAGAAACATTCTTAGACTATAAATCACATGTTCTACAACCTAAATAAAAAACCATAGAAAACTCCCAAAAGGGAAAGAAAAGGCTTTGCCCCTCCCTTACTATGTGTCTCCAACTCTGATACAGGGAACATAATAACTAGCAAAATAAATGGCTGCTCCTAGACTATATCAACTCAGACGAGAATCCCAAGTAGCCATGTTCTTTGATTCTTCTACTTTGTTACATTCAGGGGTCCATACTGAAGTAAATGGTGAAGAGACAAATCTCCCACGTAGAAGAATTACAGATGATTTATGTAGATATTTTGCTGTCATGGAGATAAAGCACAATTTTCTGCCCCTCAGGCTGAACTGTGCACAGTAATTTACGTCTGTGGTCTTGCTCCCGAAAATGCATAAGCTCAGTCTGGGGGCAAAAAAAAACACCTTAATTACCTCTCAATTAACTCAGTTCTTTGGAAATAAATAAATAAATAAATAAATAAATAAATAAATAAATAAATAAATAAATAAATTTATTCTTCCTCGGTGGAGAATACATATTTAATGTTTCGTTCTCCTCTTCCTTTTCCCTTTGATAGCAGAGGATGAAAATTCTGGGCGACTTGGTCAATGTTCGTTAATAAACGAACACGCATGGTCCAGGCGCTCTCCTTTGGTCCTCTGGCCTCTTGTTTCTGTATAATTCTCTTCCCCCAACACATCCTTCATTATACCCTGGCATCTAGCGAAGCGTAATTGTTCCGGCCTGGACTTTAGGCATCAGAGAGCAGCAGAGGGAGTATTGCATGGTGATTTAAAAAACCTGAATGCTGGAGCCAGCTTGCCAAGACTAAAACTCCAGTTCTGCCCTTTACTAACTCAATCTCTCTATGCTGAAGTTTCTTCTTCTGTGAGATGCAGGTGTTAATAACGTCGACCACACAGGGTTATTTTTCTAGTTAGGAAGGTGTGAATTAATGTATGTGAAGAACTAAAAACAATATCTAGCATACAGTAAGTGCTATGTGTTAGCTACTATGTTAATGGCCATAGCATCCAACTTTACATTTTTAATAAACAATTATTTTAAAATAATTTTAGATACGCAAAAATAATAGAGTTCCCATGTACCCTTCACCCAGTTCCCCCTAAAGTTAATACCATACAGAACCACAATATGTTTACCAAAACTAAAAGATTAATGTTGGTACATTATTATTAACACCAAACTTTATTTGAATTTTGCCAGTTTTTAAATTAACGCCCTTTTGATGTTCCAGAATCCAATCTAGGATAGCATTGAGTCCATTACATTTCTAAAATATCACACAGAAACTTCTGCTGTTAGTCATGGCAGAAGACTCAATACCGGACTATCGGATACAACTATGGACAAAATAATGTGTTTAGGCAATGAAAAACAGACAGACTCAAAGGGACCCCCACAGTCACCCCTCAAATGTTTGTGAGGAGAGACTTTTGCACTGTAGAAGGACATAAACGCCTGGCAGAGCAGTACTTTTATTGAACTAAGGAGGCAGAGATGAGAATTAGAGACTTCTGAAGCAGCTGGAATCTGTGAAGCAGGATACCTGAGAAGAGGGAGCTGCACGTCATCGGGAGCTCGGATGTCTGTGTGGGGACTCGCCATGGGGTCAGGGCCCTGGGCGGGGCTATACAAGCACAGGACAAGATTGCTCAAGGCCTAGCAGGAGCTGCCTGCCACAGAGATGGCAGCTAAATTATGATCATACATTGAAGTCCTGGCCTGGCCAGAGTTGAGAGGTCTCACTCACCATCTCAGAAACATCCTGGGAACTTCAAAAAGTTCATGTCTTAAGAACCATACTCCAGAGTAAAGAGCACATCCTAGGACTATACTAAAAGTTGGAGAAAGGGATCTACCCTACCAGTAGTTCGAATGATAGCCAGAACAAAATTTAGTATTCTTTATAGAGGAAAAAGTCATAATCCAGGCTCCCACCAACATGTCATCCACATGTCATCCACATGTCATCCATACATTATAATAGATACATGTATGTTTATAAGTATATAGAGTGCAAAGGACAGGAACCATGCTGTTACAAGGGTCAGACATTTTATATAAATATTATATAAATACTAACTCTAAGTAGACTGTGATTAGTATACATATTGCAATCCTAATAGCAACCCTAAAAAATCACATAAAGAAGTTTAGCTGAAAAGGCAAGAGTGATTTATCCTGGAACACTACAAAAAATATTCAGTTAACTCAAAAGTCAGGGAAGGAGAAAGAGAAAAATGAAATAATAGCTTTGGAAAGTCAAAAGCAAGTAATACAAAAGATAGACCTAAATCCAACTATATCAATAATTTCATTAGATGTTTAAAAAAAGACGGGTTTAAAAGGATGAACAAGATACACCACATAAATAGTGTGCGAAAGAAAGTTGAAAGAGTTTTATTACTATTAGACTTAATGGACTTCAAGACAAGAAGAATTATCAGAGACGGAGAGACATTAATAATGATAAATGGGTCAATCAATGAGAAGACGTAGCACATCTAAAATGTAGGTGGCTAATAACTGAGCTTAAAAATAGATGAAGAGAAGCTGACTGAACTAAAGAGACGAATAGACAAATGTACGGTCAGAAGTAGAAATATCAATTTCCTCTTTAATAACTAGATAAAAATCTACGATGTAGAAGATCTAAAAATAATTATTAACCACTCGAACCTAACTGACCTTTATAGAACAATTTATCCAAGAACTGCAGAACTCATTTTTCTACATGCCCATAGAGCATTAACCAGACGGACCTTATTCTAGGACATAAAACGAGTCTCATTATACTGTACGTTTGAAATGTTACAGAATATGTTCTCAAACACAATAAAATTAAATCAGAAATTAATAACAATTAGATATTTAGAAAAGCCTCAAATATTTGGCAGTTAAACAAACTTCTAAATAACGAGTCTAAGAAGAAATCATAAGAAAAATCAATAAATATTTGAAACTAAATAATAAAAAAAAAATACGTCGAAATGTTTTGGATGGAGCTAAAGAGTACTTACGGGCAGTTTATCAATCTATCTTCAGTTTCCTCCCTCTGATGGAAAAGACACAAGTGGTACTTAGAATGTTCCTATCCTAACTAAAGTACAGGATATGTTTTATTTCAACCTATTCCAGGGGTGGGGGCAAAAGCAGTCATGACATTGATGAAAATTACAAGTGCCCCCAGAGCACTTCTATAAACTCGAAGGCTAGAAGATTCCTACAGGTATGCCCCCTGGAGCCTCAGGGCTCGGAGAGAGGGGCATTGCCCCATGGCCGCTGCAGCCTCCATCTGTATTAAAATAGTTAAGAGGGTATAGGACCTTTCCCAAAGCTGGATTCTGTTATCCAGCATTGTTTGCATCTACCTAACTTCTTTGTTAATGTTTCATTCTCTCTCCAAGCTGACTTCCATCCTTTGCCTTCCTCCTGGAAGAGAACTCCTTCTAATCTACCTATTCTAGTCAGTAAATCTTTTTTCCTCTGAATGCACTCCTCATTAAGAGCAAATTCCGCTAGTCCCAGGATACCTAGACTGGCATCTATCTCCCCTAAGGCCCTTTTATGACTTGTGGGAAATCATCGTTTAATCCACCATGCATGCTGTTGCCATTCGTACTAATGGTCTGGGTGCAGTCAGGACACATATTTTGCACCTAAACATGTTGGGTACCCTAATTAGGATTGAATGAGTAGTCAAAGCCAGATATAATTTAGTTTGAGTATGCCATAAGGCCTCCCACCGCCTTCCTCTTCCCACGGTGGGGGGCTGTTCCCCCAAGATCTCAGACCCGCCATATAATGCCCATTGCTTTAATCTCAACAGGAAACCAGTGTTTCTCTCTACTCTGTTTAATAGCTTGTTTTTAAAAAAAAAAAAAAAAAATACAACTAGTTTGGGATATGACCTTTCTTGAGCTTATCCACTGGAGTGGAGATAACATCTATGCAAAACCAAATGTTTGTTGCTATAACTTCTGCATCACAATTAAAATCCAAACAGTTTTTTTAAAAGTCAATTCAACCAAAACCCACTACTTTAGAAGCCATAGCTTCTTTGAAGCCACAGTAACACTTAAATACCGCTAAAACTCAAATGCAGAAATCTCGTTGGTTGCTAATTAACCTTCCAATATGCTCAAATTGAAGTACAAAAAGGCAAAATTGTATTTTTCACAGAGATACGGTCTACTGAAATCACCAACACTGGACAGCTGTTGGAGTATTTGGAGTCTTGAGATGAAAAGAAATCCAGGCAAACTTTAGACAGTCTTATGTTGTCCTTTCTTCCCAATCGTTTGCGAACAAGCAGAGGGACACCACTACCAGCAATTGTAGCCCTGATGAAAGAATCCAAATCTTCATCTCCATGAATAGCAAGTTGCAAATGATGAGGTGTAATAGGCTTAAACTTTAAGTCTTGTGATGCATTTCCTGCCAATCCGAGGACTTCTGCGGGGAGATACTCCAGGATGGCTGCACTGTACATAGCCACAGTCTCACTCATGCGTCCTTGGCCGATCGTGCTAGATATCGGGTGTCGATGAATACAGCCCACCGGAAACTGCAAGCCGGCTCTCTGCGAGCACGAAATAGCTTTTGTCTTGGCCCTTCCCGAGTCCTTCCCAGCCTTACCGGCAGCCATTTCAAATTCTGCTGAAGCCCAAACAAACAAGGCCGAGAAAGGACTAGTCAGACACCCAGCCAGATCACACCACCTACGCCTTAATAGCTTTCTATCCACAAACACAAGGGTGATTGTGTGTGTGCATAACAACACACTGTGGCAGGTTGGGCATCCTGCCATTGTATTTGTCCGTTATAACCAGAGACCTTTCTAAGCATCTAATCATCAGGGTTTATCATTATGCTGCCATCCGTGTGCTAGGAGTTACACACCACACAGCTGAAAGGAAATTCCTTCTCAAATGGTATCCTTTGTAGTAGATGTAGCTTGAAAATAGTAGTCAAAGATACTGGCACGTTACTAGAGTTCAATTTAGTCATTAGCAGTTCATCCAGTCCATCAACATATCATGTGACCAGAATGTCTCCCAGGCTCCATGGAACCTCTTCAGGTTCCAAAAGCAAGGGTGGTCTCAGTAAACATAGCTTCACTCTTCTGGGCATCTAGTATAATTATGCTAAGAGATAGTATTACTCTCTTTCTTTGAGCCTCTCTCGAAGTATTAAAATAATGTTGAATTTCTCTCATCACACGATCCACTTATACTTTCCTTTACATTCGAGCTATTATTTCTTCTCTCCATTTGTCATTTGTTTTTACCCAAACTTTTCCACCTTTGGAAGGGACATCAAATTCAGCTCCTAAACTGGTCCAGATTGCTAGCCATGTGTGTCTTTCTCAATGTGTTTAGTGATTGGCTGGATTATTTTCATCAAGTCTAATCTTCCCCCACCCCGCACACACAGTGATAAATCTCTCCTATTGTTCCTTAAGGAGGTAGAACTTTGGGCATGCCCACAGTCACCCTGGGATGACCTTGCTTTCTTCCTCTCTTTCCCTGACTATGTCCAGCTGTTAAACTCCACTAATTGCTAGCTAATTGTTCTATTGTTTTATCAATGTCCTGGGGCATAAATTGCTCTACCAAGGAATCCAGTCAAATTATGCCTCTTTTAAAGAAATAGTTTCTGAAGTTAGTGTTTGATACTTTTTCTGACTCCAAGAAGACTCCTCCCAGATGTTCTATTCCTCAGTCCTTTGTCACAAACTAGCCAGCCTACAGTCTGGTCTGTATCTTCATTAAATCCACGAATCTCTTTCCAATTGCTTTTCACCCAAATCTCCACTGTTCAGGCCCTGAGGAGACTCCGTTACTAATGAAGTCAGTTCCTTTGGGAAGAGATTAGGAAGTGTATATTCTACAGCCTGCTTCACTCCCTAGGCAAAATTTCTGAGCCAGAGCTCTGGGGGTGGGGTTAGAAACAATGGCAAGCTTCTCTCTGAGTGACACTTCCTCTATAAGAGCTGAATGCTCCGGAGAGGTGGGAGGAGGCAGCAGCCTGAGATCCTTTCAGCTTGCCTCTCCTGGCATGGAACCATCACTTCCAAGCTGTGGAAAGGGCCCTGGGCCCCCGTCTTCTCATTCCTGCTGTGACCAAGGCCCGGGACTGCTCTTAACTCACACAATAGTCCCTACTTCCCAAGTTAGCAGTCATTTAGGTCATTAATACGTCATTGAAGCAGCAGTGCCATAGACACCCACATACGTTCCTTTGATATTAATAGAATATCTCAGCTCATTATCTTTCTGCCTACTGCTATCACGATGTATACATTTTTAAATTATTCTCTCCTAACCACCAAAAGTTAGTTAACTTACTGTAAGTTGGGGAAAGTTGGCCTTCCTGCCTCTTTCCCTTGCAAAGTCATATGTTCACTGACAAACAAGGCTTCTTACAACATGCTTTATTATACTAAGTCATCCTAAAAAGTAGGACTCGTTGAGACTTAGTACCATAAAAACACTTTAACATGCCACCCCTAAATACGCTTCTTTGGCATAGGATTATTTTGAACGAATTATTTTTAAGAAACTGTTGCCACCAGAAGCTCTGAAAATGGCGTAGAAATTACCCATTTGTAAGAGAAATCTATATTTGTAAAGTAAATTTACATTAGAAAGGGGTCCTTCTCCTGAAGAGAGCTCTTACTGGAGTTAAGTTTTTCACCTGAGGGAATTATCTGCAGGGCAGGGCAATCTTTGTTTACCAAACATTTCCTCTTCCCAACTTCTCCTGGAGGGCCTTCTCCTCTTTGAAGCCCCTGATCCTTAAATCTTTCTTTTGTTCGTGATATAATATATAAGCCTCAATCCTCTAGCTGCCTTTTGAGTCTGTATCTTCGAGGGGCTCCCGTAAGGATTGTTAAAGTACAAAAAATTGAGTAAATTTAAGGATCTGATTGACTTGATCGAATGATTCATGAATGGGCAGTATCCCATCTGGTAAATAGAGAGGTGCCCTGAAGGATGTACAGAATGAAAGGTTTTTATAAGCAGAACAAAAAAGGGTGGCGGGGGTCTTATCAGCATGACCTCACTAGTACTGATCAGGAAATTCCAGACTAATGGGAGAGGCCGAAACTGCAATTAAGTTAGGTATTAAGTATTAGTGGGGCTTGACTCCATTTTAGGGCTACTGTTTCTTTTTAACAGGACATAGTTAAACTAGGTTGCTTTTTCATCTCCTGTTAATCTCCTCCCTCCAGGCCCCTAAACTTTGGTCCACCTGCAGCCTCAGCCAGTATACATGCCACTAGTTCTTTCTAGCTTTGTTTATTCTTCTTTTTTTGCCTAACTCTTGAGTCACTTGCAGACCTTGTGGTCAAAGCATTCTCCTTATTGCAATAACGTCCCTTCCCCATTTCCCCATTTGCAATAGTCCCTTTTCCTCTCTTGCGATAATACTTTTGAATAGTCTCTCCTATACTAAATCCAGATTTGACTTTTATTGCAGTCTCATCGGTAATTTTTCTTGGTATCGCCTACCCTGTGATATCCTGAACATAAGGGTTTTATGCTTTACGGTTAATCTTGAGTTAATTCTCAGGATAAAATAATGACGCAATATATAGAGCAGATTGTTGCTATCTCAGCTGAGGTTGTCATAGACCACCTAGCCTCCGGCCAAGCCAGCAGTCCTAAAAGAGAGTCCAGGTAAGACCCGACACTTCCCAGTGGAGCTCAGTAGATAGAAGTTGCCAGTCTGTAGAGTCATGAACACAATTAGTGGTATTGTTTTAAGCCTCTAAGTTTATGGGTATTTGTTATGCAGTAAATAGATGAATAACACATTGAATGAACACATGAATGAAAGAATGGACAAACAACTGAATGAACAAATGAATAATGACAGCCTGGAGATCGTGTTCTTTCTCGAGTAGGAAGAAGGCAAAGCAATTTGCTACTGGGGCTTTTGATTTGAGATGATATATAGTATATGAGCTAATGAGGATGAAAATAAGACTTTTGAGGTTATTTTTGAAACTTTAGTTGCTATGGGGGTGTTTGGAAGTATATCAAATGTATCACCCACCAAAAATATGGAGTCATGATACTAAAAGTATATTAGTACATTCTCTGTGAGTCACGCATTTACCCTAAACCAGAAAATATCTTTTTGAGGTTGCGAAAAGTCAGAATCACATAAGAAGTTGGATTAGTCCTTAAGGCATCTTTAAAAGAGGAGAGAATATCTTAATGCAACATTTGTTTAGTAAAAATATACGAGTATTGCCCTCTACATACCAGACACTTTGCCAGATTCTAGGAATAGACCAGAAAAGAAAGTCATTGTAATCAAGAAGCTGACAGTCTAGTTGAAATAACCGACAATTAGAAGGCTAACCGCAATGACAGCAGTAAGAAATTTAGTGCCTGTGTGACTAAATATTTGGGTCAGCGCTGATATCAGGCATGGCTGGAGTCAGGGATAAAATGAAGTCAGAATTTCACTTTGCTCCATTTATTAAGTCTTCTTCCCTCTGTGTCGGTCTCTTTGGGTTCCACATGGTAGTGAGATGGTACCAACATGATGGTAACTGTTTCAGTTCCTATGACCTCTTTGATTCGAAGAGAAAAACACAAGCTCTCTTTCCTAGATGTACCAGTAAAACCTCCTTTTCTTGAGTAATTTGTCCTTTTCTAAAACAATCATTCAGGTTGGAGGGGTGGGGTAGGTACTAAGAATATATGTCACTGATTGGTTAAGTCTGAATTATATGTTAAACTTGCTGGAGTTCTGGGGTTTGGTCTCTCTCCAGAACCACATGGACTGAAAATGAGAAAGAACACAGATCCCCACATGTCACCAGAAGTAGAGCAAATGGATGGTAGTACTCAAAACACAATTACTATGGATTTTAGAGGACCTAGGATCTGTCATTCTTATTTACTGCAAAAATGCACCATAATTTATGGATTGCCTTTTGATGTCAGCCTTTGTCTTTTGACATGCGGTAGTTGAATTTTTGTCGTTCTTGTTGTAAATATGTTCATCTTCTTCTCGGTGATTATTTCAGGAACTTTAGCAAAATTCTCCATAATTCTTACCACACCATCAATTATGCTTTCTTTTCTCATGGGAAAAATGGAAATAAACTGAATCTTAAAATTATTCTCAAAATAGTCCCACCAAATACACCATTAAAATAAATGGAATGTATACTTTTCTACAGTGTCTATGAATAAAATCCCTGTTCAAATTTTAACCACTTACAGCTAAAGGCTCTTGGTTGCCTAGTGTCCTAGGGCTGCTGTAACAAATACCACAGAGTGGCTTAAAGAACAGAACTTTATTTCCTGACAGATCCAGAGTCTAGAAGCCTGAAAGCAAGGTGTCGACGGGGTTGGTTTCTCCCGAGGCCTCTCTCCCTGGCTTGAGCATGGTTTTTGTACAGGCCCCTGGTGTCTCTTGGTGTGTCCACATTTCTTCTCCTTATGAGGACTCCCATCGGATTTGATTAGGACCCACCCTAAAGGCCTTATTTTAACTTAATCACCTCTTTAAAGACCCAATCTCCAAACGTCACATGCTGAAGGTCTAGGGGTTAGGGCTTCAACATGTGATTTTTTGGGGGGTTGGGGGGTAGGATGGGGAGGGAATACAATTTAGCCTATAACATCGCCTTTCTGACTTCATTTCCTCCATCCCCTCTCCCTATTTCCCTGACATGCTACTGCAGCACACTGACTGTGACCTTCAAATACTAAGCATTCCTCCTGCTCAGGGACTTTGCACATGCTGTGATAATCTCTTCCTAGAATGATCTTCCCCTGTTGTTCCCTTGGCCTACTTCTTCTCTTCATTCGGGTCTCTGCTCAAACACTAGTCTCAGAGACCAACTAATTGAGTTTTGACCAATTCAATCAAAAGAGTACTTCCATTAGTTAACTTTGTTTTATAGAAATTATCTACTGATTTAAATGTTATTTACTCATTAGTACACAAAGCCCATGAGGAGGGAAGCTTGTGTAACTACTCTGTCTCCAGAACTTGATACAGTGGTTGATGATATATGGCAAGTATCCAATAAATGGTTGTCGAATGAATGAATGTTATTCCTAAAGAATAGACTGACCCACTGAACCTTCTCCAAATGAGTTATTTATGATTAGATATTATATGCTAATCATATCTGTCTCAGGAACCAAAAGTTATTAAAAAAAAAAAAAACTAAGTGGAAATATTTGGTAGGAAAAGTATAATTGAAAGGATAATAGCAGATGGATGCAGCCATAAAACAAATTAGTGATATTAGAGGAATGCTACTAGACAGTAATAAAGGAAGACTAGAACTATAAAAATTATATATGTATTAAATAGAAAAGCTAAGAAGTAGAGAATATGAATAAAAGTGCCAGTCCGATGAATTAAAATCTCAGAAGGAAAGAAAAAGGAGAAATAATATGATGAACTATGTGACGATTAATTTCCCAAAATTAAAGAAAGATAAAATAACTCAGATTGAAAAAGCCCATACAGTGGCAAATGTAAGAGTTAAAAAAAAAAGGATCGGATCTTAGGTTTAAATACTAATAGAGGATGAGAGATGAGGTGGAGGTGGGAAATGACACAAACATAGGCAGACTTACTCCAAAATCTGCAACAGTATCCACTATGACATAAATGTTATAGTATGCTTATTTTATAAAGATATGAAAAAAATTATATTAGGCTCAATCTGAAAGCTCAAAAATATTAACTATTTGATAATTATTATTTTATAGTTAAAAGTATAATTTACCTAGAATATATTTTTTGCATCGTGCAAAGTGGAGATTTAATTTATAATTTTTCTAAATGAACACTTTCCAGCACCATTTATTGAATAATGATAGTACTGTCTCTTTGTCTAATATTTATACACCTTGATTTTATTTTTTCAGTGCTTCCTATGAATTCGAAGAACATGTTGAAGTTCTCGTGAATTAGCTGAAGCAATTCGCACTAGTGGCTTTAGCAAACCAACCCTCAAAATTCCGCGGCTCTTCCTAGCTCAGTATAAGCTTTGGGAGAGATTACTCCAGCTCTTCTGGGTGTTTCTCCAGCCTCAGGCGGTTTCCTCCCAAGCACGCACTAATCAACATTTAGTTGAAGACTTGAGGAGGATGCTCCTCAGATCTCTGGAGCTCTTTGTATACCTTTCTCCTCTGCAATTCTGCCCTGAAAACTCCAGCCCCTGGATTCACAGCCCCTTCTCAGTCTTCCGCTTCCATTTCCTCGCCATCCAGCACCTAGGTGCCTGTAGTGTGGCCTGGCGACATTCTTCAGGCAGTAAACTGGGGCACCTCCTTTCTTTCCCCTTTTCTCAGAAATCACTGTTCGGCGGCATCGTGTCTGTTTTATTAGCTGTTTCATGTGGGAGGGTAAATTTGGTTCACGCTATTCCATTTTGGTCAGAAGTGGAAGTCCTTGGGGTTCCTTTTAATATATGAGCTGGACTTCTTTCTTAAAGTCTTTTTTTTCCTGGAATTTGTATTCGATTATGTTTCCCAGAAGCAGAGCCTGGGATGAGAATTATGAAAGTGATCTAATGAGGCTTTGCTCTCAGAAGGGGAGTAAAGAAAGCCAGATAAGACAGGGAAAGAACACTAGGCAAGGACGTGGTCTTAGCTGGAGACTAATTTCAATCCTCCAGGGAGCCCACAAGCACCAACTACACTGCAAAGTCGGCCCCAAAGAGGCTGGATTTTTACTTACCCTTCTCTTCTGTCGGTCATTAGCTGTTGGCTGCCAGGGTGAGGAGGGCGGGGTGGGGGTGGAAGGGTAGGAGCAGGTTGGGACAATAGCAGTCCTCCAGAGAAAGTAGCTGTAATCATTAGCAACCAACACTCAGAAGCTGGGTACCCTGGCCAGGTGAAAGAAATGTGGGTTGGGCACCATCAGTATCTACTACAAGTGGTAAGCATTTCAATGAAATATTTATGAAATATTTTGAAAATATTTTTGAAATATTTATGAAATATTTTTATTTTGTCCTCACGTTTGATTATTTGACTAGTTTTAAAATTTTAGACTCAAAATCGTTTTCCCTCTGAATTTTGAAGGCATTTTTTTCTATTAGCATTTAGTTGCTTATTATAATACATCTGTTTTAGTCAGTTCAGGCTGCCATAACAAATTTCCGTAGACTGGGAGACTTAAATAACATTTATTTATCCAGTTCCGGGGGGGAAGGGGGGTTGGGAAGTCCAAGATCAAGGTGCTGACAGACTTGGTGTTTGGTGAGAGCCCATTTCCTGTTTCTCTACAGACCATCCAAAGGGATCATTATCTTATTAAGTGGTTCTTCATAAGAAGCAAATTCTTATCCCTGTGGCTAGGCCCAGAAGTACTTCACATCACCTAATCAACCAACCTGTATCCATTGGAGCAATAACTATTTCATACTGCACATGGGAGGCAGATTAAAGCCTCACCAACGGTGCCCTAATCCCTGGAACCAGTCAATATGTTAATGTTACAAGGCAAAAGAGGTTTTGCAGATGGAATTTGCCGACTTTAAAATAGGGAGATTATTTGGGTGGGTCCAATGTAATCACATAGGCCTTAAAAGGTGGAGGAGGAGGGCAGAAGTCAGAGATGTGGTATGAGAAGGACTTGACCCACTGTTGCTGGCAATGGAGGAAGGGGCCACGAGCCAAGGAATGCAGTGGCCTCTAGAAGCAAAGAGCCCTGAGGAGACAGTCAGCAAGGAAATAGGAGCATCAGACCTAGGACCACACGGGATTCAATCGTGCCAAGGATCTGAATGAGTCTGGAGGCAGATCATCTGTCCACCAGAGCCTGCAGAGAGTGAAGTAGAATCGCTGACAACTTACTTTGTCCTATGAGACTCAGGCAGGGAAAAAGGGAGCTTAAATTCTGTTGTTTTAAGCCGCCCGATTTGTGTTAAGTTGTTATGGCAGCAACAGAAAAGTAATACACTGCTATGGGCATTGCAGTGGATAACAGCAATACTGAATTAGATTTGCAGTATGGAATTCAGCTTGTAATTTCTTCAGAGGTATTATCAAAAGTGGTTAACATCTTGGTACAAACCAAACGTTGGAGAGTGATGTCATATACAGCAAAGGAAGGAAGAATGAAGATTGGTGTATGATACTTGATTTTTGTTTGTGACTTTGGTTTAATTGACTCAAACCAAAATATGCTCTGGTATCAGCCGAACCATGGTCAAACAGGTGACCCAGATTCAGCGACCCTCGGTTGTTGAACACAGGTGAGATATCAGGATTTGACCAGCAGCTTTACTGCTTTGACCTAATTTTTCCAAACTGAAGATAAGATAGTACCGGTTTCAATTATCTCATAATAAATTGACAAGTACAAATACAGTTGGTGAACTGGTTTAATGGTACATGCCCCAGGCTCTGTGTGGGAGGACTCCATAGGGTAAGAAAAGAAATACCTGCTATATCTGAGCAAAGCAAATTTAGAATATAAGAATTACCATACAGATTCAGAGAGTAAGAGGAAACACTGTCAGAAGGAACGCTTCTTTTACTTGACATCACCTTCAAAGGTTAAGAATAGGCTCCCAAACTAACTTCTCTTCCAACCTGATATAAATCTAATCGTAATTATCATATCCAAATACTATTCATCCTTCTCTAGGTTGTTTACTCAAGTCTACAACTTAGTGCTACTTTAGCATTCCCAGTTGCTTACAGAATTCAATGAGTGATGGGAGCAGGTATTGGGCGTGATATCATAGTATGATTTGCCAGCAAATACATCTGAATAGTCAGGGTACAAGGCAGAAAGAAATATCACTCATAATCTAGGAAGGAGACTTGATGCAAGTTACAGTGGACAATGTACTATTTTTGTTTTTGTTTTTATACCTACAGCACCTGGTCTTCCTAGGTGGTCTCCCATCCAAGTACTAACCAGTCTCGACCCTCTTAGCTTTCAAGAGCTTCCAAGATCAGACTCGGGATCGGGCTTGTTCAGGGTAGCATGGCCATAGACACAATGTATTGTTTTAAACATTTCTTGATTCTAGCTGTACCTACTTTCCCAGATCACTTTCTTATGCCACGTCACGTGTATGGGTGGTTAAATCCATAGAGCAAAAGATACAATATTATCTGCTTCAGTTTCAATGAGTTTTTTTTCTTCCACCCTTTACTATTACTTCATCTCAACCTCATGTTGACACCAATTGTTCTGTTTTTGCAGAATTCATTAGACCTCATTTTGTTTTGGCTTATGATCTTCAAGTGGATCTAAACCTACCCACGCATTCATAAAACACATATACATTTAACATATGAGTAAATGTTTTTCTAGTCAATATTGGTTTTTCCCAATCTTTTGTTTTCCTTTTAAAGCTGTCTAACCCTATTCAGTAACTTGCATTCATATACACACAACTCCATCTCTAATCCTCATCCTTAACAATACTTCTCATTGGCCTAGGTCATATTTTATAACTACCTTGACTAAAATTGCTAGCGGTAGCTTGCAAAAGAAGTGCTTTCATGAAGGAAATTAACTTTTTTAAGTACGATGACCAACTTACCAAAGTATTAGTGCCTTCTCTATAAAATGCTTACAATTTTATATAGGATGACTGGTAGAGGAATAAAAGCTAATGATACAATTCTAACAGTGTAAACCATGTGATAGACATTTTTAGAAAAGAGATTGTCCTCAAATCGTAACTCTAAGAAATTACAGTTCTACATAGGTAAGTATCTACCTTGGGTTTTAATGTGTAAGTTGAAGCTTTTCATTTTACCAGTAGATTATGGATAATTTTCTACTAGATGCATTATTATACTATCGGGTTACATAAACTTTTCTATTTCTTATCCATTCACAGACAGAAAAAAATTTTCTTTTTCTTCTCAATTTAGCTTTTCAATACCATGTTTATTTCACACCCATTCTTTTTGTTTGTTTGTTTTAAAGGGCAAACACATTAAACTTAAAAAAAAAAACTGAACAAGAAGCTATTATTTACTCAGAGATTTGATTAGACAGCAAACAGGGCTAACAGGTAGCAAACCCTTAAGGTGAGTCAGGCAAATACAGCATTTTTAGGGAGGATCCTTTTGTGAGATTGTAGCAAAGGGCAGGGCTAGCTGGAGATGAAAACCAGCAGCCTTATCTCCCTAAAATATTATATGTGGATAAGACACCTTAGAAATATGTCTGGAAAGTTAAATCTCTTGGGCGTTCCATTCCATCTTAATTCCATTAGATTTTATTTCAGTAAATGTGTTTTTGTGACTTTGAATTTTGTCTTGTCATGTTTGTCATTCACAGAATTAATGCATTTACCACCACGACGGAATTATTTTAATTACTAGGGCTGTTTTTATTTTATACTTACTTTCACTTTTCATTAACACTTTCTCTTCTCCTCTTCGCTACTTCTCCTGAGTCCTGACTTCCTTTTTGTCTGTTTGTGAGTTTTGCCACGTTTCCTCTTTTCTGCTTCCCCAGAAGACCTTGCCAATAGAAACTAATAAGGACTGCGTACTTTCAGAATAATTTTATAGTTTTATCTGTATGAAAGAGAAATACCATTGTATCCCATCCTCTCAGCTTCCTTTTGAAATTTAGATTTTATTGAAGATAGGTTCCCAAGTGGTAATGTTAAGCACTAATGATTTTTTCCTTGGAGACTTCTCAGCTGGGGTCATATCACTTTCTGTCCCCTGAATGAGCTACCCGGAAAGAAGAGGCTATTTTATCTCTCTCTCTTACATTACTTACAATATCAATCACAATATCAAACAGTCACCTGCATCAGATTCACCTTGGTTCTGGTAAGAATGCATATTCACAGGCCCTAGCTCAGGCCTGGAGAGTCAGAATCTCTGGAGGTAGAGCTCAGGAACCTGCAGTTTTATTTCATGTGCTTAACTTTCTCCTACGCCTTAGCCTGAATTTTCAATCAGTCTTTATACGCTTATTTGAATGTAAGTAAGCACTCACGCAATACACCCAATACTAAACCATCCACTGGCCATCTCCGATTCTGTCGCCATGCTGTTATCCCTGGAGTCATCTTTGTAGTCACTCCTCCTTGTTGTGTTCCATCAGTTAGTTACTTAATCAATTTGTTGACCTATATACCAAGCACTGGGAAAGACAGTGATGAATAAGACAGATTCTTTTAGAGAGTAACTTACTCCTATAGATGCTTTTGTGTTTTTCTCGGAACATTCCCTTACTTTCCTCGTCAGCACCCTAATCTAGAATCTCATTACTTATGTTTGCTTTGGACTGCTATAATTTTTTTCTAATTAGTCTCTTTACTTCTAATCTCCCACCTATTTTAAAATATTAATCTGCTGAAAACAATCTTCAAAACACCTTGAATGTATCTTACTGCAACTTAATGCTTTCACTGTTTCCAATTGCTTATAGGCTGTTTCCCAAAGTGGATTCAAGACTCTTTATAATCTAGCCTCTAAAATATTTTTTCCTGAATAAACCTTTTGCCCCTATCAACTCGATTGAAGTATTTTCACTTATTTTCTGGGCTCATGACCTTAATTTTACTTTCTGATTGACCGAGCCATACTTTTCTCTCTTAAGACCCAACATTTTCCCCAACAGCACCTGTCTTTCCTCAGCAACTCTCCATTTTACTCATTGAGCATTTTGCATGTGCTCCTTGGTAACACTATTTTTTGATGTACTTTTCTAATTCAATTATTTCACAAACTTCCTGAAAGTAGGAGCAATGTTTATATACTTCTTCATCTCTTCCTTGCCTAGGGCATGCCTATGGGTAGTAAATGTTTGCTAAATATTCATCAATTTCTTTAGTCATTTATTTATGAATTCTTTCATCAAAAAATTATTGAATGCCAATTGAGAACCAATATGGTCTTGTCTTTCATGGAGCTTACATTTAGTTGAAAAGGCAGACTTTAAGCAAATAATTAAAAAATGAGATCGATTGCTTCATTGTTAGTCAAGAACTATTTGATGAGCACCTATCATAGGCCGGGTGTTGTGTTACATGCTGGGAATGGCTGAAGCTGATAGGCTGGTGGAGGAGGATCATATATAAACCACTAAAATAAGTGCAAAATATTCTAGGAGCACAAACGAGGACGCAACTATCTCTGCCAACAAGTCAATAAGGCTTTGTGAAGTCGAGTTTTGAAAATGAATTTAAACACAGGGCTAGATATTGCAATGTTCATACGAGGAGGGTGGTTCTTGTAAATCTGATAAACTCATTCCTGTATTATTATTCTGGGAAGAAACGTAAGCTGGGAACACGAGGGTGAGCATCTTGAGGAGCCGAGGAGAGTAGTGGATGGCAACCTTATGAAGCTTCACTGTCCAGGCGAATGGCTGTCTTGTTGCTGGGCCTTCATGTAGGCCCCTCCCTGGTCCTGGCCCCTCAGCACGGATAGATATTCCTAGGGAAAGGCCCTAGTTGTTCCTACAGTCTTCAAAACTTGGGAAAATTAAGTCTGGTATCTTTCCCTGTAAGAATCATAGAATGATAGAGATACATAAGATAGCGAAAATTACGTAGTTCAGTTGTTTCTAATTTACATCCCCAAGAAGCTTAGGGAGTCAACAGGACAAATGAAAATCTGTAATCGATTTTTAATATTCCAAAAAGCCTACAAGAAATTGCACATTTTCTGGTGGTACTGTGTCGGATTTCTTTGTTGTGTGCGAGAATTATATCAGATCCACATTAAACCTGAAGTTCGGACTCAGCTGTTCTGATTAGTATAATTTTGTTTTCTCATTGTTATGCTTCATTTGGCAGATAACTTTTCCAAATACAAGCGTGAGATCATGATCGAACCCATAAAATTGGTTAACATTTGCTACAACGTTATCCACTTACAAAGGACTGTTGACTGACTTCATCCTAATTTATTCCTTAGGATACTGTGGAGTGGCTTCACAGCAGCAGAGCCCGCAGTCCCCGACTCCCGCTCGGTGCAGTGCTCTTTTCCCCTGCCTGGAGCTTCTAGGTTCTTTCCGTGTGTCCCAGTGTACAGAGCCTTCGATCCCCGATTCGGAAGCACCTGCCGTGCCCTCGCACTGGTTTTCGCGGTCCGCCTCTCAGCGGACAGCGACCGCTACCTGCGCGCATTCGGGTCGCCGGCTCCCCGCACGCATGCGCGGTCCGGCGGCTCCTCGCGGCCAGAAGCGGGGACCCTGGGTAACCCAGGGCGCGCGTGCGCAGTGTCCTTCGAAGCGCTCCCTCCGATCACTGCGCCGCCCCGACCATTCATTCGGCTCTCTGCAGCCTTGTCGCCCATTGAGACGGCTTTGCCTCCACGGGGCAGAACGTCGGGCACGAAAGCAGCTCTCGCGGAGGGGTGCTGGGTCCGGGAGGCCGCCGCGGCCGTCGGGGGCGCGCCGTGCGCGTCTGAGCGCCGCCCGGGCCGCGGCCGGAGTCGGAGCCGCGCCGCTCCCGCCCCTTCCGCCGCTCGCGCACGCGCTCGGCCGGCCCTCGGCGCGCCCGGGTTGGCTGCGGCAGGGGCCGCGGCGGCGGCGGCGACGGCGGCGGCGGCCTCCAGGGCGGCGGTGGTTTCCAGGCTGCTTTATTAGTTTCCTCCGCCCCCTCCCGTCGGACGCGGTGGTGTGGGCGCCTTAAAAACATCAACTTTATTGTTCCTCGGCCCCGCCTCCGGCGCGGCGCGGGGCCTCAGCATGCACTGAGGCGGAGGGCCGCGCGGGCGGCGGAGGGTCGCGGGCCCTCTCCTCCGAGCGCCCGGCCGGAGGGGGGGGAGTCACGATGTCGGGGAGCCGCCAGGCCGGGTCGGGCTCCGCCGGGACCAGCCCCGGCTCCTCGGCGGCCTCCTCGGTGACTTCCGCCTCCTCGTCCTTATCCTCTTCTCCGTCGCCCCCTTCCGTGGCGGCGTCGGCGGCGGCGCTGGTGTCCGGCGGGGCGGCCCAGGCCGTGGGCTCCGGCGGCGTCGGGGGCGCGGTGCGGCCTGTGTTGGTGGCGGCCGCTGTGTCCGGCAGCGGCGGCGGGAGTGGCGGCGCCGTGGTGTCCGCGGGCCTGTCCCGGCTCAGCTGCGCGGCCAGGCCCAGCGCCGGCGCAGGAGGGAGCAGCTCCGGCCTCGGCAGCGGCAGCAGGAAGCGACCTCTGCTCGCCCCTCTGTGCAACGGGCTCATCAACTCCTACGAGGACAAAAGCAACGACTTCGTATGGTAGGTTCGCAGTTTCTGTCCGTCGGGCCGATGGGTCCGGCGTGCGGTGGGCTGTTCGCTGCTGTGGCCGTGTCTGCAGAGGGGTTCGAGCTGGGAGTTAGGAGGGTGACCTAGGGGAATGTTGGAGGCCCGAGGCAGAGTGGGGGTACTAACGAGGTAAGTGCTGGTGGAGGGAGTTTCGGGAATGAGAAGAGTCGGGGGCGGGATGGAAAGTCATAATAAATGGTTATGCATGAAAGGAGAAAGTTGGGCGAGGAGGTTGGGCCTTGAATTTTCTGGCCGTCTGGTGAATTAGGTCTCCCGTCAGTCCGATTGCTTGTTGAAGTGAATTAAACTTGTAAAGGGAAAGGGGTTAAGCTTCCTGGGATGATGAAGGATGGAGTTGTCGGCCAGAATGTGCTTGTTGAAAGCGTGGTAGATGGTGCTCTAAACACGGGCATGGATGTTCAAAGGAGTAGTATTGCATGTCAGTATCCGTTTTGCGTGTGTATGATGACTGTCTCCTCTGCATCAAAGGGTAGGCTACTTTTAAATCTGCCGTTGAGGCTACTGTGGTCAGGAAAGTCTGTTCACAAAAAATTTCACTTCTCAACTGAATGTCTTGAAAGAGGGAACCACAGTCATTAAACATCATTCACGTGTCAGATGTAGCTACACTTGTATAACGCATTAGGGTATACTGGAGCTTCTTATTTGAGAAACGCTAGGTATTCGATATTTTGTCATTCTGGTTGGCATCTTGAATGATACACACTAGTATTCATTTATGATATTTGACATAGAGGGTTAGCCTTACGAAGTGAAAGACGGAGTCGATTGTCTCTTTGAGAGTGTTTCGGAATTTTCATTGGATTTTGTATCCAAAACCCAATCCAAATGGTGCAGTTGTGAAAAAGGAATTGCTTTGAGCTGAGTGAGAACTGGTAGGATTTTGTGCCTTTTTCTGGAGGAAATCGTATGTAGATTTAGAATATTAGTGACGTAAGAAGTTGGCTTGCACTGTCATTATAGGGGAAGTTGATTCACTTCGAGGTCGAAGTTGGTGCCATTATAGTTGAGCCCTGAACAACACGGATTTGAACTGTGTAGGTTCATCTATACGTGGATTTTTTTTTTTTTTCAATGAATACAGTTGGCTTTCGTGTCCACGGTTTCCAGTCTGTGGATTCAACCAACCGCGGATTAAAACCAGTATTTTCTCATTCCCAGTCTTGGATAGAAAATACTGTTTAACATCTGTGATTGGTTGAATCTACCATGCAAAAGGCTAACTGTAGAGTCAGAAGTTAAAAGTAGATTTTCAACTGTGTGGTGGTGGGGGCCCCTACCCTTGTCTTGTTCGGAGGTCAACTGTAAATGTAATAGAAAGTTATTGATAAGACTTACAGTTTATAGTTCTTGTATTAATGTCTATCCATATTTTTGCTTTTGGCTTAAATTATTCTGGATTCAGAATTCATTCATTTTTCATTGAAACTAGGCTATAATTGTGATTGTTATTTGTAAAGAATTTAAGCAGCTTATGGTTGAGTCTAAGGTGTTTGTGCTCAACTCAGTAGAGAGTGCCATATGATAAAGTAGAAACTAATGAAACAAAGTGAGAGTTTGCAGGATTCAATTATCCTTTTAGCCACCATTTCCATTTCAGTTTTCACTAGGTTAAAAGAAAATATGCCAACATCCATATCGGTAAACTAAGATAATGTAAAAGATGTGGAAAATAGGGAATCATGAATTCAGCAAATACTTATTTGTGCTCACTGTCTGCCAGGCACCATACTAGTTTCATTGTGCTTACTGTTGGCCATTGTATAGGGACTTGTATGAGGATAGAGGAGTATAAGCAGCTGGCACTAATTTTTTTTTTTTTTTAGGGGTAAGGTTATTTAAATTTTTATTAGTCTGACACCTAATTTTTAAAAGTTTCAATTTAGTCTCTGAGTCCAAACCATGTTCATTAGAATATTGTCTTTAATATGCTAATATGTAAGTGTCTATTGAGAGTCTTTAGTTAATTTTGAATATTTCACTTTAAGAATCTCGTTAGTCCATTATTTCTTTTTCTGGTTGAATATTCAGAAGAATTCATCAATGGGAATCAATTTTCCCGATTCTCAAGCTAGGTTTGATTTGGCCAAGCTTTTGGAGTAGGGATGTATGGATTAGGCAAGGTTCAAGGAATCTTACTCCTTTCTAAATGGCTCTGGATGGTTGGTCTTGCATGCTTCAAGGATAAACCGAACCAATCCAAATTACTCTATGCTTTGACATCTAAATGAGGCTGAAGTTTGAATAATGATGATAATTCCTATTCATTAAATTTTAAAGATGTTTATATTCACAAGTTATTTTATCCTTAGAGCAATTTCGTGAAGTGATGTAGAACTTCCATTTTTAATATAATACTAATGGGGGGGGAATAATATAATTTAATTATATTCCAATTGAGGTAGAAATAAGTAACTTTGTTTCAGATTGGACAGTTAAGGGGCAAAATGAGAACTCAGATCTCCCAAATTCTTAATTCAGTGCTTTCTTTTTATGGAATTAGAAAACTCCAGATCCATAAGTTTGAATACATGTGTTTAGCCTAGTGGTTTTTAAATGTGTTAGATTGGAGGGAAACAGCTGTCCCACAATCACATGAGAAATGTTTCTATCCCTAACCACGCCCTCCCCCTGCCTGTCTGTCAGCTCACGTCCTGAGAGGACATATCAGAATTGGAGGCTGGAGTGGGCAGTGTAGTTTGCAAAAGCTCCTCTGGTGATAATGACATGCCCTCTTCTCCTTGAGAACAGTTGATTAAAGTCAAATGTTTCATTAAAATAGCACATATTGGCTTGTCTTATATCATATTTGAGAATAAGTTTATATTTCACTGAAGAATTGATGAGTATTTTAGGGATTTATTAAAATTATATAAAAGTTAAAGTTTTCGCTTTAATTTTTCTTTCATACAGAGGATTGAAAGTATTATCAAACTATAGGGAATTGCTAACAGTGATTTATAGAGGGAGATTCTGTAGCACAGAAGAGAGTAGTGTTTAGCTTGAAGTTGGAAAAATCTTTGACATTCAAAGGAAGTCTTTGGTACTTTAATTTTTCAAAATTTTTATACATGATCCATTTAACTAAACTGAGTCTAGCCTGTATTTGGAAGATGACTTTTTATTCTTTCACTACTGCCTCTGCCTCAGTTTTTCTAGCTACCTGAAATGATCTCTTCTACCTCTGCAAGTCCCAGTTATTCTCTAAGCTGCAGCAGAAACAAGTATTTTCAAGTAGATAGCAAGCTACTTGTGGGAATGGTAACCCTAATTATCTAAAAAGTAGGTAGGATTTACATTAAATAGATCTACCATTTATTAAATATGTGACTCCCTCTCTGTTTCAAACTATTAATAATACTCTATGCTGAAGAAGCTCACAGTTTAATGCAAAGAAAGACTTTTTAATCACATAATTGTACTATCATATCCTGGCATCATTGCTTCGCTTACACGCTAAATACTCTTCTGAAGTCAGGTATTTTCTCACTACATAGCACGTGAGGCAGCCATTACCCATTAATCACATTTAGCACTACAGATGAAACCTGTTGACCATTATTGCTACTATAACTATGTTTTTAAACTATTAAAAAGTGAAGTAAAATAGGACATATCATAGAGCCTGCCATGATAACAGAAAAGTTTGATGAAACTTTTGGTTACATATTTATGTACAATGTAATATGTCTTACTTGGTATCAAGGTGAAAAAAATTTTGAAAGTCAGTGAGTTATGGGATATAATTCCCCTGTGGTAGGAAAGTGACTATTAGTATTACCTTTGGGAATTCATCCTCTCTTCCTAGTCTGTGTGGTTTGGGGTGGGTGCTCTACCTCAAATTCAGAGTGGGAACACATGATCCCCGGCCCAAGTAATCTAGTGCATTGGAATCCTCTGGCCTCAGTATTTGTTCAAGGATGGGCATTTAGCTCAGAGATAATGAGGCAAAATGGGTTTAGTAAAAATCACAGATAACTGTTTTGAGGCCTCTTTTATAGATACTTGAAACTCAGTTATCATAAATGCCAGTTACACTCCATAAAGTGAAGGTTGAATGTGCTATGCTAACAAATGGTTCAGTACACTATTTATAATAATAATACGTGCTCCAGTATAAGCTGTTGTTATTTTTGCTGGGCACTTTTCTAAGTGTTTAACGTTACTTATTCAATCATTGCAACAACTGTTTGGTACAGATAGGTTTATAATTCCCATTTAGTAGATGAGGAAATGTAAGTCAGAGAAGTTATGTAACTCGTTTCAGTTCATACGGTTAATAATAGTGGTATCAGTGTTTATATCCAGGCATTATGGCTTAGAGCTCAAGTTTTTAACCATTATCTTATCTTTTAAATCATTTTGCATTTCTACCAACAATACTGTATCAGAGGTCCAGTTCCGCATCCTTGCACACTTGATGTTTTCTGTCTTTTAAATTTTAGTCATTTTGGTGATTATGTAGTGTAGTATCTGATTGACATAATTTGTGTTACCTTAATGATTGATGATGTTGAGCATATTTCTGTGTGCTTATTTTTTATTTGCATATCTTTGATAAAGTGTCTGTTCAAATTTTTTGCCCCCTTTTCTCCTAAGTTGTTTATCTTGAGTTGTGTTTTTCATAAATACCAGATAAAAATCTTTTCTCAGTCCTATGTATTGTGATATTTTCTCCCAATCCATTGCTGCTTTTAATTTTCTTAAGAGTGCCTTTTGAAGTGCAAAAGTTTTAAATTTTAAGTCCATTTTATCAGTTGTTTCTTTTATGGCTTTTGGCTTTTGTGTCCTTTCTCAGAAATTGTTGTCTAACATGATGATTTCTTATTTCAAACGTGGGTTATTTAGAAATACGCTGTTTAATTTTAAGTTTATTGAGACTTGTTTCATGGTCACTATAAGCTTTATCTAGTTTAATGTTCCATATGCACTTGAAAAAAAAGAGTATTCTGCTGTATCTAGGCCAGTGTATTGTAAAAATGTCGAATAGTCAAGTTGGTTGATGTTGTTGTTTAAATTCGCTGGACTCCAGTTGATTTTCTGTACTTGTTCCGTCAGTTACTTACTGAAAGAGGAGTGTTAAAATCTTTTAACTATTCCAACTATAATTGTGGATTTGGCTATGTCTTTTAATTCTGTCAGCTTTTGCTTTATGTATTTTGAAGCTTTGTTAGTAGAGTACATACATTTAGAGTTGATGAATTGATCCCCTTATTTTGAAAAGTCCCTTTTTGTTCCCTGAAATCTGTTTAGTCTGATGTTAACACAGTCGTCCCTCCTTATCCACTTGATCTTAGCCAAAAGGCTGAGAAGCGATAGTCCTCCCTTATCCACTGGAGTTATGTTCCAAGACCCCCAGTGGATGCCTGAAACCACGGATAGTACAGAATCCTATATATACTGTGTTTTTTTTCCTGTACATTCATACCAATAAGAAAGTTTAATTTATAATTTAGAAACAGTAAGAGATTACAACAATAACCAATAAACTAGGTCAATTGGAACAATATACTGTAATAAAAGTTATGTGAATGTGGTCTCTTTACGATAACCAATTTGATACCCAAGATGGCTTCTAAGCGTATACAATGTGGATACACCAAAGGGCTGATTCATGTGCCCTGTAAAACTGATGAATATTTTAGGGATTTATAGTTTTCACTTTAATGTTTCTTTCATAAAAAGGATCGAAAGTACGTATTATCACTTGGTTAATGTCTGTTGACCATGGAAATATCCTGTGTCTCTAGTGTTGTGGTTTTTTAAACAATTGCATTTTATTTTCTCTCTTCGTTTCCATGTTTTCTGCTGTGTTTTCAGGTATTGTATTTTTCAGTTCTACAGTTCCTTTTGGTTTTTTGTATGTCTTCCATTTTCCTGCTAATTATATGCATGTGTTCCTTTAAGTCATTAAGCATATTCGGAATATTTGTTTTAAAGTCCTTTTCTGTTAATTGGAGGTAGCTGTATTTCATGCAGATGTGTGAACATAACAAATGCCTGCTTCAAAACGAATATAGGTTTCAGCAGATTGGAAGAAAGTCTCTGAGACCATTGTGAATTACTGTTTTATTTCCTATGAACTAAATGTATGTGGGAGTGAGGGGTAGAGGAGATCCTGGGATGTGGTGAATTAGACATGCTTAGCAACATTCCTAAAGCTGGAGTCAGATGTAGTTTAGCTGGCTAAATGTAAACCTGACTTAAGATCCCAATACCAATGGCTTTTAGTTTTATTATATATTTTCTTAATAAATGCTACCTCACCAAAGTAATGGACAATATTGTGTGGAAAATATGGATATCAGTGAGTTAGTCAAAAAGTGATTCAGAAAAGTTAGACATTGAAGAATGCGAATTTGTAGGAAAACCCTAATTATATGTGTATTTTTTTTCTCACAAGAGTGGTATATGATAAAACTTGTTTTAGTCTAAAAGAACTTTTTAGGGAAGCATAAAATAAAATTCCTAATGGATAAGAAAGTATTACCATAGTTTAATCAAAAGAGTTGTTTCTTTTTTTAGTGGTATATAATGGTACATCTTATTATTGATGACATTCTTAGACCCTATTGAATAAGGGATTGTATTCCTCCCCACATTTCGTTTCTTATCCTCCTGAACTCTTTTGGTTTTCTATTCTTTTGTGATTTGTGTATGTTTTTGTATGTATCACTGTGAAATATACTTTTTTGCATGTTTATATGTATATAAATTGTATTGTGCCACATCTCATTTTCATTTCTATTTTTAACTTGACTAAACATCTAGCTATGTTGCTCCATGTACCTTTAGTTCATTCCTTATGACTGTTACATGTTTTTATAGTATGTATCCAAGCACATTTTACTTCTTCATTCTAGTAATTCTGATCATAAGGCTGCCTCTAATTCCCTGTCACAATAAGTATCTGGCTTGTTGCAAGTATCCTCATACATATTCTGTTGACAGATGTGGATGTTTTTCTTGGCTGCGCACAGAGCTACATTTATATATATAAATATATATATGTGCACATGTATATATACATTTACATATATACACACATTACTACACATACTCAGGGATGTGTAGATGTATATATCTATACTTATTTAAATACAATTTCAAGAGTGGGATTATTTGGGTGTGAGTGTATGAATACTCAATGCAAGTTGGTTGCTAGAATGTGTCTTGCATGAAGATTCTTGTTTCTCTGTAAGCTGGCTAACATACTTGGTTTTCCAATTTTCTAAGAATTTAATGGGGGATAAAGCATTATTTTATTGTTTTAATTTGTATTTTTTGATTACTAGTGAGTTGGAACATCTTTCCATATACTTAAAAGGCAGTGTGTTTTCCCCTTTTATGAATTAGGAATTCACATTCTTTTCCATTTTTTCCTGTTGGATTTTCTGCCTTGCATGTTGATTTACAGGAATTGCTTGTGTTATGGTGGTGAAGGGGTCAGGAACAGTCCCAGCAGGAGGTTTAATCCATTTGTGATTTCTTCCCCCTTTATGATGATGCCACTGTTAGGGGTCCGTAAATATTTTGGGGGTCTGTATAAAGTGTTGGGGGATTGTATAACATTTCAGATATCTGTACAGTGTTTGGCCTGGCTGCCAATTCATATACTGTCTATGCCAGTATTTGTGCTTAGGTCCTGCTAAGCTCATCCTCCTTGAATGCTATTGACTGGCAGAGTGGAATGGGTTCTAAATGGATTCTTTATAGTTTTTCTCAGAAGCTATTCTGGATACGTTCTTGCTCTTCAAAATTAGAAAGAGTTAGTTGTGTTAGGATCTCCTCTATATTTCTGTATTTCCTTTGATGTTTCATTCCTTTCTTGGAAGGGGGAATGGTAGGTCAGTTTTTATCTTCCTTTATTTTATTCTACTTCTGGTAGGAATTCTTTGAAGTTTTTAGCTTGGGTGGATACTACTCTTCCCAAGTTTCCATCACTGATACAGATTTTTCCATATTCTCTTTCCATGTATTCTGCCATTTATTGAATATTGTATACCAGCAGTTGTACTGAGCACTTACAGTTTGTTAATTAGCACAGTGACTCTATGATGTAAATATCATCCCAGATATACAGGTGAAAATAGCCAGATTAGAAAGAGCAAACTACTGGCCCGAAGTCAGACAGCTGTAGGTGGCATACCTGGGATTAATTTCAGTTGAACTGCATTTTGCTGGAAGTTTTGACATTCAGTGTGGTTAAAAGCTAGCTTGGGGGGGGCGGGCGGAGACTTTCTTCTCTCTAATTTACATGTTACTCAGAAGTCATTCCTTAAAAGCTGCTGTTTTCTAACAGATCCGATAGTAATTAGGTACTGCCTGAAACTCTGAGCATCAGTGCGACACATTCTACCACATGCATTGCAGTCCTCCTTTTCTTTTTTCCACTCAATTTTGTTGTAAACCAAAAGCTGCTCTAAAAAGAAATGAAATTCTTTAAAAAGGTGGTATTGATAGAAATAAATGTTGCATCTACTCTGGGTTTTGAGCCCTAAGATATCTGCATTGAGCACCCAGCAGGAACTGTGCCTATGACATAAAATCTCTTTCCCTGAGATCTGCTCTTGCACACACCGAGATCACAGAGCAGCCTGCACAGCTCACCCACATGCTCTCAAGAGGAACCCCCAGCCCTGCTCCCTTAACTCTGTCAAGCAGGAGCAAGGTGGACTCTGTCTCAAAAGAAAAAGTACCAAATCCCCACATTGAGGAGACTTTTCAGTCTAACAGTAAAACTGACAAGACCAGTGCAGTTTAAGCCAACACATTACACGTGGCCAAACTCCAAGACACGTGGTCAAACTTCGAGCTTGGGCAACATTGAGATTTTATAACTTTTTATAACCTCACATTCTAAGATAGTGTTTATGCCAAGGGAATTTTTCTTGAAGGAGTTGATGAACTTTCATTTACAGTTTAAGTGTCATGTATCATTAGTAAATATTGGATTTGTATATCAGTAACAGAAAACTCGATAAATACTTAAGCAAGTGAGGATTTATTTTTCTCATGTGAAGTCCAGAAGTGGGCAATCCATGGCTGATGCAGTGCTCAAGTATGTCATCAGGAAACCAGTATCCTGTCTTCCTAGTTTATGGTTCATGATCTCAAGATGTTGTATATCTGGACATTTCACCAGAGTTTTGGGAAAGAAGAAGAAGGAAGGATAAAGGGAAATCTTTTAATAAGACTTTGCATTTTTCTGGTCGACAGTACCCTCTCGGAGATTGATAACTACCTTTCATTGGCCAGAACTATGTCATAGTTGCTATGACTTGGTATTTAACTCATAGTGTCTGGAAGTAGTATAAAATAGTGGTAAAGAACATGGATCTGAGTTTAAAAATCTGTGTATCTCAATTTCTTCATCTATAAAATCGATCTAGTAATAGGTACCTACCAGTACTATGTTGTTGAAAGAAGTTAATGGGTTAATATGTCATTGTTTTAATGGATATACTTTGTGCTATTTTAAGTATTAGTTATGTGTCCTAAGTATTGTTAATATTGTTGTCGTAATTACCTAGAAGAATTATTGAAATTAGAATTGTAAATTTATCTCTCAGAATGAGTTATCTTTCAGATAGGAAATAAAAGAGCATTTAGATTAGTAGATCTGGGTAGGTGTTTTTTTGAGTGCAAGCATAATAGAACTTTATTAAAGACTTGTGATTGCATTGCGCTGTTAAAAATTATGGGCAAGTTAAAATATTGGCCCACTTTAAATTACCCATTTAATTCATTTTAGAGCTTATACCTCTTAGGGCCATCTTGAACAAATTGTCATTCTGCCTGCAATCTCCTAAAGTTCATTCAGCTCAATAGAAATTTCATTTCTCATTGATTGGATGTTTGAAAACTTAGCTATGTATGGAAATATGATTTCGTTGGTATTGATGCTTGCCTTTTCCAATTTGTAATTACTCTACTTTAAAAAAATGTGTCGATTATTTTTCTATTTTTTTTTTTTTTAGCCCTATCTGCTTTGATATGATTGAGGAAGCATACATGACGAAATGTGGCCACAGCTTTTGGTAAGATGATTTTATTTAGTGAAATTGTCTTTTGGAAGTCTTACAGTTGTTTGTAAATGTAGTCAGTGAGAAGTTATGTTTTTTTAAACTATTTTGGTTATGATGTAATCGTATTTCTTTGACTGATATACTTACAGGTTCAGTAGCTAAAGGAGTAAGCATATGGTTGGTGCATAATTTCTGTGAAATACAAAGATTTACCATAGGCCTTACAGATGGATTTTAAAACTTAGGGTTTATTAATTGTTAAGGAGCTTTAACTGTCCTTTTAGAAAATTGGGAGGGGTTGCTGAGTAATCAAGACAAAGCACTTTTAAGTCACTTGTGGGGATAGGAGTGAGGCCAATAAAGCCAGCTAGGACATTGGAAAAGAATATAGAGGGTTAAAAGTTCTCTGTTCTCTTCTTTAACACTTTGCTTAGTGTTATCTTTAGATTATATGGCACATTAATCTGTGTATTTATTTTAAAAAATTAGTTGCGGTAAAGTACACATAATAAAATCTGCCTCCAGCTTTCCCCCTGCATGTTGCTTCTCAGACCTCATGTCTCCTAAGTCCTCATATGCTATTTTGCTTCATTACAAATTAATTATAATTAACAGGTTCCCTCAGTGTTGTCATCTCCCAGCATATCTGTTGCGATCAAGCCTGAGTGCCACATTGCCTTTTGAGACTTTGACTAATTCATCATCTTGTATCTTGCTGTTAAGTCTTTCTTTCTACCTGGTTATTATATATGACCACTGTTTCTGATTTGCCTTTGCTGTTCTTGTTATAGTCCCTTCTTTGAGAATTTTTTGATTATTCAGTTTTCTGTATCTACTCATCCTTGTTTACACAGAAAAAGATATTCATATTTTGTAGGTAGACATAATAGAAGAAACAGCAGCTATGTACAGCTATAGAGAAATATTCTTTATTATCAGATATATACTTAATAGCGGATACAGGCACCCATTTATATCAGCACACTGTGGTACTGAATAATTTTTGTTCAGAGATGCAGTGTGAGAGCTGTTGAAAACTTCTCAGGTAGATCTGAGATACACACCCTTTTTATTTTTCGATGCCCACCCATTTCGGTCACTAGTCTAGGCACCTACCCTTCTTTTGGAATCCAAAACACTGCATCTGGGCTGGCGATGGTCAAGTAGACTAGACGAATGAGAGCTTACTGTGGTAAGGAGTAGCGAGGATTTCTAGTAGGGTTTTGTATGACCTAGAAGGCAGCAGAAGTGTTTTGTTGTCATTGTCGTTGTTATATCTATTTTTTTCATTTATTCAACATTTATTAAGCTCCACCTCTTGAAGAGGAAATTGTGGTAGACATTTAAAGTATAAAGATAAGTAAGGCAGATCTCTGCTTTTAATGAGCAAATAGAACAGCGTTTGACAGACACATACACAGCTAAGTACAAAATAACATAGTTACTATTTCTCAAACTAGGGCTGGTCTACCTGGGGTGTTAGTGAGGTAGTAGATGTCCTAAGATAAACTTGATGCATCTTGTTGTCATTTCATTTTTATACAGTGGCATGTAATTTGCTGCATTTTAATTTCATAGTATAGGTAAGTAGTATTAAGTGCAGTGCAGAAAAGTCACCTGAATTTTTGTTCTTGAGGATAGTTCCCTCTGGTTGTGTCCCAGACTAGAGAGGGTGGTGTGGTAGTAAACCTACTGACAAGGGATATGATTAGGATGCTGAAAAAGGAAAGGAGGATGTTCTGGGATAATTTCCTGTATATTGACAAACTCTTCCTCTGCTTTAACAACTTAGTTATTCGTCTTGTCTCATATCATTTGCCCATGTTCTAACTACCATTTTTAAAAGCCAAGAGCTAAAACCCAAAATGTCTTTCTACTTATCTGTCAACCCCTGTCTCTCATATTTAATAACCTTCCCAGGGTCTCTCCTTCATGATTTGCTTTATTTGACCTTGCGGATTTTTTAAGGGTTAGATCTTGTCATGCGGGAGTATTTTCTGCTTTATTAAATCATTTCCTTTTTTCCTAAGTAGACTATAAGTTTTTTCATGTTGGAACTCTTAATAAATTTGCATATCTGTTTTATTCTTCTCTCTTGCACTAAAAAAACAACAACAAAACATTTAGTATTCATTGAAATTTCCATGTAGGATTTTTTCCTGCCCTATATAGAGTCTATCTATGGTAATCCTAGCCTTGTCACAGTTGCAAGAGGTGATGATATTGTTTCTGGAACTTTGTGCAAGTCATTCGTTCAGTACGTATTTGAATATCTATTATGCATCAGACAATTACTGTAATCTTTAGGCCCCTGTGCTGTGCCAAAGACCACTGCTCCACTGCTATATAACCTCTTCCCTTTTACTTATCTTGGTTGTAACAAATGTGAGATGAGAAAGTAATTAATAACCAGAACAGAGAAACCTGATGGATGTAGGCTTTTTTGTTTGTTTGATAAGGTGGAGAGGAGTAGGTAGATATAAAAATTAGCCTCAGTTTATAAAGCTGAAATAAATTTGTAGTAATTTGGACTCAGAATAAAAGAAATGCTTTCTTTTTAGGAATCATTTTTATGAATCAATCTTGTAATTTCCTGGAAATAACTTTTTTTCTAATTGTTAGGAGCAGTACATGTTTACCATAGAAACTTAAATAAAAGACCATCTATAAAGAAAAAGTTTTCCACAATTTTACAACCTGGAGGCATTTACTGTTAACATTGTAGCGAATGTCTTTTTGGGCTTATTTTAAATGTACGCATGCACAAGTTTTTTTTTTTTTTTTTTGAAATGGGATTATACTGTATCCACTGTATTAGATTGTCATTTTTATTCGGTAGTATAGCATTGTAGTAACTTGGTTCTAATGTCAATTTGATATTTCTCTGTGGTTTGGTTGAATGATATTTAAAAAGTTTTTTGTTAGAAGATAATATGCAATTGTAAAAAGCCAAACATTACAGAAATATATAAGGTAAGAAAGGAAAAATTTCTTTTAATCATATTTCTTCAACTATAACTATTAATAGTTATTAGATTGTTTTTATTGGCTGTTTACATTGCATTGGATTGATATTTATAAATTTAGTCAATTTCCTAGTGTTTTGGTTGCTTCTAAATTGAATTGAACACTTTTCTACGTATATAGCTCTGCTTACTTCCTTAGGATAAATTCCTAGAAGTAAAATCACTACGTCTAAAGGGATGCACAGCCTTAAGGTTTTTCATGTAGCTTGCCTTCTAAAAATGTGGCAGTTACACTTCCTGCAACAGTACATGAGATCGTTCATATCTACACGTACTCTTAACTCTGACAGTATTTTCTTTATTTTTCCATTCTGATTGCTAAAATTCTAAATCAGTTTTTTGTCCTAGTGAAGGTGATGATTTTCTCATATTTGCTAATTTTCGTCTCATTGATTTTTCTATTTTTCTCTTATTTTCTTTTTTATTTGAATGAGCTCTTTTCATATTACTGATATCAGCACTCCAAGAACATGAATAGTCTGTTTGCCTGACTAAATCATAGGCATATGTTTTCTTGATGTTGTTATGTACTATTTAAATTGCATAAACTTAAAAGTTAGTACATCTTTTTAAGTTTTATATTCAATAGAGTTGTTTTTGGAATTGTTTTTAAAAAATTTTATTTACTATTATCTAATAAAAGCCCTATGTATCCTTTTTTAGACGTAAAAATATATGCTGAAATAAATTTGATAACTGATTACTTGTGTTGAAAATGAGGAATAGAAGATAATAATATTTTGTGACCATTTCATTACTCGATCACTGATTTAATCAAACCTATTTTTATTTTTTCTCTGCTAATAGCTACAAGTGTATTCATCAGAGTTTGGAGGATAATAATAGATGTCCCAAATGTAACTATGTTGTAGATAATATTGACCATCTGTATCCTAACTTCTTGGGTGAGTCTTTGGAATGATTTTTTTTTTTTAAATAGTCTTTCCCCTGAAGTGTGTGCTAACACTAATTTATTCAGAAAACATTGCTTATAAGTGAGCAATTCTCTCTTTCCTACTCACCAGGTGCTTTCCCAATCTGACCTGAGTTGTGACAGATTCCATACTATATATTGTTAGTACTGTATCATTTTTAAGTGTCATTAAAAAAAGTGATTGACACAACTCTTAGATTCTTACATAGGTGGCTGGACAGAATGCGAGGCTAAAGGAGAATGCCAGATGTCCAGAATACCTGTCTCTTTATACAGTGTTTTGCATTCCTGCTGTTTCTGCTTCTGGAGCAGAAGTCAGAAAGGGTTAATGGAGAAAGGGAAGGACAAAAAAAAGGGTGGGATGGATTTTGGATAGGTAAGTGACAGTATCTGCCATGATATGTATAGAAAAGTCACAAACAAAGAGAAGAGCAAATACAAATCTTTAGTGCCTACCTCATGGAATCAACTAGTTACCATGTAGGGCATGGGCCAGTCTCACACAGTGAAGAATTGTCTCTTCACGTGCCAGTAGTGTCATTGAAACATGTAAGAATAGGTCTATGTTCTGAAGAATTCTTCTCCTATAGTAATAGTAGTAGTAGTAATAATAGTTTTAGCAGTAGTACCCTGTGGCAAAACTGTTTCTAATTTGAAATAAAATAAAAAACCTAGCATTTTCTGCTTAGCATATTTTTAATGTGGGGCTTTTTAAAGCTAAAATAGAACCCATCTAAACAGAACAATTAGATAACTTTAACAAAAATACAAATTATGTGTGCTTTTTGTTTTGTTTTTGTTTTCAGTGAATGAGCTCATTCTCAAACAGAAGCAAAGGTTTGAGGAAAAGAGGTTCAAATTGGACCACTCAGTGAGTAGCACCGTATGTTTCAACTCTTATTACTATTTTTAATAAATCATTGTTTTTATTGGTTTAATATTAGATATTAAAGCTTAGTATATTATTGATTTTTCTTAAAAGAGATTTGTTTAAGATTGTTTTGTTCAATAAAGAACTTTCATATCTGCAGTGTGTGGTGGGATCACATTGAGACAATTGACTTGTAATATGTAACATTTGAAGGATGATATGGCGGGGTAAAACTGTGTGGTAATTTGGAAAAACTTTTGAAAGATTCTTAATTTAAGAGGAATAATCCCAAATTATTGAGACAAGTGAGTTTAAACTACGACCTTACAACCAAATACAAAGTTGAAGATATGGCTAGACAAATAATTAAAATCCAGGCACTTATTTTGCAGGAAATTATACCTTTAGATATGCTGACTTAACCTTTATTTTGATTATGCCTTTCATATCTGTTATCTAAATTCATTTAAGGAAGAAATAGTGTTTAAATGGCAATTAGAACACAGCGGGAAGCTACTAGCTGGGAAGTAATAGGTTGGAACATGATTGTTTATTGTTGATATCTATGTATTAAACATATTAGGCAGTTAAACATTTGTTTCAGACTCTCTAAAACAATCCTCTTAAGAAGTTACTGTGTTTCTTCATTTTTAGAATGGCCACAGGTGGCAAATATTTCAGGATTTACTGGGAACTGACCAAGATAACCTTGATTTGGCCAATGTCAACCTCATGTTGGAATTACTAGTGCAGAAGAAGAAACAACTGGAAGCAGTAAGTGGCAGCTGAACTTTAAAAAAATATGTTAAATGATGCTCTTTATTGCATTGAAAAAGATCTAGAAATGTTTAAAAAAAAGGTGGTGTCACTTAATCCAGGGGTCCCCAACCCCTGGCTGCAGACTGGTACCAGTCTGTGGCCTGTTAGGAACTGGGCCACACAGCAGGAGTTGAGCAACAGGTGAGCAAATGAAGCGTTAACTGTATTTGCAGCCTCTCCCCAGAGCTGGCATCGTGGCCTCAGCTCCACCTCAGATCATCAGGCATTAGATTGTCATAGGAACACTGGTCCCTGGTGCCAGAGAGGTTGGGGACCACTGACTTAATTCATCCAATTTTATTCACCATGAAATATCTCTGTAAGGTGTCACTTTTAACAGATTCCCCTTTTTCAAATAAAAGAAAGGACATATTTCTTATACCATAACTTAAGTGGCCAGTTTATATTAACAAAAGCTGAATGTTAAGAAAGATCACGAGAAGTGCATTTTCATTTTAATAGGGAACAATTATATTGGTCATTTTTATTCTAAAGAATATCTTCCTTGCCATATTTTCCTCTCTCATATATGAGATTTGAAGGAGAAAATAGAGATTATTTTTATCTACATTAAATCCTTAGAGCAGCAGCACACTATGGCTTAACTAAGGACATTTAGAAAGATGGGAACTAGAACTAAATACATCCTGTTTCATGTAATGCAATGTAACTAATGTGAAATTACATTTACTTCATGTAAGAAAATGTAAAATGTGAATTTGCATGTATTAGGAATTGAATATGATCCATTTTAAGCAGTGCACACTTTAGCATAAGCAAATACCCATCGTGACCTAGCTTAAACAAGAAAAGGGGTATTTATTGACATGATAAGGGAGTTAATAGCCCAAATGCACAAAAAGGAAGAGCTTGCCAACCAGATGTTGGAAAGTTGGGACTCATAGCTTCTCTGGGGCCTAAGGATATGAGATCAGGCATTTGAATGTTGTTGGGAGTCTGTTTTTTGTGCTTCTCGTGCGTGCGTTTCTTTGGGACAGGTATGATTTTTTTTCCCTAAAATTTTTCTCAGATGGTGGATAACAGGTTCACTTGTGCTTCCTCATTTCTATTTACTTTTTTTGATAGAAGAAAATTGGCTTTCATTTCCTTTACATGCTGAATGTGAGAACTATTAACCTTCTTCCCAGCTTTTGACGTGCCAGCATTAATCTTTGCTTGCTCTTGGCTTTTTGTCTGGGAATTGAAGTACAGGTATCTTAGACCACAGATCTTTGCTATTATATTTTGAAGAAGAAGCCAGCTCAGAAGCAAAGTTCCTAGCATAGGTTTTATAGGTTTTTTTTACGTTATTGTTTTCCTATTTTACTTTGTATTAGTATTTAACCTGAGTATTTTCAACATACAGAGAACAGAATATAATGCAACTTGACATACCCTGTGTCAGTTTTACTAAATATTAACACTTTGCCATGTATGTCTTAGATCTGCCATTCGAGAATTAAATATTTTTTGTGCTTAAGCCCTCTCATCCCTTATGTCATTTCATTTCCCCAGAATAACCTCCGTATGAAACTGGCAAACATCCTTCTGAAGCATGTATATGCTTTTCTTACATGTATTTGTATCTGCAACCATATAAAGTATTGTTTGTATAATTTAGAAGTTTATATAGTATCATGCTGTGGTTATCCATTTGACATAAGCTCTTTGTTTACTTTTGAGGTTCATGTTCATAAACATATTATTTGAACTTCTTTATAATAATTCAATACGTGAACATATCTATTCCCCTATTGATAGACAGGTTCTTTCCCATTGTTAGCTGTGAGTGACAGCTAATACTGTTATGCATGTCTCCTTGTGCTCATACACCTAGTGATTTAAGGAGTGGATTTGCTGTTCATAGGGTTTGTCATGTACATTTAAACTTATTAAATATTGACAAATTGCTCTTCTTTGGGTTTGTACCATGTCAATATTTGCTGTTTTCTCTTTTTTAGTTTCTGCCTATCTGATAGTTGTCAGGGTGTGTGTGTGTGTCTGTGTCTGTCTGTCTGTATCTGTATTTTGGATATTCTTACTTGGCCAAATGTATATTTAGATAATTGAATTCTAGTTGCATTGCATTGTGGTTAGATCACATAATTTTAAGAGTCCCATATTTACCATATATTTTCCATTTCTGGTGCACTTCATGCTTTTGTTTTCCATTTATTCTTTTGAATTCCATCTGTAATTTTCCTTCTGCCTGAAGGACAACCTTTATCATTTCTTTAATGCAGATCTGCCGATGGTGAATTTTTTTAGCTTCTATGTCCAAGCAAGTCTTTATTTTGCCTTTGTGTTTGCAAGGTACTTCCAAATAAGTATAGAATTCTAGATTTACTTCTTAAAAATTTCAGTATGTTAAAGATGTTTCTCCATTGTTTTCTGTCTTGCATTGTTTCAGATGAGAAGTTTGCTGCCATTCTTGTTTCTAATGTTTAGGGCGAAATATATTTCTCCTGTTTTAAGATGTTCTTTTTATGATTTTAAGCATTTTGTTATTGATGGGCCTTGGTATGGTACTCCTCGTGGAGGCTCCCCTCCCACATGTTCTCGAGATGCTTCAAAATTCTTGGATCTGTGAGTTCATAGTTTTTATCAGATTTAGAAAATTTTCAGTCATTATTCTAATATTTTTCTGTCCCCTCTTATAATTTGGGAACTTCAAGTACACAACTGTTAGACTGGTTGAAGTTATTCCACAGCTCTGATTAATAGCTCTGTTCATTTATGTTTTATTTTTTTCCTTTATCTAGTTCATTTTGGATAGTTTCTATTCTGTTGTCGAGTAATCATTTCCATCTTCCTTGTCTCTCATTAACATGCTTATGCTTTCCTCTGACTTCTAGAACGTATATGTAGTTATAATAATTTTTAAATGTCTGTCTTTACTAATTCTGTTATTTGGTGTCATTTCTATATCTCTTTATTGATGACTTCTCTCCTTAGAGATGTATTTAACTTCTTATTTTCATACTTATTAATGTTTTGATTGGATGCTAGAATTGTAAATTTTACCTTGTTTAGTGCTGGGTATTGTATTCCTTTACACATTCCTGAGCTTTGTTCTGGCTCTGTAGTTAAATTATTTGGAAAAAGTTTGATTCTCTTAAAGCTTGTTTCTAAGCTTTGTTCAGTGGGACCAGAGCAGATTTTTGTTTAGGCTAATTTTACCCACTACTGAGGCAAACTTTTTGAACATTCTACTGGAAGCCCCTGTATTTCAAGGTGTTTTCATTCTTGCTTCTGGGAAATGCAGTATTTCTGGTGCTTCATCTGAAAGCCATTGCTTCATAACTGGCCTGCTGTTATCTTAAGGTAGGATTGTGAATTCTGTATTTCTCACTGCATTTTAGACAGATTGGAAGTTCAGTTTGCATGCTTTTGGTCTGTTGAATTTATCGTGATTTCCATTATGTGCTATATAGTCTATTTTGTTAAATGTTTACTTGCATTTGAAAACAATATGCTCTTTGTTGTAGTGCTTTTATAAATGTTGATTGTGTAGAGTTTGTTAATATTCAAATCTTTTTTTTCTCTTAGCTGTATCTGTTACTGATGGGGTATGTTAAAAATATAATTTTCGATTGTAATTTTTCATTGTTTTCTGTGATTTTTGCTTCATGTAGTTTGAAGCTTGTTATTAGGGACATCCATGTCTAGGATTGTTATGTCTTCTGGGTGAATCATCCCCTTTATAATTATGAATTGTTGTCTTTATTACTTGAAATATTCCTTGTTCTGAAGGCTATTGTAGTCAGTCATACTACCAGAAGTGCATATCTTGTAGAATTTTTTTGACAGTAGATTTAAAGAAAAGAATGTATTGATATAGAGAAAAATTAATGCCTAAATAATAGCAACGATTACATCAGATATGACAAAATGATTCCCATTTATGAAATGTTATCTGCTTATTTTAGTGATAGAAACTCTGAAACCAAGTAGGGGAAGCTCTCAGTTTTACAGGTTTTTTAGGCTAGGATCCTAAAACTTTGACTTTTGTACACCTGGAAAGTCAAGTCTTATCTTGTTCTGTTCAGTCTTTTCTTCTGCCTACTTTAGCTCCTCCCTTTTTTGCTTTTCTTTCCTCTTCCCTTCCCTTAAAATCTAACTAATAAATAGTACTTCTAATTTACAAAGTCAAATGATATTACAGGGTCAGAGGAAAACCGGTTTTTCTTTGAGCATCAGTCTTTGAGGGCCTTATCCCCCTTTCTCCAAATCAGTTGCATTCTTACCCTATTTATATTTCCTATTCAAACTTACTATTTTGAAGATATTTTGTATACTTCCTTTGCAAATGAACTGTATTATTAGCATTCGTGGCTGTGTATGTTCCTTTTTGTATAAAGATATGGTCTCTGCTCTCTAACCAGGTAATCTGTAGACAGTTATAGATGATCAGAGTCCCAAGAAAGATGCAGAGGATTCTAGGATACTTTGTCACATTGTTGGGACAAAGAGCCCTTGTTAGTTTGGTCTTTGTGGAACTTTAACTTCTTAGGAATGTGTCTTAAGATCCAATAAATACCAGTTTGTTATGCAAGGAAAATTTTCACTTTTAAATCTTCCTGACACTATATTTTACAAATTTATTTCACTATGAAGTGTTAATTCAACTGTGTTTGTTAAGTGGAATATCCTGTTTGTCCTTCTTTGTTCTTATTTTTCTTGACTTAAACATTTCATTGATCTATTTTGCTTCTTATTCTTCAAAATCCAAAGGACCTCCCCCCCCACCTCCAAAGTGGTAGACTCTGGCAATGGAGGTGAGGTGGCCGTGCTCTTTTGTAGTATTTGTAATATCTTAGCGATTCTTCAAATTTTGACCTGGTTACTCTGATCATCTGGAGATTTGTTAATCATGGATTCCCGAAATCTTTTCTAGAGTAACTGAATCAGATAAAATTTGTCCCAGTATTTATTTTAACAAATGCCTCAGATAATTCTGTTGCATAGCCAGGTAAATGAAAGTTTTATTAATCTTTCTTATTTATTTATTTTTGTTCGTTTTGGAAGTGCTCTATTGGGCCTTTTTATTCTGCTTTTCAAATGTGTATATAAAAATTAGAATTATATTTATTCATAAACCATCTCATCGTTTATCCCTTTTTTAGCTTTGGTTTTCTTTTTACACATATTTATCAATTCACCTGGAATTCCTTGGTTCTTTGTATGAATTTTAACAGTAAAGATGTATTTTTTGTAATTTCGTGTTTTGATACCCAGAAAATGTCAAATTATAATTATTGTTTATCGTTACATTTTTATTTTTTACCAATTTGGGTTATTCACCCCTCCCTTCACTTGATTATTTTAAAATTTTTGTTTCTAAGTGTTTGATTTTGACTGAAATTTTCTATTGAAGCATATTTATTCTCACACCTGTGAGTAGATAATAACCAGAAATAGTAAATTTGACTTCTGAAAGGTATGGATTTCTTCCCATTTATTATGCTTCTTACCCCCTGGAAATTCTTATGGGGAAAGTGATGTTAGTGCCTAGAAACTCTGTTGGGTTCCACCATGATTTTTGTCTTGATGTTGTATTAGTTTGGGGGAGAGAAGGCTAGGACAGACAACAGAATTGCCACTTCCCATAAATAGTTTTTCATCAGGGTAAATAAGGAATGTAATTTAAAACATCTGTTTCTTAAAATTAGTTTGTTAGTTTTGGGAATAATAGCTTGCTTTTAAAAATGCCAATTAGCCACTGGGAAAACTGATTAAATAGAAGTAATAGACTGACTTAAATGGATGCATAAAGTTGCTTCATATGGTTATATTGTGGTATTAAAGAAAACTTTGAACTCACAGTTATATTTTTAAAAGAACAACTGTAATTTTCTATTATAGGAATCACATGCAGCCCAACTACAGATCCTTATGGAATTCCTCAAGGTTGCAAGAAGAAATAAGAGAGAGGTATATTATTTTGTGTTTTACATGATGTTTCATTTACTATTGTTGACTATTTCCATTTCCCCCCCATTTTTGTAAAGGCATTATCAGGCCAAGTTTTTTTAGAAAAACATTTAAAAAGCATTTGAATTTTCAAGATTTTTTCTTAAGCTTTGTTATTTTAACTTCTTTTACTTATACAACTTGATACTTTAGAAATCCCTTTATGGTGATATGCTGACAGGTCTTCTGTAGGATTGATTGCAATAACTTTCCTCAAAGCTATAAAGAATAGAAAATAGAATTATCAAATGACAGCTTAAATTTTCTGAAAAGAAAATTTAGGAGAATTTAGATAATACAGTCTTAAGTAGAAGGGGTTACAATTTTTCTTATGGTAAAAATGCATGCCAGGGTAAAAACAAGTAAAAATGTAGCTTCGTGTTTAGAACTTGGATAATATAAGTCATGCAAGATAGCTAGAAGAGAATTTGTTAACAATTTTATAACTAGAATATTCTAAGTTAACATAAAATTCCTTAGTCATTTCACACTTTTACAAAATATGGGAAAAGTCAAAGGCAAAATCCTATGATATGGGTAGCATGCAAAAATAATTAGAAAGTTGTTTTATATTTAACTTCCTGTCTCAAATCTCATATATTTTTAGTCTGAGTTGTCTAATTGACACTTTTTACTTATTAAAAAAATGACCATCTGTTAGGTGCTAGATTCTAGGCTGTCTTTACTATTTTTTTAAAATAAAAAGATGAGAAATATATTTTGATGAAATACTTTAAGCAGGCATTGCCAGGACTTTACATTATCTTAATTTGATATTTCTTCTTTTTTTCATTATTCATGATGTGAATTTTTAACTTTTTCTTAATGTTAAGATTTTTTTTTATAGTAGCTGTTTATAACTTAATATTTTTTACGTGGCTTGTGACTATATTTTTCTTATCCTTAACTTTCTTTAACAATTGCGATTTTAATGTTTGTTAACAGAAAGATTGTCCTCATTATAAATTTAAGATTTGTTTCTCTCTCTCTTTTTTTTTTCTTCTTTTTTTGTGGGTACTTCTTAAACTTTAATATGCATGAGAGTCACCTGAGGATCTTGTTACGATTCCAAGTTCCGAATAAGGGAGTGTGTGTTGGAATCTGATAATCTGAATTTCTAGCAAGATCCAGGTGACGATGCTCTTGGCCCTCAAACCACAATTGAGTAGCAAAGTTGAACATTTTCTAATATATGGGAATAAAATTATTCAATATGTACACTCAACATTTTTTGCTATAGAAAATTCTTCATAAGAGTGATAATTTTTTATAGTCCATACATACCCTCCCCATTTTAAAAAAAAATGTGAAATCGTTTTGCAGTAGTTGTACGTGTTTCTTTCTGTCTTAGACTTTGGAGTCTTTGAGAGTGAGATTCAGTACATAGGAAAGAAATGAATCAGTTAAGTGAACAGTACAAATATGAGGATATTTGAGGGTAAAATGATATGGCTGGTCATTGTTTGTGTCCTGAATTATTTAAGGTTTTCATTAGCCCCTGAGGTTTTTAGTGCTTTTCTAGGGGTCTATTAATGCTTGCAACAAATTGTTAGATTTAAAATTGTCTCAGGTAATAAGGATATAGCATATTAAAAAAGCTGTGAAGGTTCTGAGATTTTTACCCTACCAGCAAGCCTACAAGTTAGCTTGCCATAGTTTTATGGATGCTGGCAGAAGACATGAGACTCCTAGGCTGGAGATAAAGGACTTTGTTACGTCACATCTGGCAGCATCAGCTTCATTTATCAGTTCCCTCTGACCCCCAAGTTCTACAGGGATGGTGTAGAGATAGGCTCAGGTCGATGCTGCACACACAGTGAATTTGTTACAACTGAGGAAACCTGAGCGTAGGAAAGCCCAGTCTTTTAAATGGTCTGCTAGCAAACCTGTCCAGTCTGCCCTTCAGCGACACACCATTTTTATTCTATTGATCAGAAGACAAATCTGCCCTTTGTTCTGGAGGAAGTCACTGTTTCTGTCTTCCAGGATATTCTCTATACATTCTCGAAAAGATAATTTGGAACAAAAGCTATCATAAGGTGAGCAAAAATGGGAGAGATCATTGGAGAACTGTTTTCCAACAGTAACCCTTCCTCGTGATCCTGATTTGTCCTGTCTCTGATTTGGTGGCTGGTGACTTCCGATAACACCTTCTATGATATTGCCTTTGATCACATAGCTCTTCGTATTTCTGTGTTTTTGTTATTAAATGTCTGAGTTAATTGTGCTGTAGAATCTTTCATCTTAACTTTAGTTCAAACTAATATCTTAATGATTTGTTTTCCCTTGGTCCATATTTTATTATGATAGTGTGTTTAAGAAACATACTATTGTTGTTCTGAGTACTTCTGAATATTGGTTCTCCTATGCACTGGTTATACTGTCATTAATACATTTTGGTTTTCTTGTTTTCATTGTATCCATTGAGTGATTTTGAGTATTTCAGGTTTAATTCCACAAGGTACTTTGAGGAGCTAGGATAACAAAGTTTTTAAAAATTACAAATTTGTAGCTAGGTTAACAGACTTAAAATTTTTCCTATTACTTTGATTACATTTCATAAATTTCTTAATGATTGAACTCAGGTACAGTAGTGGTTTATAATAAACTTAAGTCTAAAAAATATAGTCGATTAATACCCTATGGTTTTGTGCAGACAGAATGGAGTGGTTATATTTTCTTCTTGCATACACTATAAAATATATTTGCATATTTAATCTTCAAAATGAAAATAGATTTTAAAGGTCTTATCTCCTGTAGTATAATTTATACTTATTCAAGCAAAATATAGACTGACCAGGAGGCAAAGTACTGCTTTTGAATTTATTTTCTAAGATTAACGTTCAGACTTGGAAAGTTAACTTCGTGATTCCATACTTTACTTTTAATTGGGGTTATGATGAGTCCTGGTTTAGACATTGATATATACCAATCATAGAAATTAAATTTGCTTTTCAGATTTAACATACTTATTTATTCCATTGTCACAACTCGCTAATATTTCAGGGTTATTAGAATTCTGTATTTAATTTTCACTTTTTATTTTTCCCTACTCATTCAAATATTAAGAGGCAGGAATGTGCAAGGCACATAGCAGACATCTCAATTAGTTATCTATTGCTGTGTAACAAGTTACTCTCAAATTTAATGGCTTAAAACATCAAACGTTTAACATCTCGGGTCAGGAATATTGCTGCAGTGTAACTGAGTGTGTTGGCTCAGGGTTTCTCACCAAGCTACCATCAAAGTGTCAGCCAGGGCAGCAGTTACCTCAAGGTTCCACTGGGATAGGGACCATTCCAGGCTCACTCACTGGCTGTTGGGAAGAAATGCCAATTTCTTGTCTCATGGGCTTCTCTGACAACTGGCTTCCCTCAGGGACCACGTGAGAAAGCAAGAGAGGGTTTTAAAGATAGTAGTCACATAATTTTGGAACTTAACTTTGAAGTAACATACCAAGAAGTGTGTTGTTTTCTGTTCAATAGAAGCAAATCATTAGGTCCAGCCCAGAAAAAGAGGGGATTACAGAAGAGTGGGAATACTGAGAGGTGGGGACTTTTGGAGGCTATCTTAGAGCCTACCTACCTCAGCATTTAATAAATGCATGTGTAGGAATGAAAGTGTTAGTCTTCCTTCATGGTCTGATTGAACAAAAGGGCTTTCGGTTCTGTGTAAAAGCCAGTCTCACCTTGCAATTTGTATTAGCATTTGAACACTTGCTTTATATTTCATTTGATTTCATTTTAAAATATACTTCTGGACATTTGTGGTACCTGTTCAACTTACTGTAATACAGGACAGTGACAGTTTTGATGAGTCCTCGTTTTCTTTTGGTTTTTGGAATTTTAATGAATTGAATTTTATGACGTTTTTATATGAAATAAAACAATAGTCTATTAAGCAAGTTTACAGTTTAAAGAATCGTAATAGAGTAACCATCCATGTAAACCACCATCCAGAGTAAACAGTAGATTGCTAGGAACCCAAAGCTTCCTACCTATTCTTTCCAGATTATAGCCTTCTTTCTTCCCCATTAGGGAGTTAATATTCTGGTATTTATATTAATCACCTCCCTGTTTTTCTTTATTGTTTAGATGCCTAAGTCTTTGTCTTTCTCCTTTTGAACTTATATGAATACACTTCTGTAGTAATGTTTTGTTCTTGTCTTCTTTGGCTTAATGTTAAGATTCATCCATATTGTTGTATGGCTGTAGTTGATTCATTTTTGTTGTTGTATTCTATTAAATATACCCCATTTTTGTTGTTGACGGACTTTTGAGTTGTTTTTGGTTTGAGGCTATTCACAAAATGCTACTATGTTATAATGTATCCAGGTGCATATTAGCATATGTATCTGTAAGGGATGTATATAGAAGTGGAATTGATGAGTCATAAGATGTGTATATCTTTAATCGATAATAACAAACTGTTTTCCTAAGCACTTGTGTTAGTTATTTTTCCCATAGGCATTGTATGAGTGTTCTTATTGCACTGTATTCTTGCCAGTACTTGGTATCAATAGACTTTCCAATTTAGCTAATCTTGGGTATGTATTGCTGTCTCTGAGTTTTGTTTTGTTTTGTTTTTTTGTCTCTATGGTTTCAATTTAAACACCTGGTACTTTGTTTATTGGCTATTTAAATTTTTTGTGTACGTATGAAATACTTGCTTAAGGCTTTTTGTATCTTTTTTGTTTAAGTTGATTTTCTTAACGGTTTGTTTATATATTCTAGGTAAAAATTCTTTGTCCTTCCTTCTTGTCTATTATCTGTCTGTCTCTAGCAAATATTTTCTTCCTCTAATTGGGCTGCTTTTTTCATTGTCTTAATCGATGTCTGTTGATGAGCAGGAGTTTCAGTTTGCAACAGAATTAAATTTATTCTTCTTTCCTGTTATAATTAGTGCCTTTTTGTGTGAGGTAAAGACTTCTCCACTGGAAGTCATGAAGACATTTTGCTGTATTATCTATTTGAATTTTTAATACTTTTGTTTTTTACATTCAGATCTATAATCTGCTTGGGAATTTATTGCGTATAAAGTGAGGGATAGGGAACTTTTCATATAGATATCCAATTGTCCAAGCATCCTTAATTACAAAGTCCATCCTTCCCCCACAGCAATGAAGGACCATCTTTGCCATACGTCATGTGTCCATATATGTGTGGGTCTGTTTCTAGGCTCTCTCTTCTGCTCCATTGGTCTTTTTGTTTATCTTTTTGGCAGTACCACATTGTATCAAGTACTAGAACTTTAAAGTAAATTACTGTTCTTTAAGAATATATCAGCTATTCATGGCTCTTTGTATTTCTATTTAAATTTTAAAACCAGCTGGTCCATTTCCATTATAAATCAATGGTTGTTATTGAGATTACTTCTTAGATCAATTTGGGAGACTATATCTTTACAATATTGAGTCTTGTAACCCATAAACATGGTATTTCTCTGTATATTTAGGTCTTTAAGAATGTCCTTCAAAATTTTGATATGTTTCAGGGTATTATTCTTACACATCCTTATTTTAGATTTGCTCTTAGGTCTTCAATCATTTTTTATGCTATGGTAAATGATATCTATGTCTTTTAATTTCAATTTCTTACTGTTTGTTGCTGGTGTATAGAAATACAGTTGATTTTTACCTATTCAAGTTTTTATGTCCAGCAACCTTGTTAAACTCTCATTAATTCTGTAATTTGTTTGTAGATTCTTTTTTCTGTGTATACGTCATCATCTGCAAATAACAGTTTAGTTTCTTTCTTTATGATTCTTATATCCTTATTTATTTTTCTTGTCTTACTCTGCTGGCTAGGACATCCGGTACAGTGATGAATAGAAGTGGTGATAGCGGGGCATCCTAGTCTTGGTGCTGATCTCAAAGTGAAAGCTTTCGGCGTGTCACCATTAGGTATGATGTTTCCTGTAGGTTTTTTGTAGGTACTTTTTTTTTTTTTTATCATTCAAAGAAGTAAATATCTATTCCCAGTTTCCTAAGAGGATCTTTTTTTTCTTTAATTATTAGTGGGGGTTTAGTATTCTCCAAAATTTTTGCACATCTGAGATGACATGAAATTTTTTCATTTTGTTAATGTGAATAATTACATTGGTTTAACACTAAAAAGTCAATCAACTTTGCACCTAGGGTGACCAACTATCTTGATTTGCCCAGGAGTATTCTAGTTTTATCACCGAATGTTCCACATTCTAGGAAATCCTACCAGGACGGTTGTTTGCCTTACTCGTATTCTTTATGTAAACCAAACTTGGTCACGATGTACGTCCTCTTCTGTATTGTTTGGTTTGCTGATATTTTGTTTAGAATTTTTGCATTTTATGTTCATTAGTGAGATTGTCATTCATATATATATATTTATTATCATTTTTTTACGCTGGTCTTATCCAGTGTTGCTATAAAAATCATTTTATCACATGAATCAGGGAATATAGCTTCTTTTTCTTTTTTTCTGGAAGAATTTGTGTAGTGTAGGAAGGATATCTTTGCTGAATGTTTAAAGATCTTGCTGGAGAAGCCATTTGGACCTGTTGTTTGCTGAAAGTTTTAAACTATTAATTCAGTTGCTTCAGCAGTTATGTGCTTATTCAGATTTTGTTTTAGATACCACTTACGAGGAGTTGTCTATTTCATCTGAATTTTCACATTTGTTGGTATAAGATTTGCCTTAATATTGTTTTTAATGCCCTCAGAGTTGATAGTGATGTCTTTAACTCTGATCATTAGTGCTGTGCTTTTTCTTCTTTTTTTTCTTGACCAATTCTAGCTAGGGATGTATCAATTTTATGACTCTCAACTCAGAACCAACTTTTGAATTTATGTTTTCTATTTTATGTTTGTTTTCCATGTTGTGAATTTGTTGTGAATAGCTACAGTGATTTCGTGTGGTATTTTGTTTGTTATTCCTTAGTTTAAAATAGTTTCTAATTTTTATTATAGTTTTTCTTAAGCCTGTGAGTTACTTAGAAATAAGTGACTTATTGCTTAGACACGGAGATTTTCTTGTTGTCTTTTTGTTATTGATTTCTGTTATAATTAGATTATTCATTTGAATATGATGTTTGTACTACCACCTGGTAGTTGGTTGAATTTAGAAATATGCTTGGAAAGGATGCGTTTTCTGCAGTTGCATAGTGCAGTGTAAAGTTTGTTAAATACATGGTGATAATTTTCTTCATTTTTACTGATTCTTTGTTTCTTTGTTATACCAATTACTGAATCATTATATTTAAGGTAAGTTTCTTATAGACAGCAGAAGTTTTTGTCCACTTTGCCAGGCTCAATCTTATAATTGTGTTTTTAGACCATTTACATTTAATATAAATGTTACAGTTTTAGTCTGCCATTTTATTATTTTATATTTCTTTTTTCTGTTGTTTTGTTGTTGTTTGCTTTTCTTATGTTTTTCTCCTTATGGGTTACTTGGATGTTTTTAGAATTCTATTTCGATTTATTTATGTTTTTGAGTACGTCTCTGTATAGTATTTTAGGAGTTGATTTCAGTATTGCATTGTACATTCCTAAATTATCATAGTCTGTTGGTGTTGACATCTGTTCACATTTGCTTTTAAATAAGCCATCTTACAATGCCCCTTGTAGTCTAATTTCTTTTTGGGGGGGGTGGTCTTGTTCTGTGTTTTTTTCCTCAACTTAAACGTTGCTGTGAAAGGGCTGAATCAAGCCTGCCATTACAAGAACTAGGTACTAAATGCGTGTATGTTTCGGGGTGGTAGTATGGATGGTAAGACTTTAGTTTGCACTTCACATGACTTTTGGTGGTAACTGTGTGTGTATTTAAGGACTTTTTTTTTTAAAGCAGTTTTAGGCACAGAATAATCGAGAAGAAAGTACGGGGATTTCCCGTAAACCCCATCACATATGCATAGCCTCATGGATGCATAACCTCCTCCATCATTAATATCCCCCACCAGAGGGTACATTTGTTATATGTAATTCATGAACATACATTGGTACCTCGTAATCACCCAAAGTCCATAGTTTACTTTAGGGTTCATTCTTGGTTCTGTATGTTCTGTGGGTTTGGAGAAATGTATAATGATGTGTATCTGTCATTATAGTGTCATGCAGAGTATTTCCACTGCCCTGAAATTCCTCTGTGCTCTACCTGTTCATTCCTTCTCCTGTCCCCAAACCCTGGAAACTACTGATTTTTACGCTATCATTTTGCCTTTTCTAAAATGTCATAGAGTTGGAATCATACATAGCCTTTTAGATTGGCTTTTTTTCATTTAGTGATATGCATTCAAGTTTTCTCTGTCTTTTCATGGCTTGAAAAACTCATTTCTTGATAGTGTTGAGTAATATTTCATTGGATGTACCACTGTTTATTTGTTCATTCACCTACAGAAAGGTATCTTGGTAGCTTCCAAGTGTTGGCAGTTACATATAAAGCTGCTATAAATATGTTTTTGTGTGGATATAAATTTTCAGTTCCTTTGGGTAAATACCACAGATCATGATTACTGGATCCTATGGTAAGAGTATGTTTGATTTTTCAAGAAACTGTTAAACTCTTTTTCAAAGTGGCTGTATCATTTTTGCATTCCCACCAACAATGAATGAGAGTTCCTGTTGCTCCACATCTTCATCAGCATTTGTTGTTGTCAATGTTCTGGATTTTAAAAAACGAAGTTTAAAATACTGAGTTTAACACTTTAGCATCATTTTATCAAATCATGAGTGAAGGTCAAATAAATGAGTGTCAATGATACCTACCTGCACCAAGCTAATGTCAGTAAAAAAGTTATTTTATATTTAGTCTGAAGGGAGTCTCAGACTTTACTGCACTTTTTAAATATAAATGTTTCTTTAAATTTTATTTGGGTTTTGGCACAGTGTGCTGTATTAACAGAGTGCTTGCTGTTGATGACTTAGGATTGTGCTGTTAAGTAGTATTTTTCAATCTTATGTTTTTGTTACTATCATCACTTTTAGTAGCCTCCAAACTCATAGTGATGGTAAGGTAAATTTGATCCAAGGGTTTGTCTGTTATTCCCAATCTTTGATTGACTTGCATTCAGGTAATGGCAGTTCGTCTTTTTGGGCTTTCTTCACATATCTCCAGAACATTGTAGAACTCTGACTCATGCCCTTTTTCTATATTCTGTCTCTCTGAGTTATGAAACATGTTTGCAGAGTGAACTTCACCCTAATCTTCGTTCCACTTCTTTTAAGTGGTTGTTCTTTGTCTTCTCTTTCCTAGTACTGTATTGTCTTGCATTAATATCTGTAAAGAAAACACTCGTTTAGTTTTTATTTTCTTATTCATCACTCTACTCTTCATACTCCTGGCACCAAATGTGTGGGTGATTTTCCCACACTACACAATTCTCGGCTCTCCACAGACACCAGCAGGTGTCCTATATCCAAACAGTTCTGACACTATCTACCTTGAGTTAACCCCAGATCCCACAGATTAAGAGCTCAGTCCCACAAGACTGAAATGTCACTTCAGATGCTAATCACACATCCAGGTTGTCACCTGTGCGTCTGACTGAGTGGCTACAAATCTCAGGTTCCCATAATCTCTTCCCCAAGGGTGCTGATTTGCGAGTATGGCTCATAGAGCCAGGGAAACAGTTGACTTACTAAATCACAAGTTTGTTATGAAAGGATACAATGCGGGAACAGCAAGATGGAAGAGATGTGTAGGGCGAGGTCTGTGGGCAGGGACACAGAGCTTCCAGGCCCCCTCCAGGTGTGCCACTCGCCCAACATCTCCACATGTTCACCGGCTCACATGTTCATCACCCCAGAAGCCCTTTGAACCCCTTAAGTCAGTTTTTTTTTTTTAAATGGAGGCTCCATTAAATAGGCATGATTGGCCATTGGTGATTAAATTCAGTCTCCAGCCCTTCTCCCTTCTCTCATTGTTGGGGTGTGGGGTTGAAAGTTCCAACCCTGTATTCGCATGGTAACTTCTCCTGGCACCATCCCTCTTTGGAGGCTCTACAGGAGTCCCCAGCCACCAGTCATGTCGTTAGCATATGGAAAGACTCTGATCATCAAGGGTTTGGGGAGCTGCAGCCAGGAGAAGTAATAAAGACCAAGTATGTATTTCTTACTACAACTCACATATCACAGTGCCCTAATAATTTAGAGGTCCAAACCCTGGAAGATAGATGAGAAGAAATTCAGAAACTCATCATGAAATGTAAATACCTCAAATTTAATATGTGTTCTCTAAATAGTGTCTATTTCTCCAAACTTTAAAAAAAAATTTCTTGTCATGGCAACTTTTCAGACTTTTTCACATAAGTAGGTTACATAATTTTGTTTTAAACTCTATATATTTATTAGGGTAGCGCTTGAACCTTGTTTTACCAATTTGATCTTAATTATGTATTATATGTCACAAGTAACATTGGCTGTCTCTAGATGTTGATATTATAGATGTTTCCTTTAATCCTTCTTTTAAAATATATTTTTATTTTACTAAATGTCATACTAAAGACCCCCAGCACTTGTTTAAATAAGGATTTCAAAGGTGAAGCATTACAGGGTAATTAAGTGAAAAAGGTTAAAGGGTGAACATGAGTTGCTTTGCTGAATTACTGGTTAGGATGACGGGTTGAAAATGTCTATAAACCAGAAGATAAAAGGTTTCAATGATGGTTGGAAATAATTGGGATGCTTATAGATGGCTAAGATGAGTAGAAGGTGATTTGGCTCTTTGCATCGAGCCAGACCAGAGTGGTTTTTATATTAGAATGGAGGACTAATTATTGGAAATGGCCATGCAGTGCAGTAGAAGTGATGAGTCCCCACCTAGTCCTGTGAAACCTGGGGCATGAGAGAATTTATCAGTTGACCAGCATATATTTGAAATTGTTCCAAAATAGACTGTCTTTGAGGGAGAGCAAGGTTTCAGTAAGGTAGGAGTATTGGGGAAAATGTTAGGGCGAAGGAAAATTTATTAAAGTAGATGGAAGAGTCTAAAGCGTTTGACCATGCTAATCTCTCTTTTTACACCCTGGTCCCTAACCCACACCTCAGGTTAGTATGCTGCCTTTTCTCATAGCGTTGTGGCTCCCGCCCTGCCCTTCCTGATAGTTAATGCAGGTTCACCTCGTCTTCCTTTGCCCATCTCTAAAACACTGGTGTCCCTGCCATCCAGTTCTATTCTCATGTCTTCTGACTGTGCTGGTTGACAGTGGGTAATTTCATTCACTGTCAAAGCTTCAGAATTATTATTTCCTTTCTCATAGCTCTTATTGCTTCATATGTATTATTTACCCTGCTTATTTTGTCTTTCCCTACTGTTTTCCATCTGGTAAAATTCTACCACTCCTTCAAGGCCCAGCCTTTCATTTATTTCAGATCTAATTTCAGTTATCCAGTCGCCTCTTTTCTCCTCTCAAGTTTTCCATCTAGGTTAGGAGCAGTCTGTAGTCCCTTAATTCTGTGTGCGTACCATCATCATCATGCTCACTATGATATTTCAACTCTTGGTTTACTTTTTTGCCATCTCCCCTAGACTGAGTTCCGTGAGGACAAGGGCTGTAATTTTCTAAATCCTCTTCTTCCCAGTGCTTAGCAAAATGCTGAGGATTGGTAAATATTTGAATTAATAAGTTATCAATTATTATTAAGTATGTATTACCACAGAAGAGAGGGTGCTAATGTTAATAAACCTTAAAAGTCTCTTTACCCTTACCATTCATTAAAGAAATGAAAGTTCAGTAATAAGGTACTGCTTTCAAGAAATAGTATAGCGTAGTGGTTAATAGCATGAACTTTGGAGTAAGAAGGCTATCTTGATTTGGACTTCAGTTCCGCCACTTCCTTCCCCAATGACATGGGCAATAAAGTGATCATTTAACCTTTCTGTGTAATAACATCTTGCAATAAGTATTACATAAGTAGTCATTATTGTTATTTTACATTTAAAAATTGGTTCAAGATATACTAGTAATAGAAATTTAAACTTGTATAGTGTTTCTGGAAGGCAGTTTTGTTTTATTTCTTTTTTTCTAATTCATTTTTAATAATCTTTTAATAAAGTTTGAAATTCAGACTCATATGTTTCAGAATTACAATAGTTTGCCAACAACTTAAATGTGGTGAGCAGGGAATGGTTAAATATATTGTCAAATGTGATTCAATAAAGTGTTTGCATTTTAATGGCATGGAAAAGGTTATAATGCAATAGGTAAGTTATCAAAAATAAAACATTATCTTAAATATGCTTTTAAAAATGCTTAAGAAGGAAATATTGAGATGCTAACTTGTGGTTGCTTTTGGATGGTGGAACCTAACCCTCTGTGAGACTAATTTTTATTTTTAAAATGAGGTTAACGCTTACATGCTGACATTAATTGCTCACAATTAAATGAGGTAATTTGAAAGTTCTTGGAATGTCCTGTATTTTTAAGTCTAATTTTTCATCTTTCATGTTTTTATTATAAAGCCAATCCTTGTTTTAAAGTACAACCTGTGTTTTTTTAAATATTAAGTCTCTACATTTACATTTTAGTGTTGGGACTTGCAGATCTGTTTGGGTGCTGTTTTCATTCCTACAATTTACCATTAGGCCCAGTTTCCTAGGAATCATTTTCCAAATGTGAAGTTGTCTTGTAATCTTGGTGATGCCAGTATAGTTTGGTTTAGGCTTTTTTTTTTTTTCTCTTTTATCTACAGCAACTGGAACAGATTCAGAAGGAGCTAAGTGTTTTGGAAGAAGACATTAAAAGAGTGGAAGTAAGATACAAGAATTTCTCACACCTCTAGCAATTTTTCAGTTTTATAAAATTGTCACTTTTCCTTTAAATTGCTGCATTAAATTTATGGGATTGGTCTTCGTTATATAGAAAAGTACCAGATTTTAACTTTAATTTTAATTGAGAGTGAATTTTTATAGAAAAAGCATCACTTTCTTGATGATAAAATGTGTTCCAAATTTGTTTTCACTGTTTTATTGCCATAATATCAGATATGTTGAAAAAAAAAATCAGTTTTCTTGGTATGCCATCATATTAACTTAAATCAACTCCCACAAACCCCTCAGTTCTTACTATTAAAATGACATGTCATGATTCCATTCTTTAATTAAGTAAATAATTTTTTACATATCTAATGTATTCCTAGGTGCTATGCTTAATTTTAAAAAAATATGAGAATACATTACCAAAAATCTAAGATTTTATAGTATGACATAGTTTACTTATAAAATCCATGAGAGGATCTTTGAGAGGCTCATAGGCTATCATGATGTGAGCTTATTGTCTTCATCTGTGCTTATATATGTTTCTTCTGCTGATACATGTTAATTGATGTTGACTTTACTATTTAGTGAAAATTCAGTATCCCATGTGACATTCTTAACTTGTTACAGCTGTATATTTATGTCCCTTCTTTGGCTGTGTGATTGAACTGAGCTTGGATTAGTCAGAAATAAATCTTATTGATTATGTATCTTTGGTGGTATTTTAAAAATTGCAGTTTTTTCATTAATCAAAATGCAGAACATAAAAAAGGAAGCCAGGTTGTCAGTATGATTCAGAGGCAAAATTTATGTAATAATAGTTTATTAGGAGGCCTTTTCCTCTGCGTTAATGATCAGATCTTAGAGTTTAAGTCATTAAACAAAACTAATATTTGAATCAAGAGAAGTGCTACTTTTCTTAATGTTTGCGGAGGACATATTTAAAGCAGAGATTGACCTATTCTGTTCTGTACTTTAGAGAATTGAACCTAATGATTCAGGTGCTATACTGTTGTATTTATCTTAATATTTTTCAGTAGGTCTTCACTGGATCAATGACAGCTAGTTCATTGTTCACATAGTACACTGAACATCTCTTTTAAAATACAGTTGACCCTCGAACAACACAAGTTTGTTGGACCCACTTATATGTGGATTTTTAAAAAATAAATATTGTAAATGTATTTTCCCTTCCTTATGATTTTTTAAATAACTTTTTAAAATCTAGCTTACTTTATTATAAGAATATAGTATATAACACAAGTAACATACAAAATAAATGTTAATTGACTATTTATGTTGTTGGTAAGGCTTCCAATCAGTAGTAGGCTGTTAGCAGTGAAATTCTGGAGGAGTCAGGGTTATACATGAATGGTTGACTGGGTGGGGTGGGGCCAGCATCCTGAACCCCCACTTTGTTCAAGGGTCAACTTTATTTGGCATTGCAAGCTTCCATAGTGATGGACTGACCAAGAGAGTTTTAGTTCTGCTGGAATGTGCCATGGGGAAAAAGCTTAACACTGGGAAATGTCATCTAGTTTATACTCTACGAGAGAGAAGCGTGGAAATTGGATGTGAGGACAAAGGACTTCAAAAACCTGCAGTCTAGAAAGTGTAATACCGATATCTTGTTTGGTTCCATGTTTGGGAAGCATCTACCAATAAATAATTGCTTTCTACTTTTCTCCTGTCGGTGAGGATAGCACAATTGCCTCATTCCTTCCTCCATCACATTTCGAAAACTTCAAACTCAATTGCTTTGATTTGCTCTTTCTCAAGAACATATAATTCCTGAGGCCTTTTCCATGCAATACCAGGCCTGAAGAAATTCACTTTTAAATTCACTGATCAAAGCCAAGTTCAATGTTTTATAGCTTTGGGTAGGAACCAGTTACTAGATAGAATAACGTAATATTATGAATTCACTGTTCAGGTTATAGGGTTTGATTCTTGAATAGTAAGGCGCTTTTGTTTCTTTACGTTAAGTCGGATATTTGAAGAATCTCTAATTTGAGACATGAGGCCATTGTGTAGGATAATTTACGAGTAGTGGCCGGTGTTTTCGCCAACGTTTGATTTTCTTAGATCGCTTTCCCAGATTTCGAATGGGGAACAAAACATGTTAGTTGGATCTCTGGCGTTCTATTAAAAGTGAATGTCTGTGGTCTC